>NW_024070186.1:41536455-41843909 GCF_014754425.2 Oryx dammah
TCCAAAACAAATAAACACATCCAAAACAAATAAACACATCCAAAACACAGATTAATCATTGCTTCTCTAAACAATGCCTATTTTTCTGTTTCTATGTCTTTGCTCAAGGCATCTTCACTGCTTAGAATGTCTTTTTTTGATAAAAATATTTGGAAGTCTTTATCATTCGAGTCCAACTCAAATCTCATCTGTGCCATGAAGTCAGGCAATATTAATAAATCTCTGTCTTACACTCCTGGATAACTCTATCATATATTATACCTTCGTTATAACTATTTCTCTTTTTCTGATAAGTAATAGAAATTATTCATTGGCTGTCTCCCATACTAGAGTGGCTACAGAGCTGCTGCTGCTGCTGCTGCTAAATCACTTCAGTCGTCTGATTCTGTGTGACTCCATAGACGGCAGCCCACCAGGCTTCCCCGTCCCTGGGATTCTCCAGGCAACAACACTGGAGTGGCTTGTCATTCCCTTCTCCAGTGGCTACAGGGCAGGAACTGTAAATTCACCCTGGCTTCACTCACAATATCAGCAAGGTGCTTTATACCTTGTACGTGATATGTGGTATGCAATCATACATATCTGTGATGTTGGTTGAATGCAATGAAGAGGGGAAAGTCTTCTAATTACTTACTTCTTATAAATTCAAAAGAAGTATATCTGGCCTTTTGTAATTAAAAAGAACTTAGTATAGAAATTATACCTACAGTCTATATGACAAAGAGGGCTTCAAAAAAAGACAGAGAACTTCTTATTAAAAAGATACTTTCCCAGCAACTAATAGACTGAATGTATATTCAGAAATTTTCCTTTAAAGTCTCTACCTTTTTGAAGGCAGGATCAAGATGGTGGAGCAGGAAGACTCTGAGCCCACCTGCCCACATGAACACATCAAAGCTACAACTACATATAGAGCAGCTTTGAATGGGAATGACCTAAAGACTCGCTGAACAACTGTTCTACAACCAAGGCTACAAGGAAAACCACATGGAGTCTGGTAGGAGGGAAAGACAAGCAATCTAGGTGGCACCTGCACCCAGAATGGGTGACCCAAAGGAGGGTGAGAACTCACAGGCTCCAGGATCCTCCCTCAGAGTGAGGGGTTTGAGTAACATATTAGGCACTCTATCCCTGGGGTCTGATACCAGAAGGCAACCCCATTTAGCAGATTTGAAAACCAGTGGGGCTTTCCAGATGGCTGTAGGAAACCAAGACCCCACTCGTGGAAAGCACACACAGACTTGATTGCTCCCAGTCCCAGCACAGAGGCAGCAGACTGAAAACTGCCTGGAGCTCTGCCTGGTCTGGGTAGCCTAGTGGTAAAGAACCGGTCTGCCGATGCAGGAGACGTAAGAGACGCCCCAGTTTGATCCCTGGGTCGGGAAGATCCTTGGCGGAGGGGATGGCAACCCATTCCAGTATTCTTGCCAAGAGAATCCATGGACATAGGAGCCCCAAGGGCTACAGTCCAGGCGTTCACAAAGAGTCAGACAAGACTGAGAGACTAACACTTTCACTTTCACTTAGGGACCAAATAACAACAGGGCAATAAAAGATACATGTAGACTATCTTTTTGTTCCAGAAAGTAAGGAAGTCCTCAAAGAATAATGAAGACATGTTAAGAAACACACAGTAGGGGGATTTCCCTGGTTTCCAGCGGCTATGACTCCACACTCCCAATGCAGGGGGCCTAGGTTCAGTCCCTGATCAGGGAAATAAGATCTCACATGCCATAACTAAGACATGGGTGCAGCCAAATAAATAAATATTTTTAAAACACACACACACACAATAAGAACCTTGAAGGGTCATTACTGATCAAACTAAGAAAAAGTTGTGCTCTTGCCATAAATTTAGATATGGGTCAATGGAACAAATAAAAAGTCCAAAACTACATACACATGGTGAATTATTTCTTGGGACAATAACACAAGATAATTCAGTGTGAAAAGTATAACCTCAATCAAGACACCAGAACAATGTTATAAATGCAAAAAAGAAAAAAAAAGAACCTCAACCCTTACTTCACATACTGTATTAAAAAGAAAGCAATGCAAAGGTACATAGATTTAAATATAGGAGCAAAACCTATCAAACTTACAGAAGAAAAGATAGGACAAACTCTTAGTGAACTTCAGTGTAATAATTTTTAAAAATAAACTGCAAAGCATAGTAATCATTTAAAATTGTTGAAAAAGTTGGACTTCATAAAACATGTCTTCAACATTTTGAATAGAACTTATATCTAGAATGTATAAAGCATTCCTACAACTTAATAAGAAGCCAACCAAATGGGAAAAAAATGTGAACAGACTTTTAACCAGTGAAGATACATGGATGGGGAATGAACCATAAATAAAAACCACTAGGAGATAACACTACACACTTACTAGAAGAGCTAAAAATTTTAAATTTTAACTATTGACCATATTCAAGTATCACTGAGGATCTGAAGAAATCAGAACATTTATACATTTCTGGTAGAAATGCAAATTGGTACAGTTACTGTGGAAATGAGATTGGTATAATTTTAAAAGTTAATGGGATTCAGCCATTTTACTCCTAGGTATTTCCTCCCCCTACATAAAAGCATATGTCCGTACAAAGACTTGTATACAGATTTTTTTCACAGCAGCTTTATTTGTAATTGCCTAAAACTGGGAAAAACTCAAATATCCACCAGAAAGTGAATCGATAAACAAATGGGGAATAGCCATATAACAGAGCACTGTTCAGCAATAAAAAGAGAATTAGCAAAGTATCTACTTAAGTTCTTTTACTTGTACCATTCCTTTAAATAATTTGGTACTCACCTCACAAAAAGGTAATGAATTACTGATATAGGCAACAAAATGGATAAACCTCAAAATTATTATGGTGAGTGAGAAAGAAAAGAATGTATAATGCATAATTTCATTCATATAAAATCCTAGAAAATACAAACTTGTATCAAAGGATGCAATGAGAACACAATACTATTTCAATGATATTCTTACCAAAAATGCATAATAAAATCCAATCATGAGAAACTATCAGACAAACCCAGAAAGAGATATTCTATTTAAAAAAAAAAAAAAAGAACAGCCTATAGTCTTCAAAAATGTCTTGAAAGGCAAAGAGAGACTTAACTGGGTATATTTTCTATAAAGGCATTATTGAGACAATTTCGATATTTGATTGGGGTGTGAGGATTAGATTATACTCAAGCATCTTGAAGTCTATTAGAAGTTCAGTGGAATCTGATTATATGTAATAATATATCAAACAATATTTCTTGGCTTTAATCTTATATTAAAAAATGTCCTGGTTTATAGAAAATGCTAAAATATTAGAGATGATGGGGCCTTCAGGTTGGGCACTTACTCTCAAATGATTCAGGAAAAATGAAATTGTTCCTTGTAACATGCTTGCAGTTTTTCTATAAATTTCAACAGATAAATAGATATACAATAATTGTTGGTTACTTCTATCCACTCTATTCATTTTAATTATATTCAGCAATTTATAAAGTCCTTTCATATAATTTTCAGATTCTCCTAGTAGAAATTTTCAGATTTCTACCACATTGCTCCTACTTGCTTCTTCTTTTTTTTTTTCTGTAAATTAATTTATTTTAATTGGAGGGTAATTATCTTACAATATTGTAGTGGTTTTTGCCATACATTGACATGAATTAGCCATGGGTGTACATGTGTCCCCCATCCTGAACTCCCCCACTTCTTTCCAAGACTGTACCTTGGTTTGTCAAAAAAAGAAGACATAGGTAGTATAACCACCAAATTAAACTGTGCCCAGACAACAGACGTTCTGAGTCATCCTGAGAAAACAAGGGAAGATGGTCAATTTAGGCTTGTGATGTTGGGGATTAGATATTCTCAGTTTCATTTCAGGTCCTGTCTATCTTTTGTCCTCAATGTTAGTGACACTCTTTAGCTTGCTGTTTTGCTGGCAGTAACAACAACATAATGTGCTTTCTCTGAATTCTTTGAGGGCCATGTGGTCTCTCCTCTATTTGGACCTGCCCCACTTTGGCTTTCACAAGTGTTACAGAAACTTCTGAGATCTGCTTGGCTATGACTCCCATTTGGACCAATCTCATGAGGTTCTTCTTGAAACTACTCAGCTCTGACATTTCCCAGACAACTGGTGTGGGTTCTGCCCACACCACAAGAGAACATGGAGTGACCCAGAAAGCTAAATATTGGGTCCTTCTGTGTTTTCTTCCTCTCACAAAATCTCTGGATTTTTCTTACATCAGTGAAGACATAGTTTTTTTGTTTTGGACTTTAGCCTCTTGGCTAAACTTTAATAACACACATGCGTACTTTCTCAGCGTTAAAGGAGGAGATCTAAGATTTGATTTTTAGACATGGTCTTTGATGAACTAAAGGAATTTGGAAATTACTTTCTCTCTCTTAAGAAATCTGCTTTTGTGATACTTCAAAATCTTGTTTTAAATACCAGATGTTGAATATTAACCCTTGCCTTCTCATTGAAATCTTTCTGTGACAATCCTAATATAACTCTTTTCTTAAGGTAGTCTGAGTAAAGCTCATTGAAGAAAGAAAAAAAAAACCCACAGTAATATTTAGTGTTGCTTTCATGATACATTTAAGTTAAATAACGTGTCTTGTTCCATGTAACTATTGGAAGTCCATTAACCTCTTTTAACTTTCCAAGGATTCCTGCTATGTGTGAGGGATGGATATGTACTTTTGATATTTATCTAATGTTTCTGAATAACAATTTCTGTTATTGATTCAGTCAAAGTTCTCTGACCCTCTTGTCTTCTAAACATTGTACTTTCTTCACACTCCAACCCAGACATTGGTAGTGAATCATTATGCAAAACATCTAATATGATTGTTGTATAATAGACACTTTCTGCTATCTATCTGTAGTTCCATAGTTGCTCTCCTTCTAGCTTTCCAATACTTGTTGGGAAGTCCTTAGCTCTTCTAGCCCCTTCCTCACTATACCCAAGAATTCAAAACCTTTGAGGCTCTTGTTACTTTGTTATTCAAAGAAGCTCCTCCCTCTTTCAGCATCAAAAATCTTCCTATCAGGCAAGTTCTCAAGCTTTCCCTTAACTAATATGTCTTAATAAGATTTCCACTCCTTCCACCATCCAATGTACAAATTTCCCCGTGGAGGAGCTCTGCCATCCTCCAGCAGAGGTCTACAGTCTGGTAGTCCAAGACTTTAATCTGGCTGAGAGATATATTTTATTCACCGGCAGAGTTTCTAATCCTCATTTTCTTTTATACCTGTTTCACCATTGTATTTTGGAAGCAGATTGTTTATATAGTTTTATAGGTCCAGAGACAGAAAAAGCTTTGCTCCATGATGCCTCATACCCAGAATCATACTTATATCTGATTTTGATGATTTAGGTGATGATATTTGTGATTTAAGGACTGATGAAACTTAGATGAGATTTTAAACTTGACTTGATGCTAATAGCTTGAGACTTTGGGGCATGTTGGGATGGCATAAATGTCCATGTGGGATGCATGTGAGACTTCAAGGCCAAAAGGTAGACTGTGATGGTCTGAAAAATGACCCTTCCTCCTTCAAAAATAAAAATACCTACATAACAGCCATGAAAACTGTGAATGTTAACTTATTTGGAAAAAGGGTCTTGTCAGATGTAATTAAATTAAGAATCCTGAAAATGAGATAATCCTGAATTTTCTTAGTGAATCCCAAATCCAGTGATAAGTTTCCTTTTAAGGGAAAGGCAGAGAGATATTTGAGACAGTCAGAAACGAGGAGATACCAATATAGAGCGGAGAATGCAATGTAAAGACAGAGTCAAAGACTGGAGTGATGTGGCCACAGTCCACAAATTCCAGGATAGCCAACAGAAGCTAGAAGAGAAAAACAAGTTGTCCCTTAGAGCTCTCAGAGGAACTACAGCCCTAGAGATTTCAGACTTCTAGACTCCAGAACTATGAGAGGATGTAAAAATAAAAAGCAAATCCTTGTTATTCCTGTTGTAAGAATATTTCTGGAGAAAGACTTTGTATTAAGAAGAGAATTTGTATATGGGGTTTTAGACTATCCTATCATTCAGAAAACTAAGATCATGGCATCTGGTCCCATCACTTCATGGAAAATAGATGGGGAAACAGTGGAAACAGTGTCAGACTTTATTTTGGGGGGCTCCAAAATCACAGCAGATGGTGACTGCAGCCATGAAATAAAAAGACGCTTACTCCTTGGAAGGAAAGTTATGACCAACCTAGAGAGCACATTCAAAAGCAGAGACATTACTTTGCCAACAAAGGTCTATCTAGTCAAGGCTATGGTTTTTCCAGTGGTCATGTATGGATGTGAGAGTTGGACTGTGAAGAAAGCTGAGCGCCAAAGAATTGATGCTTTTGAACTGTGGTGTTGGAGAAGACTCTTGAGAGTCTTCAAGGAGATCCAACCAGTCCATTCTAAAGGAGATCAGTCCTGGGTGTTCTTTGGAAGGAATGATGCTAAAGCTGAAACTCCAGTACTTTGGCCACCTCATGCAAAGAGTTGACTTATTGGAAAAGACTCTGATGCTGGGAGGGATTGGGGGCAGGAGGAAAAGGGGACAACAGAGGATAAGATGGCTGGATGGCATCACGGACTCGATGAATGTGAGTTTGAGTGAACTCCGGGAGTTTGTGATGGACAGGGAGGCCTGGCGTGCTGCCATTCATGGGGTTGAAAAGAGTCGGACACAACTGAGTGACTGAACTGAACTGAACTGAACTATCATGCTACATGAAAATATTCCTACAAAAAGAAAAAAAGCCATTTTTATAATATGGTTGAAATATAAGTAGAGTTTATTATTAGAACTGACTCTAGTACTGACCAAACTAATTCTCTAAAATTTGAGCAGTCTGCTTTTTGCTTTTTATTCAATTTATTCTATAATAGCTTTAGAAGAGGTGGTTTTGACCAAAATATTATCATGTATAGCTAAAATTAATCATTTTAAATCTTTGGCTGCTGCTGCTGCTGCTAAGTCACTTCAGTCGTGTCCGACTCTTTGCGACCCCAGAGACGGCAGCCCACCGGGCTCCCCCTTCCCTGGGATTCTCCAGGCAAGAACACTGGAGTGGGTTGCCATTTCCTTCTCCAGTGCATGAAAGTGAAAAGTGAAAGTGAAGTCGCTCAGTCGTGTCTGACTCCTAGCGATCCCGTGGACTGCAGCCTACCAGGCTCCTCCATCCATGGGAACTTCCCGGCAAGAGTACTGGAGTGGGTTGCCATTGCCTTCTCCAATAGCGCACCTGGTAAGCCCATAAAACTTTGTAGTGTTCCGCAAAAAAAAGAAAATGATGTCTTACCGAATGGCTAAGTCAGTTTCAGATTCTAGAAACTGTATCAGAGAGGTCCTCTAAGTGACCATGTTAGAACCCATATTCTCAAGAAAGGTGAGGTGGTGAAAACTTTGAAGCCAGAGATAATTTCAGAGGAGATAATGATCATGAAAATATGCTCCACTTTGGTTTGGTTCTGTTTTGAAGTAAAAATACTTCAATAGAGAATCTAGTGTAAACCACAGAAGAAACCTTAATTTTTGAATTTAGGGAGACAGTTTGCATAATATAGATAAGCATCTTGGCTTTTTGCTTGGCTTGTTTGCTTTTACTTTTTAGTCAAGGGTGTATTGCTGACATTTACAAATAATAGGCCTTTGGGTTGTTTGACTGTTTAGTGACTATGTATTGTTATTGCTGGTTTTCTGGATTTTTTGTTTGTTTGTTTAATTTTTTACTATTTTTCATCACAGATAAATGCATACAGGCATATGAGTGAGATCAAGGTCTACAGCTCCTTTGGTAAAATTTCTTCACCTGTGTCCAGTAACAGTATATTAATATCACAACTGTCATAAGTTTTATAAAAGAGAATTGAATGGTCCTAGAGAGCTGTGAATCAGAGTGGAAGTGAAAAGTGAAAGTGAAGTCGCTCAGTCGTGTCTGACTCTTTGCGACCCCATGGACTGTACCCTACCAGGCTCCTCTGTCCATGGGATTTTCCAGGCAATAGTACTGGAGTGGATTGCCATTTCCTTCTCCAGGGAATCTTCCCAAACCAGGGATTGAACCCTGGTCTCCCGCATTGTAGACAGACACTTTACCGTCTGAGCCAGTACTCTGTGGCAATCAAGGAAAGGAAAGCTTTTTTTTTTTAAATGAGAATAGAGCTGAAATCTGAAAGACAAATACTAATAAATCAGGTGAAACTTTGATGGAAAGCATTCCAGGCAAAGGAAAATCCATGTCCAATATTTTGCAAGAGTATGACATTTGGGGGGAACTGAATATGGGCAGTGAGACTGAGGTGTCAAACTTCTGCAGATGAGGCAAAGTGGCGGCTGAATCACAGGGGGTCTGTTCAGCCACGTGTGTTTGTGCATGCTCAGTCAAATCCAGCCCTTTGTGACCCCATGGACTATAGCCCACCAGGCTCCTCTGTCCATGGGATTTTCCAGGCAAGAATACTGGAGTGGGTTGCTATTTCCTCTTCCAGGGAATCTTCCTGACCCAGGGTTCTACCCTACATCTCCCGAGTTTCCTGCATTGCAGGTGGATTCTTTACCACTCTGCCACCTGGGAAGCCTTTGTAATCTATAGGAAGCAATTATGTGAAACAATATAACAAGATGAGGAAGAACAATACCTGAGTTTACCTAAAGCCTTATGAAGGCTACTTAGCAGTTTCTTTTGCTATTTCTGCTGCACTTGATCTCTAGAGAATTATTTCACTGCAACTACCTATTATACAAGTTTCATCAGTTATATATTAACCAGTTGTAAGAAATTACAAGAAATTTTCCCTTAAATTCTTTTATTTCTATAGCGTGTATATGATTTTTATTACTTCTTATATATAGGAACTAGGAGAGTCAAAACTATATAAATGAAAGAATTCTAGTATAGTATTTTAGTCAATAACTCTGTCAAAGTCTTTTATATATGAACTTGATGAATGAGTCCTTGTTTTTAAAATTTTAAGAAATTTGGGGGAGAGGATGGATTCAGTTCAGTTCAGGTGCTCAGTCTTGTCCGACTCTTTGCAACCCCATGAATCGCAGCACGCCAGGCCTCCCTGTCCATCACCAACTCCCGGAGTTCACTCAGACTCACGTCCATCGAGTCAGTGATGCCATCCAGCCCTCTCATCCTCTGTCGTCCCCTTCTCCTCCTGCCCCCAACCCTCCCAGCATCAGAGTCTTTTCCAATGAGTCAACTCTTCACATGAGGTGGCCAAAGTACTGGACTTTCAGCTTTAACATCATTCCTTCCAAAGAAATCCCAGAGCTGATCTCCTTCAGAATGGACTGGTTGGATCTCCTTGCAGTCCAAGGGACTCTCAAGAGTCTTCTCCAACACCACAGTTCCAAAGCATCAATTCTTCGGCACTCAGCCTTCTTCACAGTTCAACTCTCACATCCATGCATGACCACAGGAAAAACCAAAGCCTTGACTAGACAGACCTTAGATGGCAAAGTAATGTCTCTGCTTTTGAATATGCTATCTAGGTTGGTCATAACTTTCCTTCCAAGGAGTAAGCATCTTTTAATTTCATGGCTGCAGTCACCATCTGCAGTGATTTTGGAGCCCAAAAAGGTAAAGTCTGACACTGTTTCCACTGTTTCCCTATTATAAGTACCCAAATATGTATTCTTGTTTGTTGGTAATATCTACAATTTTTATGGTACTTTCTTTTCTTCCAACAATCTTTCATTCACCCACTCAAGAAATTTAAATTGAACTCTGATGATGTCTCTAACACTATGATAGGTATTGAACATCACACTGTGACTAGAAAGCAATGCCAGATAAAATGTAGGATTCCCAGTTAAATTTGAATATTAGATAAACAACATGTGCATGCGTGGGTGCTAGGTTGCTTTAGTCATGTCTGACTCTTTGTGACCCTGTGGACTATAGCCCACAAGGCTCTTCTCTCCATGGGATTCTCCCAGCAAGAGAATTGGAGTGGGTTGCCATTTCCTTCTCCGGGGGTTTTCCCTACCCAGGGATGGAACCCAGGTCTGCTATATCACAGGCAGATTCTTTACCACTGGGCCACCAGGGAAGTCCAGATAAACAACATAGACTAAAAATTATTGTTTATCTGAAATTCAAATAAACGAGGATCCTGTAATCTCTTTAAATTTTATTATATTTATTTATGCTTGCATGTCAAATATGACAGCCCTGGTAAAACTAAAGACTGTTCCTGATAGGTTATAATTTAAAGTCCATTGTGCGAGGCAGATACTAATCAAATAATCTTTCAGGTAAACAAAAGTTATAACTGAGATAAGTATTCCCAAGGATAGATCAAGAGGTATAAAGTAACTGAGTGAGAAACCTGGCCAGGAAGGCGACACCAGGGAAGACCTCAGTGTGTAAGAGGCAGTGGACACCAGGGAAAATGAAACAGAGACGCTCTGATACTGTTGCTTTCTTGACAATTTTATATTAAAGGGGCAGTGTGTCTAACTTTTACAGTACAAGTAGTAGCAAGCCTGACTGCACACTCTGATGAAGAAACAAATCCTTGTATTTTAGGGGTGACCCAGTGTCTTTCCTTTTTGGCATATGACCGATAATGAAGCCAGAGGCTCCAAGTGTTAGCCCTATAAATAAGGGTGGAATAGGAGAGTTTGATTTCTATATCCACTTCCTGAGACTCTGGGCATTTTCTGAGATCAGAGAAGAGAAGTTGCTTGTCCCATCAGGCCTCTGACTCTTGCTCCTGCCAGAAGTAGAGGGAAACCTGCCTGGTTTGCAGTAGGAGGGGAAACTATTCAGCACAGGCAGTTGGGAAATAAAAACCTGTGATGCACTCACATGGGAGCTGCCAGACAGGCGTGTTGAGAGTGACCACACCCAGCAGTGCCGCGGGCAGAATTTAGGCTCTCAGACTTTCCCAAAGGCCCAGCTTGTGATTCCTCCCTGCTTTCCAAGTTTCTCTTTGCATGCAGTGTTAAAAAATATATATGAACTTGTATAGTTTGAATTAATTATTCAGCTTTTGAATATGATCATTGTTTATCATCATAATGAGGACAATCCTGCCTCAGGTTTATATATTTATTCCCATATGTTCAGGCACCTTTAATTATCTTATTTATCTTTATGATGTCTGCTAAATAAAAGGAGTGACGGTTATTACACCAATTTTTATGGATACGGGAACCTAAGCATAGTCTCTCTAGGTGAGTTGCCCGATCCACAGCAGCCTCCACTGTTGACCTCTTTTCCTCACTTTGTCTGGAGCTAGATCAAGCTAGTTAGAAGTGCAAAGCACAAACTGACTGAAAAATAATTATCTTGAAAAAATATTAATAACTATAAATAATGTTAAATAACAATGCACTTAGTTGATTAGTTAAAACTTATCAATAATAAACTAGCATAGATAACAATGTCAAAAATGCTACCTGTTAAATTATAAAATGATTTGATTCCATGATTTTATTATCATCATGAACAGCATGTTTAGTGACTGCAACATTTGAAATTTCCAAAGTAGCATATGCTCTAAATTTCTCTATTATTTGTATTAGAAAGCTGCAAATGTGGGAATATTTAAGCTTTTTCCCTAAAATCATGAAGTATTTTTGAATTATAATAGAATAGTGTATCCTTTCATAAAAACCAATGCTTATGGGGGATGGGGATTGAAGAAGTCTGTGCTTTTAATTTCTCAACCTCTGTATAGCACTTCATTTTCTGAATAACAGTATTTTTCAAAATTAGTCTATATCTTACCTTAATTTAATATACACTTGACTCTAAATGGGTATAAATATCAAACATACAAAGGATCTACAGGTTTTGTAGTTCTATAAAGCTTTATTTTTTTTAAGGCACTGTTTTCCTAGGAAAGTTTTAGAAACCAGAATACATGTGTTTTTTGAAAGAGCCAGCTTTTGTTTACTCAACTTTACAAAAGCTAGAGAATGCCTGCTTATAACTAGAATCTCTACTGTTGAAATCCTGGCTTTATGTCTTGTTTTCTATCTTGTTTCTGTGAAAGGTGGACAGGTAAATTTCAAAAAAGAATGATTATTTCCAGATCAGACCACAAAAATGATTTTTTAAATTTCTTTTCAAATTGCATATGTTCTATGGCACTGCCTTGGATATTGTAGAACAGAAAGGGCTCCAGATTCTCCTTCGTCCCTCTCTGCAATCAAAGCAGTCATAGGGTTGCAGAGTCGGACACGACTGAAACAGCTTAGCAGGCACGCATACATGTGACTAAGAATGTGGCATTTTATGGACTGAGGTTTTTAAAAGGAAGGAAAGAAAGAAAGAGAGGAAGGGAAGAAGGGTGGAAGGAAGTATATTCATCTGCATGTGTGATATGCCCACCAGAGTTTGAAATTAATTACCTGAACTTTGAGGAAGAAACAGCAATCCACTCCAGTATTCTCACCTGGGAAATCCCATGGACAGAGGAGCGTGGCAGGCTATAGTCCATAGGATCACAAACAGTTGGACACAACTGAAGCAACTTAACCCAGCCCACACGCCGTCTTTGCAGACAACGAATTCCCTCCTCAGTAGCACTATGTGGAAGATGAAGGGCACTCCTACCCAAACTTTGTGCCAAGCTCCAGGATGCCAGAGACTGTTTCCAGTGAAACCTTAGCACAGTCCTATGACAGTGGTATATTAGTTCTACTTTGCTGATGAGAAATCTAACACTCAAAGAGATACTGAAAGAAAGGGATCTTCCAACTAAGCCAAAATAAAGCTTTATAACGCTTTCCCATTGCCCATATGGGTCTGTCAGACAGATTTCATACTGAGAAACATGGAGGGATATTTAGAAGAACAGTAAAACCTCTTTGGAAGCAAAAATTGACCTGATGTCAGCCTTCTGGGTTGAGGTGCATAGAATCACTATTTAGATGAATGGTGGTGGCTAAGGAAAGTGCCGAAGGCAGAAAATTTTAAAGGAATTTGAAAAATTGCTGTAAGCGTCTCCGTTTACCCAATTCAACCCTACCCCAGTCCCCACCCACCAAATGTAGACTTGAAAAACTATTGGTCAGTGCCTAAGCCAATATCTACCTACTTCCCAATTTCATGCAAAGCTGGTGCTGGGATGCTCTTGATCTCTGGTTTATATGGACTGCACGTCTGCACCAGCACTCGATTTCCAAACTCTGCCTAATTTCATTACTTTCAAACGCTTTCATTTCCCAAACTTCTAAGGACTCAAAAAAGTCCTTTTGTGATTTGTCCTGTTGCTATGTGGTTTCTTACTGTTGTTATTACTTCACTTGAATATTCTTAGTCTTAGCAAAGTTAAACTTCCTGTTGTTGCTCATTCGCTCAGTCGTATCTGACTCTTTGCAACCCCATGGTCTGCAGCACACCAGGCTTCCCTGTCCTTCACCATCTCCCGGAGTTTGAATTTCTATTATGCTCCTTTTTGCATTGCAAGAAGGAAAGATCATTTAAATCATATTTTAGTGCAGACTCACTGTTGACTGTTTATAATAATTACATTCTCAGCAATCAGCAGTGGTGTCACATTTCAAAAGCTTGGGAATTATTTACTTGTTATGCTTCAGATTCACTTTTTTGGAACCTTATCTAAAGTTAAACCACTTCCATTATAGTGCACTCTTGGAATCTGGCATAGTTAACACTATCTTCTTTCTTTTATCATTTAAACTTACAATAAAAGAACTAACAAAGAAAGTGACTAGATTCTGAATAGTTTCTTCAAAGACACCATTGGTGGCTCAGTGGTAAAAAAAAAAAATTTTGCTTGCCAATGCAGGAGATGTGAGTTAGATCTCTTGGTCTTGAACATCCCCCGGAGGAGAGCATGGACACCCACTCCAGTATTCTTATCTGGAGAATCCCATGGGCAGAAGAGTCGGACAGGCTACAGTCCATAGGGTCATAAAAAGTCAGACACCAATGAGCAACTGAGCTCTGAACACTGAAGACATCATTCAGTTCAGTTCAGTCACTCAGTCGTGTCCAACTCTTTGCGACCCCATGAATCGCAACACGCCAGGCGTCCCTGTCCATCACCAACTTCCAGAGTTCACTCAGATTCACGTCCATCGAGTCAGTGATGCCATCGAGCCATCTCATTCTCGGTCGTCCCCTTCTTCTCCTGCCCCTGATCCCTCCCAGCATCAAAGTCTTTTCCAATCAGTCAACTCTTCACATGAGGTGGCCAAAGTACTGGACTTTCAGCTTTAGCATCATTCCTTCCAAAGAAATCCCAGGGCTGATCTCCTTCAGAATGGACTGGTTGGATCTCCTTGCAGTCCAAGGGACTCTCAAGAGTCTTCTCCAACACCACAGTTCAAAAGCAGCAATTCTTCGGAGCTCAGCCTTCTTCACAGTCCAACTCTCACATCCATATTTGACCACTGGAAAAACCATAGCCTTGACTAGACGGACCTTAGTCAGCAAAGTAATTTCTCTGCTTTTGAATATATTATCTAGGTTGGTCATAACTTTTCTTCCAAGGAGTAAGCGTCTTTTAATTTCATGGCTGCAGTCACCATCTGCTGTGATTTTGGAGCCCCCCAAAATAAAGTCTGACACTGTTTCCACTGTTTCCCCATCTATTTCCCATGAAGTGATGGAGCCAGATGCCATGATCTTCGTTTTCTGAATGTTGAGCTTTAAGCCAACTTTTTCGCTCTCCTCTTTCACTTTTATCAAGAGGCTTTTTATTTCCCTTCACTTTCTGCCATAAGGGTGGTGTCATCTGCATATCTGAGCTTATTGATATTTCTCCCAGCAATCTTGATTCCAGCTTGTGTTCCTCCCAGTCCAGCATTTCTCATGATGTACTCTGCATAGAAGTTAAATAAGCAGGGTGACAATATACAGCCTTGACGTACTCCTTTTCCTATTTGGAACCAGTCTGTTGTTCCATGTCCAGTTCTAACTGTTGCTTCCTGACCTGCATACAGATTTCTCAAGAGGCAGATCAGGTGGTCTGGTATTCCCATCTCTTGAAGAATTTCCCACAGTTTATTGTGATTCACACAGTCAAAGGCTTTGGCGTAGTCAATAAAGCAGAAATAGATATTTTTCTGGAACTCTCTTGCTTTTTTGATGATCCAGCGGATGTTGGCAATTTGATCTCTGGTTCCTCTGCCTTTTCTAAAACCAGCTTGAACATCAGGAAGTTCATGGTTCACATATTGCTGAAGCCTGGCTTGGAGAATTTTGAGCATTACTATACTAGCGTGTGAGATGAGTGCAATTGTGCGGTAGTTTGAGCATTCTTTGGCATTGCCTTTCTTTGGGATTGGAATGAAAACTGACCTTTTCCAGTCCTGTGGCCACTGCTGAGTTTTCCAAATTTCCTGGCATATTGAGTGCAGCACTTTCACAGCATCATCTTTCAGGATTTGAAACATCTCCACTGGAATTCCATCACCTCCACTAGCTTTGTTCATAGTGATGCTTTCTAAGGCCCACCTAACTTCACATTCCAGGATATCTGGCTCTAGATGAGTGAACACACCATTGTGATTATGCGGGTCGTGAAGATCTTTTTTGTACAGTTCTCTGTATTCTTGCCACCTCTTCTTAATATCTTCTGCTTCTGTTAGGTCCATACCATTTCTGTCTTTTATCGAGCCCATCTTTGCATGAAATGTCCCCTTGGTATCTCTAATTTTCTTGAAGAGATCTCTAGTCTTTCCCATTCTGTTCTTTTCCTCTATTTCTTTGCACTGATCACTGAAGAAGGCTTCCTTATCTCTTCTTGCTATTCTCTGGAACTCTGCATTCAGATGCTTCTATCTTTCCTTTTCTCCTTTGCTTTTTACTTCTCTTCTTTTCACAGGTATTTGTAAGGTCTCCCCAGACAGCCATTTTGCTTTTTTGCATTTCTTTTCCATGGGGATGGTCTTGATCCCTGTCTCCTGTACAATGTCACAAACCTCATTCCATAGTTCATCAGGCACTCTATCTATCAGATCTAGGCCCTTAAATCTATTTCTCACTTCCACTGTATAATCATAAGTGATTTGATTTAGGTCATACCTGAATGGTCTACCAGTTTTCCCTACTTTCTTCAATTTAATTCTGAATTTGGTAATAAGGAGTTCATGATCTGAGCCACAGTCAGCTCCTGGTCTTGTTTATGTTGACTGTATAGAGCTTCTCCATCTTTGGCTGCATAGAATATAATCAATCTGATTTCGGTGTTGACCATCTGGTGATGTCCATGTGTAGAGTCTTCTCTTGTGTTGTTGGAAGAGGGTGTTTGCTATGAGCAGTGCATTTTCTTGCCAAAACTCTATTAGTCTTTGTCCTGCTTCATTCTGCATTCCAAGGCCAAATTTGCCTGTTACTCCAGGTGTTTCTTGACTTCCTACTTTTGCATTCCAGCCCCCTGTAATGAAAAGGACATCTTTTGGGGGTGTTAGTTCTAAAAGATCTTGTAGGTCTTCATAAAACTGTTCAACTTCAGCTTCTTCAGCATTACTGGTTGGGGCATAGGCTTGGATTACTGTTATATTGAATGGTTTGCCTTGGAGACGAACAGAGATCATTCTGTCATTTTTGAGATTGCATCCAAGTACTGCATTTCGGACTCTTTTGTTGACCATGATGTCTACTCCATTTCTTCTGAGGGATTCCTGCCTGCAGTAGTAGATATAATGGTCATCTGAGTTAAATTCACCCATTCCAGTCCATTTTAGTTTGCTGATTCCTACAATGTTGATGTTCACCCTTGCCATCTCTTGTTTGACCACTTCCGATTTGCCTTGATTCATGGACCTGACATTCAGGTTCCTGTGCAATATTGCTCTTTACAGCATCGGACCTTGCTTCTATCACAGTCACATCCACAGCTGGGTATTGTTTTTGCTTTGGCTCCATCCCTTCATTCTTTCTGGAGTTACTTCTCCACTGATCTCCAGTAGCATATTGGGCACCTACTGACCTGGGGAGTTCCTCTTTGAGTATCCTATCATTTTGCCTTTTCATACTGTTCATGGGGTTCTCAAGGCAAGAATACCGAAGTGGCTTGCCATTCCCTTCTCCAGTGGACCACATTCTGTCAGACCTCTCCACCATGACCCGCCCACCCTGGGTTGCCCCGCAGGCATGGCTCGGTTTCATTGAGTTAGGCAAGGCTATGGTCCTAGTGTGATTGGATTGACTAGTTTTCTGTTAATACGGTTTCAGTGTGTCTGCCCTCTGATGCCCTCTTGCAACACCTACTATCTTACTTGGGTTTCTCTTACCTTGGGCGTGGGGTATCTCTTCATGGCTGCTCCAGCAAAGCACAGCCACTGCTCCTTACCTTGGATGAGGAGTATCTCCTCACCACCACCCTTCCTGACCTTCAACGTGGGATGGCTCCTCTAGGCCCTCCTACGCCCACGCAGCCACCACTCCTTGGACATGGGGTTGCTCCTGTGAAGAATAACATTTTAGATGTTCTTACTAGTCCCTAATGCATTATTTCTGAATGGAAGTACTGGAGTAATAATGCTTACCAAATCCCAATTTTGTTTTACCTGAAGAAAGTAATTTTTTGTTTTAGTTTTTTTAATTATCCATGATTGATGTCTCTTTTTTTCCTAATGACTGTCATTATAGCACTTACATTCAGAACATTTTAATCATGCTAGGAACCATTAGAATCTAGAGGAGGGAAATTGGCTTTTAACAGAGCATTACCTGACATTCCATAAAGATGTCCTGAAACATTAATTCCTGCAATGGAACAGAACCCTTTGCAGCACTGGTGTCTGGAATAATTCTTTCCACCAGACCTGCAGGTCACTAACAGTAGAGGCCTCTCTCACACACAAGCATCTATTTAGCTGGCTTAGTTTTTCAACCTCCTTTTTTCAGCTCAAACAAATTTTGTAGGAATTTGTTGTGTATCACATTTTATCTCATAAACAAAGTGCTATATTTTTGGACCAACAGCAAAGAGACTATTAAAACATTTGAAACATAAGCTGTAGACATCTGAACACATTCTGAAGTTGTAAGATATGCATTTCTTGTCGAGTATGTGATGCTACCCTACTATATATACACACTCTTAAAAAGACCCTGAAAATCTTAATATTTTACTCTATTGCATTGACTTTTATCACGGCCGTCTTTTCTGTCTGAGAACAAAACAAATTAATGAAATAGGTATTCTCATTTCACATAAAATCACAGTTTCAGGTGAGTTCTGTTCTGTCTGTTGCAACAAAAATTTGAAGCGACAGATGGAACAGCGTTACAGCCCTTGGATGGACCAGTGTTACAGCTCTTGGATGGGCCAGCATTACAGCTCCATGTTACAGCTCAGTTTTATTTAGAAAGTAAAGGAAAATACATCCTCGAGGCAGGAGGGAATGCTGACCCAAAAGACTGAAGAAAAGAGGAGAAGTCCCCCAGACTAATTTTGGCTCCTCTTTTTGTTTTCTCACCTCCCCCTGGGCCTGCCCTATGTAAATTGGGCTATCCAGGAGTGCTGTTTGTTTTACCTGAGGTCTTCACTCTGGTTCTCGGACATTCCTGTGTTCTATTTTTGCAGGCTTTTCCCTTCCTTATCTTTTAGCCACCGCCATTCTGAACTCCTTTTTCCTATTCTAACTACCTAACAATAGTGCTAAAGTGAATCATCATACAAAGATATTATTAATAAGACTTCTGATTTGTTCAGATGAATGGATTCCAAATGAGTAGTCCTGAAAATAATTAATATTAATTAATATTCTGAAGCCCAAAGAGAATTTACTTGGATGTTTAAAAAATTAAAACAATGCTCTGTATTATACTTTTGTATCTGTTGGGTTTAGTTTTTGCCAAAAGTGTCTACCACAGTCCACTCTTGTATCTTAGTTTAGTGACGTGGAATAGGAAGAAGGTGAAAGTAGTGGGAGATGAGTGGCAAGAAATTTTTAAACCTAATAGATAGAAACCTATTAATTTTGAAAAACATGCTCAAGATCAGAATGTTTTCATTGTGAAGGAAAGAAGCAACTTCAGTCAAGCTTTGTATGGCATTCAATATATTTCCATGATGCAGTTTGTTTCATGGCAACTTTATTGTTTCTTTTTATTTTAGTTTTTGGGTCCTGATACTTAAATTTTTGAACCTAGGATTGTATATTGAATCTCAACAGTGTTAAACCATAAGATTTGGAGAAAATGTCAAGAGTAATCCAGTTTAGGTAGTTACTAAGATGGTTGCCTCTTTGATAATAGACTATCCAGACACTGAAGTTTAGCATAATTCCAATTGTGCAATTGCAGAAGGAAATGGCAACCCTCTCCAGTATTCTTGCCTGGAGAATCCCCCAGACAGAGGAGCCTGGCAGACCACAGTCCATGGGGTCACAAAGATTTGGACACAACTGATCGCAGGCGCTCAATTGTGCAACTAGAAATCATTCATTGCCCAACAATTACATCCTGATGTCATGTCATAGCAAAGGTAAGGATACAAACTACAAATTGTCAAAGAGATTGAAAAACTTTAGCTAAAAATCACCATTATACATTCCAGTGTAGAAAGATAAACTTGGATATTGAAATATTCAATAGCGGAGCAGCATCAAAAACACTTTTCAGTTCAGTTCAGTTCAGTCACTCAGTCGTGTCCAACTCTTTGCTATCCCATGAATCGCAGCACGCCAGGCCTCCCTGTCCATCACCAACTTCCAGAGTTCACTCAGACTCACGTCCATCGAGTCAGTGATGCCATCCAGCCATCTCATCCTCAGTCGTCCCCTTCTCCTCCTGCCCCCAATCCCTCCCAGCATCAGAGTCTTTTCCAATGAGTCAACTCTTCACATGAGGTGGCCAAAGTACTGGACTTTCAGCTTTAGCATCATTCCTTCCAAAGAAATCCCAGGGCTGATCTCCTTCAGAATGGACTGGTTGGATCTCCTTGCAGTCCAGGGGACTCTCAAGAGTCTTCTCCAACACCACAGTTCAAAAGCAGCAATTCTTCAGAGCTCAGCCTTCTTCACAGTCCAGCTCTCACATCCATACATGACTGCTGGAAAAACCACAGCCTTGACTAGATGGACCTTAGTCGGCAAAGTAATGTCTCTGCTTTTGAATATGCTATCTAGGTTGGTCATAACTTTTCTTCCAAGGAGTAAGCATCTTTTAATTTCATGGCTGCAGTCACCATCTGCAGTGATTTTGGAGCCCAAAAAAATAAAGTCTGACACTGTTTCCACTGTTTCCCCATCTATTTCCCATGAAGTGATGGGACCAGATGCCATGATCTTCGTTTTCTGAATGTTGAGCTTTAAACCAGCTTTTTCACTCTCCTCTTTCACTTTCATCAAGAAGCTTTTTATTTCCCTTCACTTTCTGCCATAAGGGTGGTGTCATCTGCATATCTGAGGTTATTGATATTTCTCCCGGCAATCTTGATTCCAGCTTGTGTTTCTTCCAGTCCAGCATTTCTCATGATGTACTCTGCATATAAGTTAAATAAGCAGGGTGGTGATATACATCCTTGACGTACTCCTTTTCCAATTTGGAGCCAGTCTGTTGTTCCATGTCCTCATTGTTCCATGTCCTTGTTGTCTCATGTTCCATATCCAGGTCATGTTGCTTCTTGACCTGCATACAGATTTCTCAGGAGGTAGGTAAGATGGTCTGGTAATCCCATGACTTGAAGAATTTTCCAGTTTGTTGTGATCCACACAGTCAAAGGCTTTGACATAGTCAATAAAGCAGAAGTAGATGTAAAAAAAAAAAAAAAAAAGAAAAAGAAAGAAAGAAAAAAAACACCTTTAATAGCCCCCTAACACAGACCATTATTTTCAATTTCTCCATTGCCCTGTCTTTACTGCCAATATTCTACCACTTAGCCAAGGTCATAAAATGAAGGGTTAATTCAAACCTTTGCTCAGTCTCCTAAGCAAGCGGGTACCTTTCTTTTTCAGCTGTTTCCAAATTAGTCTGATCTTTATCACTTCTTTCTAAGGGCATTTGAATAGGTTAGTTGTGTTTCCTGTGTATACTTCTTTTCACCACAGGAAAAATATTACTTGCTGATGCTGCATTGATATTTCTAATGGATAGATAAATAGGTGGGTAGGTAAGTAGGTAAATAGATAGATAGATAAATGATAGTGATGAAATTCAGAGAAGATTGCCCCGACATGCTGCTCTCGTTCAGTTCAGTTCAGTCACTCAGTTGTGTCCGACTCTTTGCGACCCCATGAATCGCAGCACACCAGGCCTCCCTGTCCATCACCATCTCCCAGAGTTCATTCAGACTCATGTCCATCGAGTCCGTGATGCCATCCAATCATCTCATCCTCTGTCGTCCCCTTCTCCTCCTGCCCCCAATCCCTCCCAGCATCAGAGTCTTTTCCAATGAGTCAACTCTTCGCATGAGGTGGCCAAAGTACTGCAGTTTCAGCTTTAGCATCATTCCTTCCAAAGAAATCCCAGGGCTGATCTCCTTCAGAATGGACTGGTTGGATCTCCTTGCAGTCCAAGGGACTCTCAAGAGTCTTCCCCAACACCACAGTTCAAAAGCAGCAATTCTTCGGTGCTCCGCCTTCTTCACAGTCCAACTCTCACATCCATACATGATTGCTGGAAAAACCATAGCCTTGACTAGACAGACCTTAGTTGGCAAAGTAATGTCTCTGCTTTTGAATATGCTATCTAGGTTGGTCATAACTTTTCTTCCAAGAAGTAAGCGTCTTTTAATTTCATGGCTGCAGTCATCATCTGCAGTGATTTTGGAGCCCCCCAAAATAAAGTCTGACACTGTTTCTACTGTTTCCCCATCTATTTCCCATGAAGTGATGGGACCAGATGCCATGAAAAAAGTTGGCTTAAAGCTCAACATTCAGAAAATGAAGATCATGCTGCTCTAACTTGTGGATTATTTTGAGCTGAAACAATCAAAGCCCAAAAGACTCTGGAAGAAACTTTGAACTCCCTCCTTATTGCCTAAAAGAATTTAAGATAGGAGGCCTGCCCCAGAAGGAGCTATCTCTGGAGATAACTAAGTATGAATTAGGTGCGGTTTCAGGGAGGAAACAGGAAAAGCCCATCTGATCAAAGTCCTCTCTGTGTCCCATTGTGTTTAAATAGCCCTGAAAACATTTATTTACCAAACATTAACTTTTTAATCTTCCTGTGAATTACCTTGCTTCCCTTTGAAGTCTCAGAACCCTAACCTCCTTCTTGGAGGATATACCTCATTTTGCCTTTATAGTCTATGGAATTCATACCAATGTAGATTCCGTGTGCACATGCAATAAACTTGATTTTATCCTGTTAATCTGCCTTATGTCATTTTAATTGCCAGCCAAAAGAACTACAAAGAAGAAAAGTTAAGAGTGAGAGAGATGATGGAGAAGTGATAGATTGATAGATAGGGAGATAGACATTATATTTTGCACCCCAATGTAAAATGTATTTTTACTGTGAATCATAAATGTTTTTTAAAATTTACCAAAATTGCATTTATACTCATACATAGGTACAGTTATTCATTTATCCATGTTGAGTACCCTGATAATTAATTGAAAAAATAATAAAATGGTCTCTATCTTAGAGGACCTAGCATTCTCTCAAGAGAAATTGATATGTATACAATTTTAGTATGAGATACATAAATTCTGGAATGTAGATTACAGATAATTTCTGGGAATGTGGAAAAGGAAGTAAGAGCAGTTTTTTTAAGAGTCTCTTGTTGACTCACATTCTTCATTCTTCTTGTGAGAAATCAATACGCTAACGTTCAATTAAAATATTTTTGAGATGCTAGTTTCATGTCTGTTTTTTTCTCTTCTTTAAATAGTGCATAGTTACTGGCAAATAATGGAGCTATAATATGAAATACTGTGTAGTGAGGTTGTGAAAATAGTAAATTCTTTCAACAAGCTTGAACTATTTTTAAATGATATTTAGCCTCATACGTGAGAAAAATTGTATTTATTTTGAGGAAGAAATGGCTGGAAAAAAATTTACCTACATAAAGTTCTCCTTTATATGAAATGAGAAAACTTGGTCACAGTAAATCATCTCTCTTAATCTTTTCTCATAATATTAAAATAATATGCAAACATAGTGCAGCATAATATAAAATTTTAACAGTAATATACATAAGAAATTTCATATTGATAAATATTGATGCCTTAAAAAATGCCAATGAGTCAAAAGTATTTGGTAAATATAGCAGATTTAAAATAATAGGGACTAGAATTATATTTCAAAGAAAGCAGTAGCACCCCACTCCAGTACTCTGGCCTGGAAAATCCCATGGACAGAGAAGCCTGGTAGGCTGCAGCCCATAGGGTTGCTAGGAGTCGGACACTACTGAGTTACTTCACTTTCACTTTTCACTTTCATGCACTGGAGAAGGAAATGGCAACCCACTCCAGTGTTCTTGCCTGGAGAATCCCAGGGATGGGGGAGTCTGGTGGGGTGCCGTCTATGGGGTCGCAGAGAGTCGGACACGGCTGAAGCGACTTAGCAGCAGCAGCAGAATTATATTTTAATTTTTCTTTCCCTGAAATGCAATGTACTTTGGGTTGATTGGATCTACATTAAGTGCCAAATAGAGAAATAGTTTTACAAGAGGATTTAAAAAGCACTTGCAAGTCTCTTTGACATAGCAAAAATTAGAATTCCAGTCAGAGTAAAAAAGAAAACAGCAGAGTGTCCTGCAAATGTAACCAAAACATGCTACCAATCTTTAAATAGAGTGCTTTCTTGAAACCTCATTAAACATTCCCTGAATGAGTAACATATCTGTTCTCTTGGATTCTTAGTACATGCTTTTTGGAGAAGTAGTATTTATTCTTTCTTCAGCTCCAATTAATTTCTGTCATTATTCTTCATTTGGAGTCCATTAGAAGTTTCTATGTGGTCTGGTTCCAATGCACAATTTTAAAGTTAAGGAGCTTTCCTGGACACTTAAATGTACATGCACACTGTGCTTCCCTACACTGTTGTATCAACTGGAGCATGTTTGCTATGTCATGCTGCATGAAGTTTCTGTGCAACCTGTTTCCAAGGGGTGAATAATGTTATAAAGTCATGGGAAACGGTTTGCTTTATTTTAGAAGTCCAAAGTCCAATCCTCTAGTTTATGCCCATATTAGGAGGCTGACTGAATGACCAAAAAAAAAAAAAAGAAGGAGTTTCTATTTTATTTAGCTTTCTGAAACTGCTTAAAATTTTATTACTTAACAATTTCAATACATTACATTTATATTAATAACAATTATAAACCATGGTAATAAAATCTCCAGGTCACTAGTTTTTCTAGTAAAAAGTCTAGATTTTTCTACTGAGAAGTCTTGGGTTTCTCATTATAAATACTGTGTGTCTGTGTGTGTGTGTGTGCGAGTGTGTGATAAACTATGAGAATTTCTATATGGCCAACATAAACTGGCTTTATATATTGAAAATATCTATTTATTTCCTTGAGAATTTTTTCTTTGAAGATTATTGTGTGGTACATTAAAATACAATCAATTTGTCTTTATTCTTATATCTCCTCTGGTATATGACATATGGTTAATTCATCCAGACCAAGAAATGTATATAAGGATTTATACACTCTAAGACTTACCTCATACACTAATTACATTTGATTCTCTCAATAACCATTTGAATTTAACATAGCGTGAAATATTTCTGTTGTCAATTTACAGAGAAGAAAACTGAAGCCTAAGTCCGTGAAGCTATTTGCTTAAGAATGCTGACCTTAAAAACAAAATAGTCAATTATTTTATTAATATCAGCAAAAATATTTTGTGTAGGAATAGCAAAGAATCACAATTCATTACAAGCAAGTTATGGCAAAAACCACAGGCAAGTCCAGGAAACAAAGATGAGGAACATTATTTTAGAGAAAAAAAGGAGGAAGTTGAGAGGGGTTGTTTCTAACAGAAGCTCACTGGAGAAAAGCGAGAATGCAGCATAATGAGTTTCTCATTGGCCAAGTTGCTGGGGTAATTGATTTCTTATAGGAGATGCAATATGCGTCTGTTCCTCTTGAGACCTAAAATCGATGATTCTTTCCTGATGATTCTTCTCTTGGGTCTGTAATTAACAATTCTTCCCATAATTGACTTCAAGTGGTACCACATGAGCGCTCCCCCTTCTGGCCTCCCAACTCTAATTAATGAGGTTTCCTTATTATAAATTTTCACAAGAGCGTGGTAGTAACAGGCAGGGTGTAAATGCATATATCATGACTCTAAATTCTCCATTTTTCAAATTACCTGAATATGAAAAAAAGCAGAATTTCAACTGTGTTAGGATTCTGCAGAGACAGAATCAGTAAGAGATTCATAGATATGTATAGAATAAGATTTATTGTAAAAAAGGCTCATGTAGTTATAGAGGCTGAGAAATTCCAATATCTGCCATTTGCAAGCTGGAGAACCAGGAGAGCTGGTGATGATGGTATTCAGTTCTTTTTGAAAGGCCTGAAAATGGGTAGCTGAGGTACAAGACCTGGTCTGAGTCAGAAGACCCAAGAACAAGGAGCACCAATGTTTGAGGGCAGGAGAGGGTGGTTGTTTCAGTTCAGAGAGAGAGAATTCACTCTTCTTTCACTTTGTTCTACCCAAGCCTTGGATGGATTGTAAGATGCCCATTTATGCTGGTGAAGCCCATCTTTTTTATTCAATCTTTTGATTCAAATGCTTATCTCATCCTGAAATCTGTTCACAAGAACACCCAGGAAATCCTAGCCCAGTCAAGTTGACACATAAAATTAACCATCACATCAGTATTCTTAGCATAGTCCATGACTGCTAACAATATGCAAAAATTCATTTTCTAAAAGCTTCATAACACCATATTTCTACCCCGATAACTTAACCCTCCCTACCCTTCTACTTTTTCCCTATGCAGGCTACCTGCCTTAGTGTTTCTCTGTCCTGAGTCCAATTTCAGTAGGGTGTGGGAACATACAGTAGTGAAAAACTCTATAAAACTCAGTGGCAAGTTAAAACCTAGGGAGAATAATTTGATCAGGGTATGTTTATCTAGAAGGGCCCACTGTTGCTAGCACTGGGTCAGGTGCTTTCTATATTGTAATTCTCCTGTTACACATAACAATCTATGACTTGGGCATTTGCAACCCAACTCTAGAAAGAGCTGAGATATGGAAGAGTTAAATTAATTGCTGCTAAAATTCCCTTAGGCAGGTGGGACCCTGAGATCAATCCAACATCCACGTGGCCTAAAGTTTAGGATCTTTCCTCTATACCAGTCTCTAAGAATATACTTGCAAGAATGTTTTTTTATGAGATGTGTTTTCTGAAGAAAGTTTTTGAATTGCTGTTGTTATTTCATTGACCTTTGTTCAAAGATATAGGAACAGCTATTGTTTTTTAAACAAGGAGTTTGCATCAGCTATTATTTTCACTTACCGAAGAAGACCTGATAATATACAATGAACCTAGAACTTCCCCACTCAGATCATAGGAAAGGATTTTCTCTGAGAAGCAATGCTAAGTGTGATTATCAAACAGGACTGGATTGAAACCAAAAGCAGTTTTTATAACAACTGTCAAAGAAAGTCAAGGTTAAGCTGCATAACATGATGTTGGTTTCTAGATTAGCGATACTCCATAGACAACATATTTAATTCATGACAGTTTCTGCAACCCAAGCAATAAGAAGAGAGCTTGCAAATCATGTGCTGCTGGATAACAACAATCAGAAAAACAAAACAATAGTGTGAGAAACGCTTGTTAAAATTTTAAGTAGATATCTGTCCCTTGAAAGAATTTGTTCAGAATTTCACACACAGTCACCAAAATAATTTATTTTCTAATGTCCACACTAAGAGTTCATAAATCACTTTTTAAGAATGTAAATTATCTCTTCACTTCAGTAAAACTCTTAATTCTTATATTTATTTATTTATTTGTAGCACATGATATTTCAGTTAGATACATCAAGTCTAAAACAGTGCAGTTAATTTAGAAATAGACTAGTGAGAAGTCAGGGAGATAGACTGGTCTGTAACCAACAGTGTTCACAAAGTAAATCAATATTCCCAAGTTTACAGGGAAATATACACAAGTAAATCTTATCTTATATATTCAATTTATAAAATAGATCAATTATGCTTTTTTCAGTGTAGATGGACCTATTGCAGTCCTTCTAATGTAGCTGAGACAGATTACTGTTTATCAAGACAGCAAGAATATTTATAGTCAAATTTTCTGGGTTATAGTAAGTGTTAAATTTTAAGAACATTTATATTAGACTATTAATTTCATTTTACTAATTGCTATAAAAGAATCCCCCTTCACCCCTCTCTCCCAAAATATCATTCTCCTGTCTAATTTGAAAGATGTTTCTATATATGCAGTACTAAATTGTATACTGATAAAACAAAGTATCAGAGAAAATGTTTTCTTCCACAGTGCAACTGGCTCAAAAAAAACAGACTAGGTTGAGTACCAATCTTCAGAATGCTTGGAACTTTTATAGGCCCCTTGAGGAATTGCCCTGGGTCAGATAATTCCTCCTGTTTAGTTAATTTCCTGGGAATTATGAACCTTCTTTTTTCTATAGAAGGAAATATTAACCCCTCAATGGGAAGCTCTTAAGTCAAGGAATAAAACTTTGTGTCTTGTGATTAACCTTCATTTTTCAAGTGGCTAAAGGACTGAGTAAATCTTTGAGATAAAGTAGTTTCCATCAAACATCTTAATCCGCTAACAGATGGGAACTAAAAATAGCTCTGGCATAAAAGTTTTAGTGGAAAAGCCAAATAGAGAGGCATGTTCACCAACCACTTGAGAATCCCCCAAAGGCAATATTTGCCTCCCATAAGGGAGCAACCCTAATGTTAAAACTACTGGTGAAACAGAATTTTTCCATAAACTAAAGAAAGAGTACAAATATTCTAACAATAAACCATCAAAACATGTTTTCCAACTTAAGGCTTATAATAAATGAAGTATGATTGTAATGTTTTGGTGTAAAAAAGTCCTGTAATAAAAGATTATAAGAAGCACTTTATATAAACAAAAAAATTATTCTTATGTATTTTTTAAAAAGGCATAGACTTGACAACTTCAAAAATAATGTTGGGGAAAAAACAGTTAAAAAAAGTTTGTAAAAATTTAAATTAAATTTCTACCTCATACAATACATATAAGAAAAATTGCAGATTTTAAAAGACAAAATCTTTTATAGGGGAATAAAAAACTAAATGTTAAACTTACATAAGAACCACATACTGGCAACTATAAAAGCAAAATGAACTGATAGGTATACATATCTATAACTTAGGGAAAATTTTTCTAAGATAACATAAATGCAAGCATTTATCATAAAAAATTAAATATTTGTTTTAAGAAATGATTCCTTAAACAAATTTAAGAGAGATTATAAACTGGACAGCAAAAATAAAGCAAATATAAGGAAGGATTAATACTCAGACTATAAAGAGCTCTTACAATCCATATGAAAAGTCAACAAAATAGAAAAATGAATGAAAGAACAAAAAATACATATGATAAATGAATGTATAAAAATATTCTTTACTTTCTGGATGATAAGGGAGATAAATATTTTAAAAATTATGTCTATTTTTAATCCATTAGATTAGCAAAATATAATTTATAGGATTGTTAATATCCGGTATTAACAATTTCTCTCCAGTTAATTTTGGAGAGAAAATGGATACATAAACTGTGGGAGTATTACTTGGGAATGCTTTTTTAGAAGGCAATTTAACTAGAATATTCTTATTTTAAACATTAATATCAGCATAGATTCCAGTGGTTGTGATCATAGGAATCTATTCTGAAAATCTACTTTCTCATATGCATAAAAGTATATGTGTTAAGAATTCAATTATGGTATTATGCATTTATGTGTGTGTGTATTAGTTGCTCGGTCATATCTGACTCTTTGCGACCCCATGGACTGTAGCCTGCCAGGCTCCTCTGTCCATAGAATTCTCCAGGCAAGAATACTGGAGTGGACTGCCATTCCCTTCTTCAGATATTATGCATAATAGTAGGCAAAATGTTGAGATATTTTAGATACCTAGGTTCTACAGTCAGACAGCCTGTGATCCAATCAGGGTGCTTTGTGCACTAATATATGGCCTTTTATTTGATTCCTTGATTTATTCAATATTTCAGAGTTGTTATAAAGATTAAATAAGATTATTTAAGTAAAGGGTTTAGAACTCAGTAACAGAGACAATCCATTACCTATTATATCTTCATTTATTAATAGTATCAGAATCCTGGTTTTTATAGGGAGAGCAATATATTCAATTATAAAATGTATATATATATATATGTATGTATTTCCCAGTCTTCCTTACATCTAAGGATATTCAAGTGACAACTTCTAATCAGTGTGATGTAAGCAAAAAAAATCACTGAGTACATGTATTCATTTCCTAAGGTGTCATAATAAACCACAAACTGGGAGGCTTACAACAATGCAAATTTATTTTCTCACAATTTCTAGAGGATAAAAGTCCAAGATCAAGTTGTTGGTAGAGTTAGTTTCTTCTGAGGCCTCTTTCTTTGGCTTGTAGATGGTCACTTTCTCCTTGGATCTTCACATGGTCTTTTTCTGTGTGTGTCTGTGTCCTAATCTTCTCTTTGTATAAACATACCAGTCACACTAGCTTAGAGCCCATTAAAATAAACTCATATTGACCTAATTACCTCTTCAAAGACTCTATCTCCAAATACTGTCACATTCTGAGATACTAGGAATTAGGAATACAAAATACAAATTGGGAGACACAATTTGTGTGACACAATTGTGTGACACAATTATATGACACAATTCAGCGCATAACAGTACAGTTTGCAGGAAAGCACTTTAACAGGGGCATAAGCTTTATTTGTGCGTTGTATTTTTTTCCTTCATTTGACCAGGAATGTGGTTGAGAAGCTGCAGCTGAAATAGCCATTTTGTGATCTGGAAGGGAAAACTGGGAGAATCTCAGAATCCTTGACCCTGCTCTACTAAAAATTCTGTAACATCATCAACTAACCCCACCTCTGAGCATCTTGATAATTGAATGGTGGAAGAGGAAAGTTAGAGCTTATTATTTAGAATTTCTGTTACATGTAACTGAACCCAAATCCACTTTAATGAGTAATGTTCAATGAATTCCAATTCCAAATAATTATAATTAAAATTCAAGGAAAAAGCAAACCTAAATGTTCACCAATAGGGGAGTGTTTTGAAAAAATAAGGTGATCCACATTATGAAATATTTTGCAATCACTGAAGAAAAATATGAAGAAGATAGATACCAACTAACAAGTAAAACTTTCTAAGAGCTGTTATGAAGTGAAGAAAATGAAGTTGCAGAAAACAGATGCATTTGTTTTTAAATTATACATAAGCATGTATGTATCTAAAGGCATTAAACTTCTATGAGGATACAGAACTGCATTATTTAAACCTTTAATAAGAAATATTTATTGATGCATTATAAATAAAATAAAAAGGAAAATATGCTTTGTGAAATTAGATTATTACCTTTCCTTGCAAATGTGTACAGTTTACACACAATGCTTCAATTAAAATTTTTGAATTACAAAAATCACATCATATCTTAAGTTACTAATTGATCCAAAAAAGACATAAAATTTCCTAGAAATATCCAAAACTTTGACTTTGTTGGAGAAGATGCCACACACCAATTTATAACAAGTATTTTATGAATAAATTTATAATTCAAATTGGTTTTCTGTGAAGGACAAATATGCTTTTTGAAGAGTTTAACAAGTTATAAATGCTGTATTAAATTATGTTGAGAATTCCACTAACAGCATGACAGTGTTAAGCACATTGCTGACACATTAGCCAAGGAACCTGGTAAAAAAAATTTTTAAAGAAACAACTATTTAAAGTCTTTGCAAATGACCCTAAGGATACACAGCAAATGAAGAAACACTCGAAAGAAAATCTACTAAAACTCACTAAGAACCATGAGAATCTATAGCATTTGAAACAAGATGGGTTTCCTCTTCCTACCTCAGGCCAGTGAAAGAGAAATACCCTTGAGAACACAGGGTTTCCCTCTCTTCCCAGCTTCTAGTTACAAGTTTATATTTCTAATGGGGCAAGGTATCAGCATTTCACATCCTACCTCCAGTTATCTGTTGATGAGGCAATCCCTATCAAAACCCAATGCCTTTTATTTATTTATTTATTTTGCAGAAATGGACAAATGCTAAAATTCACATGGACTTTCAAGGGAACCCTGAATAGCAATAACATCTTTGAAAAAGAACAAAGCTGAAGGACTCACACTTCCTGATTTCAAAATGTATTAAAAAGCTAAAGTAATCAAACTTTGTGGTTCTGGCATAAGAATAGACTAATAGAATTGAGACTCACCTCTGTGGTCAATTGATTTTTGACAAGGATGAGGAGACCATTCAATAGGGAAAGAATGGTTTTGAAGAAAGTTTACCAGAAAACTTGTAAGTTTTCCAGAAAGCATCAACATGTAAAAGAATGAAACTGGAACTTTACCATGCACATATACAAAAAAAATTTTTTTAAGAAAACAGAAATTAGACCTGATTAGAAGTTCATCAAAGAGCATCAAATGGCACTATCAAGAGAGTGAAAAGACAAAAAGTTCAACAAACGGTGCTGGAGTAACTGGACATCCATATGCAAAAAAAAATGAATCTAGACAAAGGCCTTACATCCTTCACAAAACTCAATTCAAAATGGATGATACACCTAAATTTAAAATACAAAACTATATAAAACTGCTAGAAGATATTGTAGAACAAAATCTAGATGACCTTTATTATGGCAATGTTTAAGTACAACACCAATGGCACAATCTATGAAAAAAAAATGACAAATCAAACTTCATTGAAACTAAACATTTCTGCTCTTCAGAAAATGTCAAGTGAACGAGAAGACAAGGTAAAATGAGAGAGACTATTTGCAAAAATGCACCTGATAAAGGACCAAAATACACAAAACTCTTAAAACTCAACAATAATCAAATTCAATAATAAGCAAACAAACAACTTGATTTAAAAATGGACCTTAACAGACCAGAGAAGAAATGCAGATGTCATATAAGCTTGTGGAAAGACAGTCCACATTATATGCCAATAGGGAAATGCAACTTAAAACAGTGATATATCACTACACATCTAGTAGGATGGTCAAAATCCAGAACACTCACTATAACAAATGCTAGCAAGAATGCAGAGCATAGGAATGCTCATTCATTACTCTTGTGAAAGCAAAAATAGTACAGCCACTTTGGTAGACTATTTGGTTGTTTCTTACAGAATTAAACATACTCTTACCAAATTATCCAACAATCCACTCCTAGACATCATCCAAAGAAGCTGAAAACGTCTTTCCACACAGAACCTGCACACAGATGCGTATAGTAGCCTTATTCATACCTGACAAAATTGCAAAGCAACCATAAGTCCTTCAGTAGGTGAATGAATAGACAAAGAGTGGTCCATCCAGACAGTGCAACATTATTCAGCCCTGCAAATAAGTGGGCCATCAAGTCATGAAAAACATGGAGGAAACTGAAAAGGCTACATACTACGTGATTCCAACTATATGACATTCTGGAAAAGGCAAAACCGTGGGGACAATAAAAAGATCAGTGGTTGCCAAAGGTTGTGGGGAGGGTGGGATGAATACGTAGAGCACATGGAAGTTTTAGGACAGTGAAAATGCTTTGTATGATACCATAATGGCAGATATGAGTTGTTATAGACTTGTCTAAATCCATAGAATGTACAAGGAGAACAGTGAATTGCAGAAAAAGTTATGATCTTTACGTGATGATGATGTAATATTAATGTGGATTTATCCATTGTCACTGATGTACCACTCTCGTGGGGGATACTGATGATGAGGGAGACTGTGCGATGTAGGGGCAGGAAATATATGGAAAATCTCTGCACCTTCCCCCCAGTTTTACTGTCAACCTAAAACTGCTCTAAAAAGATAAAGTCCAAATTAAAAAAAAAAAAAAGACAGCCCACAGAATGGGAGAAAATATTTGTAAGTCATACATTTAATACACAATTGGGGGGACAGAATCAGTGGTACAGAATCCACTTGCCATTGAAGAAGACATGAGTTTGATTTCTGATCCGGGAATCCCACATGCCTCAGAGCAATAAGCCTGTGAACCACAACTGCTAAGCATGGGCTCTAGAGCCCTGGAGCCACAACTACTGAGTGCACGTGCCACAGCTCCTGAAACCCATGTACCCTAGAGCTTGTGTTTTTCAACAAAAGAAACCACCACAATGAGAAGCCTGCACACCTCAACTGGAGAATAGACCCCCACTAACTGCAACCAGAGAAAAGCCTGAGCAGCAGCAAAGACCTAACATAGCCATAACTAAATAAATAAGGAATACGGGATTAATATCCAAAAGATGTGACTGCTGTGACAACTCAACAGCAGAAAGACCCAAAAAAGTAAAAATAGTTTGACGGTTTGAATAAGATAGTTTCCAAAGAGATATACCAATGTATTAATGACCAATAACCACATGAAAACATGTTCAACGTAATTAGTCTTAAGAAAAGCACAAGTCAAAACTACAATGAGATATATCTCATACCCATTAAAGTGGCTACTATTCTTAAAAAAACTAACAGAAAATAACAAGCTTTGTAAGAATGTGGGGAAATTGGAACCATCATGCACTGCTGGTAGGAATACATAATGAATGGTAAGTCATTGTGGAAAACAGTTTGGTTTCTTCTCAAAAAACTAAACACAGAATGCCATTGCTGTTGTTCAGTCACTAAGTTGTTTTGGACTTTCTGTGACCCCATGAACTCAGAATTACCATGAAGTGAAAGCATTAGTTGCTCAGTGGTGTCTGACTCTTTGCAGTCCTGTGGACTATAGCCTGCCAGGCTCCTCTGTTCATGGAATTCTCCAAGCAGGAACACTGGAGTGGGTTGCCATTCCCTTCTCCAGGGGATCTTCCTGACACAGGGATTGAACCTGGGTCTCCTGAATTTCAGGCAGATTCATCACTCTCTGAGACACCAGGAAATTCTCCAGAATTACTATATGACCTAGTAATTGTACCTTCAGGTATATATCCAAAAGAATTGAAAATTGGTACTCAAAAAACTTTTATGCCAGTACTCATAGCAATACTATTCACAAAAGCCAAAAGATGAAAACTACACAGTGCCCATCAACCGATAAATGGATAAACAAAATATAGTATGTAGGTATAACAGAATATTCAGTTCAGTTCAGTTCAGTTCAGTTCAGTTCAGTTCAGTTACTCAGTTGTGTCTGACTCTTTGCGACCCCATGATCCGTGGCACGCCAGGCCTCCCTGTCCATCACCAACTCCTGGAGTTCACCCAAACTATGTCCATTGAGTCCGTAATGCCATCTAACCATCTCATCCTCTGCCATCCCCTTCTCCTCCTGCCCTCAATCTTTCCCAGCATCAGAGTCTTTTCAAATGAATCAGCTCTTCGTATCAGCAGCCAAAGTATTGGAGTCTCAGCTTCAACATCAGTCAAATGTTACTCACCCATTAAAAGGAATTATGTTCTGATACATGCAATAACATGGATGACCCTTGGAAATATGCCAAATAAAATAAAATAGACAAAAAAGGACAAATATTTCATTTGTATGATCCCACTTATAAGAAATATAAGAAAGGAGAGATAAGAATGCCTTCCTCAGCAATCAATGCAAAGAAATAGAGGAAAACAATAGAATGGGAAAGACTAGAGATCTCAAGAAAATTAGAGATACCAAGGGAACATTTCATGCAAAGATGGGCTCGATAGAGGACAGAAATGGTAGGAACCTAACAGAGGCAGAAGATACTGAGAAGAGGTGGAGAGAATACACAGAAGAACTGTACAAAAAAGAGCTTCATGACCCAGATAATCACGATGGTGTGATCACTCATCAGGAGCCAGAAATCCTGGAATGTGAAGTCAAGTGGGCCACGGGAAGCATCACTATGAAAAAAGCTAGTGGAGGTGATGGAATTCCAGTTGAGCTATTTAAAATCCTGAAAGATGATGCTGTGAAAGTGCTGCACTCAATATGCCAGCAAATTTGGAAAACTCAGCAGTGGCCACAGGACTGGAAAAGGTCAGTTTTCATTCCAATCCCAAAGAAAAGCAATCCCAAAGAATGCTCAAACTACCGTACAATTGCACTCATCTCACATGCTAGTAAAGTAATGCTCAAAATTCTCCAAGCCAGGCTTCAGCAATACGTGAACCGTGAACTTCCTGATGTTCAAGCTGGTTTTAGAAAAGGCAGAGGAACCAGAGGTCAAATTGCCGACATCTGCTGGATCATGGAAAAAGCAAGAGAGTTCCAGAAAAACATCTACTTCTGCTTTATTGACTATGCCAAAGCCTTTGGCTGTGTCAGTCACAATAAACTGTGGAAAATTCTTCAAGAGATAGGAATATCAGACCACCTGACTTGTCTCTTGAGAAACCTATATGCAGATCAGGAAGCAACAGTTAGAACTGGACATTGAACAGACTGGTTCCAAATAGGAAAACAAGCACGTCAGGGCTGTATATTGTCACCCTGCTTATTTAACTTCTATGCAGAGTACATCATGAGAAACGCTGGACTGGAAGAAGCACAAGCTGGAATCAAGATTGCTGGGAGAAATATCAATAACCTGAGATATGCAGATGACACCACCCTTATGGCAGAAAGTGAAGAAGAAGAACTAAAGAGCCTCTTGATGACTAAAATGGAAAATTTTGTTATAGATATTTTAGCATAATAAAAATAGTTTAAAAAATCAAAAGTTATATTATAGAAAACACTATTTAATGAATGGAAAGACAACCCACAGGCTGGGAAAAATTATTTTCAAAACATATATCTGATAATGGATATATACCCAAAATGCATAAGTAACACTAAAACTCAACCAAATGAAAGTAAATAGCCCAATTTAAAAATAGACAAAAGATCTGAACAGGTTCTTCAACAAAGAAAATATGCTAATGGAAAATAAGTATGTAAAAAGATGCTCAGCATTTATTTATCATTAAAGAGTTACAAATTAAAATAATAATTAAACATCACTACACACTTATTGGGCTTCCCAGGTGGCTCTAGTTGTAAAGAACCCACCTGCCAATGCAAGAGACATAAAAAATGCAGGTTCAGGCCCTGGGTTGGTAAGATGCCCTGGAGGAGGGCATCTCAACCCACTCTAGGATTTTTGCCAGGAGAATCCCATGGACAGAAGAGCCTGGCGGACTACAGTCCTTAGGGTCGCAAAGAGTCAGACACGACTGAAACAACTTAGCACGCACTCACACACACACTTATTAAAGTGGAGAAAATCCAAAACACAGACAACATGGAATGTTTGTCATGATGTGGAGCAACAGAAACTCTTATTCATTGATAGAATTGTACATCCAGTTCAAAAGATCCTTTGACAATTTCTTGCAAACCTAAACATAGGCTTACCATAAGATCCAGCATTACTCTCCTAAGTATTTCCTTAAATAAGTTGAAAACCCACATGGAATGCAGAAACTGACAAAAGAATTTAAATGTATTACAAATCCCAACTATAGGACATTCTGCAAAGTCTGACCAACAATATGCAAAACTATCAAGGTCATTGAAAACAAGAAAAGTCTGAGAAAGTGTTAAAACCAAGAGAAGCCTAAGGAGACATGACTATTAAATTTGATGTGATATCACTGATGAGACCTTAGAACAGAAGAAGGAAATTAGAACACAGTCAAGAGAAAGAGAAACAAATCATGAACTGGGAGAAAATATCTGCAAAATATTTCTGATGTAGAACTTCTATCTAAAATTATACAAATAACTCTTAAAATTCAACAACAACAACAAGCAAGAACTGAACTTAAAAACTTGGCAGGGGTATGTTAAAACTCTCTGTACTATATTTGTAATAAATGTATAAAACTGGTGGGACACATGTACACCCATGGCTGATTCATGTCAATGTACAGCAAAAACCACCTCAATATTGTAAAGTAATTAGCCTCTGATTAAAATAAATTAATTAATATTTGAAAATTCTTAATAGTTTCATATCTACTTAAAAACAGTCCAAGTATAAGATTTCATTTCATCTTAGAACAGACAAATTGGGACAAAGCAATGAAGTTCATTTCTGTTGCCTTAATCCTGAAGAATGACTGATAGACTCCTGGTTGTTTTATTTTTCCATAAAGCCAAGGGATGTGTGTGTTTGGGGATAGAGAGAGAACAGTAGAGGAGATCATGTAAAATATTTTTTTCCATTTTATTATCATGCGTTGAAGAAGGAAATGGCAACCCACTCCAGTGTTCTTGCCTGGAGAATCCCAGGGATGGGGGAGCCTGGTGGGCTGCCATCTATGGGGTCACACAGAGTCCGACACGACTGAAGCGACGCAGCAGCAGCAGCAGCAGCAGCATGATGATGATTTGGGGTTTTTTTACTTTGCAAATTTCTAAAGCCAAAATATATATTCTACAATTGATGTGAAGATTTAATATGGTAGAGTTTAGTTTGCTTTGGTTTCCTTTCTGTAAATTGACTATTAAGTCAGTTGTGCATCTTACAAACCATGCTATTTTATAATTGAAGGAAGATGGTATATGAACTCCATACAAAAGTAAAAAATAATGTCCTTCCTGAAAGATTCTTTTGGTTCCTATTTCAGTTCATTTGGCAAGGTGGCTTTTCCCCGAGGAGGAAGTTTCATTTGTCTACCTTTATACTCATAATGGTACTTTGTGAGGGCCCAGGTCAAGGTTTGCTGAACCTAGTTTTCCACTTTGCCTTTAAGTACTGTTGAGTAGCCATCATGGTCAACAAAAGAGTCCGAAATGCAGTACTTGGATGCAATCTCAGAAACAACAGAATGATCTCTGTTTGTCTCCAAGGCAAACCATTCAATATCACAGTAATCCAAGTCTATGCCCCAACCAATAACGCTGAAGAAGCTGAAGTTGAACAGTTTTATGAGGACCTACAAGACCTTTTAGAACTAACACCCAAAAAAGATGTCCTTTTATAGGGGACTGGAATGCAAAAGTAGGAAGTCAAGAAACACCTGGAGTAACAGGCAAATTTGGCCTTGGAATGTGGAATGAAGCAGGGCAAAGACTAATAGAGTTTTGCCAAGAAAACGCACTGGTCATAGCAAACACCCTCTTCCAACAGCACAAGAGAAGACTCTACACATGGACATCACCAGATGGTCAACACCAAAATCAGATTGATTCTATTCTTTGCAGCCAAAGATGGAGAAGCTCTATACAGTCAACAAAAACAAGACCAGGAGCTGACTGTGGCTCAGATCATGAACTTCTTATTACCAAATTCAGACTTAAATTGAAGAAAATAGGGAAAACTGCTAGACCATTCAGGTATGACCTAAATCAAATCCCTTATGATTATACAGTGGAAGTGAAAAATAGATTTAAGGGACTAGATCTGATAGATAGAGTGCCTGATGAACTATGGAATGAGGTTTGTGACATTGTACAGGAGACAGAGATCAAGACCATCCCCATGGAAAAGAAATGCAAAAAAGCAAAATGGCTGTCTGAGGAGGCCTTTCTTTTCACAAATAGCTGTGAAAAGAAGAGAAGCGAAAAGCCAAGGAGAAAAAGAAAGATATAAGCATCTGAATGCAGAGTTCCAAAGAATAGCAAGAAGAGATAAGAAACCATTCTTTAGTGATCAATGCAAAGAAATAGAGGAAAAGAACAGAATGGGAAAGACTAGAGATCTCTTCAAGAAAATTAGAGATACCAAGGGAACATTTCATGCAAAGATGGACTCGATAAAGGACAGAAATGGTCTGGACCTAACAGAAGCAGAAGATATTAAGAAGAGGTGGCAAGAATACACAGAAGAACTGTACAAAAAAGACATTCACGACCCAGATAATCACAATGGTGTGATCACTTATCAGGAGCCAGACATCCTGGAATGTGAAGTCAAGTGGGCCTTAGAAAACATCACTATGAACAAAGCTAGTGGAGGTGATGGAATTCCAGTGGCACTGTTTCAAATCCTGAAAGATGATGCTGTGAAAGTGCTGCACTCAATATGCCAGCAAATCTGGAAAACTCAGCAGTGGCCACAGGACTGGAAAAGGTCAGTTTTCATTCCAATCCCAAAGAAAAGCAATGCCAAAGAATGCTCAAACTACCACACAGTTGCACTCATCTGACATGCTAGTAAAGTAATGCTCAAAATTCTCCAAGCCAGGCTTCAGCAATACATGAACCGTGAACTTCCTGATGTTCAAGCTGGTTTTAGGAAAGGCAGAGGAACCAGAGATCAAATTGCCGACATCTGCTGGATCATGGAAAAAGCAAGAGAGTTCCAGAAAAACATCTATTTCTGCTTTATTGACTATGCCAAAGCCTTTGACTGTGTGAATCACAATAAACTGTGGAAAATTCTGAAAGAGATGGGAATACCAGACCTCCTGACCTGCCTCTTGAGAAATCTGTATGCAGGTCAGGAAGCAACAGTTAGAACTGGACATGGAACAACAGACTGGTTCCAAATAGGAAAAGGAGTACGTCAAGGCTGTATATTGTCACCCTGCTTATTTAACTTCTATGCAGAGGACATCATGAGAAACGCTAGACTGGAAGAAACACAAGCTGGAATCAAGATTGCTGGGAGAAATATCAATAACCTCAGATATGCAGATGACACCACCCTTTTGGCCGAAAGGGAAGAGGAGCTAAAAAGCCTCTTGATGAAAGTGAAAGAGGAGAGAGAAAAAGTCGGCTTAAAGCTCAACATTCAGAAAACGAAGATCATGGCATCTGGTCCCATCACTTCATGGGAAATAGATGGGGAAACAGTGGAAACAGTGTCGGACTTGGGCTCCAAAATCACTGCAGATGGTGACTGCAACCATGAAATTAAAAGATGCTTACTCCTTGGAAGGAAAGTTATGACCAACCTAGATAGCATATTCAAAAGCAGAGACATTACTTTGCCGACTAAGGTCTGTCTAGTCAAGGCTATGGTTTTTCAGTAGTCATGTATGGATGTGAGAGTTGTACTGTGAAGAAAGCTGAGCACTGAAGAATTGATGCTTTTGAACTGTGGTGCTGAAGAAGACTTTTGAGAGTCCCTTGGATGGCAAGGAGATCCAACAAGTCCATTTTGAAGGAGATCAACCCTGGGATTTCTTTGGAAGGAATGATGCTAAAGCTGAAGCTCCAGTACTTTGGCTACCTCATGAGAAGAGTTGACTCATTGGAAAAGACTCTGATGCTGGGAGGGATTGGGGGCAGGAGGAGAAGGGGACGACAGAGGATGAGATAGCTGGATGGCATCACTGACTCAATGGATGTGAATCTGAGTGAACTCAGGAGTTGGTGATGGACAGAGAGGCCTGGTGTGCTGCGATTCATGGGATCGCAAAGAGTCGGACACGACTGAGTGACTGAACTGAACTGAACTGCCCAAGGCTTTCTAACCAACTTGCCACCAGCCAAGTGAAGAAATACTTCAAGCTGGTGGTAGCTTAATGCTGTATACTTTTTGGCTTCACATCAAGTCCCTAGAGAACTGAGTGTGATATTTGGATAATATCAATACTGAAACCTGTCCCAGACCTCAGCAAAAGTGCAAAATGGGTGAAATTTGCATTAGTTGCTAGGCACACTCTAACAGATAAAGGTAACTATCCATTCTCTCCTCGTTAAAGCCCTTAGCTGTCCCTGCAGCTCCTTGAAGTGGGTAGCTATCTTCTCCCCTCAGGGAAAGATTCTAATCTTCAAATTTCCTCTCAGAGCTCTCTCATCTATAGTTATTCCTTTAGAGACTCTTCCAAAGTTTCAGACCTTACAAATATGACTGCTGACAATGTGTTAACACTAATATATTAATACAGGGGTCAGCAAACTACTGCTATGGATCAAACCAGCTTGCTGCTTGCCTTTGTAAATAAAGTTTTATTGGAATGCACCCACACCCGTTTGTTTAATATCATCCATGATTGCTTTGGGTCTGCTGTGGCAAGCAGAGTTGAGTATTTGCTACAGAGACCACATAGCCCAAAAAGTCTGAAAGATTAACTATCTGGCCTTTTATATAAAGGTTTCCTGACTAGTGTTTTAATTACCATTTGTGGTGGTATATAGGAATAACTGAAGAGGTAGTTGATGAATGGGTCCTACTGCATAACAAAGGTGGCTTCTATATTCTACCTCACTCTTGTTTACAAAGGCCTTGAGGAAACAACCCATTAAACAAAGATTGTGATAATAATTTTGAGATAGAGCTTATGAAATAGAAAATGCTGAAAGCAAAGGCAGCCAGTATATCACCAAGACACCTACCCATATCATGCTACACTTAGTACTGAGATTGAGAAATATTGGACACATTGTAGCAAGATTAGGTGAATTTCATAAATATTACTTTCTAAATAGTTTATACATATCCAGATAATGATCATCTAGTGGTATACAGTTTTTCTTTCTTTCACTTTTTTTCATTTTCAATAACATTTATTGTTTTCTTTCTAACTTTACAAAAGGTGCATTGTAAAGTATGTATCTTTACGAAAGATACATGTTCATTGCAGACAACTAGAAATACATAAACCTGTGAAGTAAAAATTAACAATCATCCTTTACCCTCACCCTCCAGAGAGAACTGTCATTCATGTTTTGATGTATTTCCTCCCAATGTTTACAGATTTTTAACTGAAGTGGAATTGATTTATCTAGTTACCATATGTCACCATACAAAGATATTACAATATAACTGACTGTATCCTCCATGCTGTATATTTTATCCCCATGACTCCTTTATTTTGTAACTACAAGTTTATACCAGTTAATCCTCCTCACCTATTTCATTCATCCCACCAATTCTCTGTCCTCTGGCAACCACCTGTTTATTCTTTGCATCTATGAGTCTGTTCTGTTCTGTTCATTAATTTGTTTTGTTTCTCAGATTCAACATATAAGTGAAATCATACGGTGTTTGTTTTTCTCTATCTGACTTATTTCACTTAGCATAATACCCTCTAAGTCCATCCATGTTGTCAAAAACAGCAAGATTTCATTCTTTTTTACGGCAGTCCATTCTATGTAGACCACATCTTCTTTGTTCATCTATCTACTGATGGGCACTTGGGTTGTTTCCATATCTTGGCTATTGTGAATAATACTGCAATGAACATAAAGGTTCATCTACCATTTTGAATTAATGTTTTCGTTTTCTTCAAATAGTTATCCAGAAGTGGAACTGATGGATCATATGGTAATTCTATGTCTAATTTCTTGAGGAACCTCCATACTGATTTCCATACTGACTTCACTAATGTACATTCACACCAACAGTGCACAAGTATTCCCTTTTCTCCACATCCTCACCAGCATTTGCTAGTCTTTGTTATGTTGATACTAGTCATTCTGACAGATGTGAAGAGTTGTCTCATTGTGGTTTTGATTTGCATTTCCCTGATAGTTGGGTATCTTTTCATGTGTCTGTTGGCCATCCGTATGACGTCTTTGGGGAAATGTCTATTCCAAAGAAGAAAAAATGAGTGGTCCTTTGCCCATTTTCTGACTCCGTTGCTCATTTTTTTTATGTTGAGTTATATGACTCCTTTGTATATTTTGATTGCTGACCTCTATCAGATATATCATTTGCAAATATTTTATCCCATTCAACAGGCTGCTGTTTCATCTTGTTGATAATTTCCTTCACTGTGCAAAAGCTTTTTAGCCTGATATTGTCCCATTTGTTTATTTTTTATTTTGTTTCCCTTGCCTAGTGAGACACATCTTAAAAAATATCTCTAAGGCCAATGTCGAAGAACCTACTGCCTGTTTTCTTCTATGAGTTTTATGATTTTAGATCTTACATCTAGATTTTAATGCATCTTAAGTTTACTTTTGTATGTGATATAATAAAGTATATGATGCTATACTTTAGAATTCCACCTTATTAGTTTTATCAAAGACTACTGTAAAGCTTTGATGCATGCTGATTAAACCTACAGATGAAAATTTTGATAGCAACAGATAATATGCTGACTGAAAAAAGAGTGATTTTAACAAGGGGTTGAAACAAGGGGTTAACTCTATCCAGATGTCATCAGATAAGAATTTAAAGAAAAGTCCTAACTGTGATACACAAAACCATTTGCACAGCTATACAATATGGCTTAGTTGTCTGGGTAGGAAATGTATTAGGTTTTAGCTGACTGTAAACTCAGTATGATCTTGCTTTGTATAGTGATTGCCAAGGAGATTCAATTATATTATTATACATTAATCAGAAAACATGTCTAGAAGAAGGGTGGATATCTGTATACAACATCCATATAGTATGTTGTGCTATGTTGTGTTGAACACTAAACTTTGAGAGAAACTAAAAAATTGGAGTATGTCTAGAATGGTGAGAAGCCTGAAATTGTCACAAAATTAAGAGACTATTTAATCAGGTGTCTTCAAATGTTTGAAGGATGACCTAAAGTTTAACCTTGCCTGTAGCACTGATCTTTGGTTCAAGACTAAATAAACACACAAACAAAAGAATAAAGAAACAAACCATTACAGTGGACTCAAAAGAGAATTAGCTGAATTAGGTGTACCTTTGTTATCATCAGGATGATAAATGCAAGTCGGTGAATAGTCATTTCGGGGTTGGAAGTTAAACTAAGTTTTACCTAATATCCCTTCATAATTTTTTAGATTTCAGATGCTGTGCTGTCGATGAGGTTTAAAGGAAATGCCTCACTATAAGCACCTTGCCATGACATTTCCAACTCCTTCATAAACTGGCTCCCACTCACATATCCACCCTTGTCATCCAGTATGCCAGACCTGCGGGTTTCCTTGGTGGCTCAGTGATGCCTGCAATGCAGAAGACACAGATTCGATCCCTGGGTCTGCTGGAAGATCCCTGGAGGATCCACTCCAGTATTCTTGCCTGGAAAAGCCCATGGACAGAGGACCCTGGCAGGCTACAGTTCACAGAGTCACAAACAGTCAGAAACAACTGAAGTGAGTGAGCACATGTGCATGCCAGACCTGCATCTTACAAAACTGAGGATACGTGATCACGTCTTACCTACAAAACCAGCAATTTCATATTGTTAAATCTAGTAATATAAATTTTCTTCAAGCATGCTTTAAATATTTCAGCATCTAGGCCTATATGGTTCCATTTCTTCAACACGAGATGATTTTCTAAGATAGCCTCTCTCCACTTCTGCTTGTCTAAAGACTACCTTTCTTTTAAAGTTCCATTTGTCCATTCACCCATGAAACCTTCTTTAGTGATTCCAATAATCTGATTTTACTAATTTTTCACATCTGTAGGGTTTTTTCACCCAAGACAAATAATACTGTTTTATATGGCTATTTGCCTTCTCATATATATGCCCTTGTTCTTATAAATGTCATACCCAGCTTACTCCTAGCTACTGTGTACTTTCCTACACATTAGAAGCTCAACAGATAGCTGCTGCTAAAACCCCAGAAAGTCCCAACCACAATGTTTCTGTATCAAACTGCTTCTAAATGAAACAACATAAAGAGTTAATTCTTCACAGATTCTCTGACCCGTGACTCACTATGAGATGTGATTATTATACAGTTCTCATACTTTGCAGCTACCAGAGACAAAGCTGAGCATTTGTAGGTACATGCATATTAGGAAGGCTTTTGGCAGGTCTGAGGATTGTATGTGCAGAATTATGAATTAAGCAGTCTGCCAAGGCAGATCTAATATTCTTTTCTGCTCAATGAAGTAAATCTTCAGTTTCTAAATTTACTTCCTTTTTCATCCCTTTCTCTCTCTGAAATTTGTTTCACAGGAACATTTTAATGCATTTATCTTTCTTCTTCAGCTTGTGAAATTACTCATCCCTGGGATGCGTAACTGAGAGGTGTCCTATTACACCCATGGGATTATAGGCTTTATGAATCACTCTGACATGAGAAAAATGTTTGTAAGAAGTACTAGATTTATGTGAAAAGGGTACAAAGACTTTTAATAACCCTGGCTCTTGGTTTGGGCAGGTCTTCAATGGAGTATTTCTATACATGCAGCTTGCAAATTACACATGACTGGCAACATTTAAATGTGAAAACACTTTTGTGCGGGCAGGTGCTTTTTAACTGAGAATTTATAGTGTACATTTTCATTGATTTCTCCTCCTCAGAAGCCTAAGATTTTGACATGTTGGAAGGGAATGTCTTTAAAGCTCAGATCAGTGCATGGAAGAACTTTAAAACTGGAATTATGATTTGTGCAAGCATAAGGACATATGTGGTGTAGGAAAGAAATAATTTTCTTTAAAGAAAAACTACTAGGATGAGTTGCCTGAGAGTGAATGTGAAGTGCTCTGAACATCTTTCAGAAAGTCACAGCAACTTTTTAAAACTTGGATGGTTAGCTATATTCTACTTGAAATCAAGGGTTTTATTAGGCAGAAGTTCTAGAGTCCGAAACTCATTTTGGTCAAGACATTGAGTATGTGTGTTTGTCCGTGTGTGTGGTCTTCATAATTTAATTTATATTCACTAAAATTAGTTTTAGGCTATTAAGAAAAATTTTTGAGAACACTGGTGGACCTTATTAGTCAGGAACCACAGGAATTTCACTAAATGATTTATAGTCTAATGTACTTTCTTAAATGAAATGGCTCATACTGGTGACTTGGAGCTTGGGGCCTAAGAAAAGTATGGTTTGTGGTTAAAAACCCTAAGACTTCTAGTTTTCTAAAAGGTCTTCCTTTTTCTCTCTATCTTGTTTTTGAAGTGTTCTGACATATTGTATTTACTTTTCTTGAAAATATTTGTGTTTTCTTGAAAATATCTGAAGTTCTTTCACATAAATGGAAAGGATATCTGAGCTACCATGTGGACTTGAGTCCCATTAACTCCAACTCCTTTATAATTCTAGAGAAACGAGACATAGTCCAAAGAAGTTGCGTGCAACCAAATTATTGAAAAGCTAGGCTCATGAAAAGTATGTCCATGCCTTCTCACCACTGCCCTTTCAGTCTGTTATAGCAAATACTTCTTTCCTGTTCTGGGGTGAAATCTTAGGCTCAAAGTATTGCTTTTCCAGCTACTGTCAGATATTAATGAATAGTGTGAATGCTTCCCAAGTAAAGCACTTGCCTGCTGATGCAGGAGATATAGGAGACACGATTTCAACCCCTGGGTCAGGAAGATCCCCGGAGGAAGGCATGGCAACCCACTCCAGCTTTCTTGCCTGGGAAATCCCATGGACAGAGGAGCCTGGCTGGCTACAGTCCATGGGGTCACACAGAGTCATACACAACTGGAGAGACTCAGAATGCATGCATTGTCTAATTTTTCATGGGCAGAGGAGCCTGGCCATCTACAGTCCATGGGGTCACACAGAATCGGACATGACTGGAAAGACTCAGCTTGCATGCATTGTCTAATATTTTCAGCCATAAAAAGCTTAATATTAGGATTAGTCATTTTGGGCTGCCACAATAAAATGCCATAGATTGCATGGCTTAAACAATAGTAATTTGTTTCTCACAGTTCTAGAGACTGGAAAGTCTAGAATCAGGGTACTGGGCAACTTGGCTCCTAGGTAGGTTCTCTTCCTGAATTACAGGTCATCATCTTGATGTGTATACAAGGCAGAGAGAAAGAAAGAGACCTCTTGCTCTCTTCTTCTAAGATCACCAATCCTATTGAATTAAGCGCCCCCTTAGGACCACATTTAACCTGAATTACCTCCTAAAAGTCCTATCCTCCAATAAGCCACATTGTCACTTTGGGGGTTACAGCTCCTACAGGTAAATTTGCAGGCACAGTGGGAATGGGAGGCATAATGCTGTTCGTATCAATCCTGAAGCTTCACTCTTTTTGTCTAATCCATGGCTAAAGTTTTGGGCAGGGATCAGCTTTTTTCAGGTCTATTTGATTATTCTTCCCGGCTTTTGCATTCCTCTCCCATCACAAAGCTGCTCCTCTTATCTGGGGAAGGGGGCACGGATAGGCAAAAAAAAAAAAAAAAAGAAGAAGGGGAAGTGATATCATGCAATTCTCACTTAGCTGTTCATGCACATGGGCAGATCTTTAAAAGTTTATTTTTACGGTGTCTTTGAGGGTTCCTCAAAGATATCTTCCATTCTCACTGATCCCAGCACAGACTCCACATGGCATGATGTCTCCTCTAACTGACTAGGTATGACACCTCTCTCAGTCCCTGCTTTCACATGTCCCAGAGAGACTCTCCCTCCTGTGTCACTTGCCCCTCTAATGACTTTTTTTTTCCTGCTCCCTCTTGAGATAACTCAAACCCAATTTTCTCTGTGGATCCTTGGATATATGTGAGAAAGAAATAATAATCCCTTTCCAAGCCCTTAATAAACTTCAATTTATTTTATCCTCACAACACTTCTTTGAATTATTCTCACAGGAGCACAGAAAAAATTAGTTACACAACCATGAACACTCAGTTAGTAAGTGGTAGAAGTGAGATTTGAACTAAAGCAGAACCATCTTCAGAATCTACATGCCTCACTACTAAACCCCACTGAGGGAAACACCAGGGGTTTTTCTTTCCCTCTTAAGTCTCTGTCCTCACTCTGTCATCTGAGGCAGCCCTAGTCTCAGTTACCTTTCCAGGTATAAGTCAGGAAACCCAACCCTGGGAGCAGGTGCGAGGCTTTGTGATGATTCCCTAGGTGCCTGCTTTACCGTATTTATGTGGGAAATACCACTTGCTCTCCCCTATGAGAAAGAGGAGAAACCCAGGATCCTAGTGTCTCTTAAGGAATTCTCCTTGATGAACTCTCATAGGGCTCACATGGTTTTGCTGGGCTAAAGATCAAGGAACAAATCTGGGGACCCATATTTGTAAATCTTATTTGATGGCCTAGGACCTGCCATTTGATCATAGGGGTCCTTGGTACCTGGTGCTTTCAGTTTTGAGATCTCAGCTGAAACTGCCAAGAAACAAAACATCCCATTTTAACACTCTATTAGCAACTTGCTCTGTATCATACAAACAGCTATTGCAAAGCCAGAAAGTTATCATCTGGCTTGAAAGAAATTAAATTATTAAATCTTTTTTTAATAGAAAAAAATATATTTTTCAGAGATCAAACTTAATGGGTAAAATGGCAACGTATGTGACTATATTTCTGTGGGGTGTGTATATTTGATTAATGTCTGTTATCCTTTCTTCCTTCTTCTAACAACAACAACCTGATTTTCTTCTAAGGAATTTCTCTACACATACCTTGAGCTACGTGACTCAGGCAAGGTTCTCCCAGTTGCCATAATCCAAGGGAAGGTCATATGAACTCCATCTAGCCAATCATCAAATTTTATTTCTCTGACAGCAATAACTAGCTGAGGGATTTACAAGTGACATTATTTAATACAATGGGAACTTCCTTAGACTTATTCTGGAATTTTTGTCAAAATAAGTGCTTTATTTATTCAGGACTTCCTAAACTAGTTGAATCTAATTGGTAGTCAATTTTGCACCAATAGCTGATACCTACTTAAAGTAAGGAACCAAAACATAGAAAGTACAAAAAGAGAGAAATAATCATGATGGCATAATCAGAAACACAGGATCCAGTCATGTCAGATGCCAAAGACCTGAAATTTTCACTTGTATTGAATTAATACATTTATCAGTCCCAATGGACTGTAGCCCACTTGGCTCCACTGTTCATGGAATTCTCCAGGCAAGAATATTGGAGTGGGTTACCATTCCCTTCAGCAAGGGATATTCCTGACCTAGGAATCGAACCCAGTTTCCTGCATTACAGGCAGATTCTTTACCATCTGGGCCACCAGGAAGCCTATTCAGCTTCAATTCAGTTGCTTGGTCATGTCCGTCTCTTTGTGACCTCACGAACCACAGTATGTCAGGCCTCCCTGTCCATCACTAATGCCCAGAGTCCACCCAAACCCATGTCCATAGAGTCGGTGATGCTATACACCTCATCCTCTGTTGTCCCCTTCTCCTCTTGCCGTCAGTCTTTCTCAGCATCAGGGTCTTTTCCAATGAGTCAACTCATCGCATGAGGTGGCCAAAGTATTGGAGTTTCAGCTTCAACATCAGTCCTTCCAATGAACACCCAGGACTGATCTCCTTTAGGATGGACTGGTTGGATCTCCTTGCAGTCCTAGGGGCTCTCAAGAGTCTTCTCCAACACCACAGTTCAAAAGCATCAAATCTTCAGTGATCATCTTTCTTTATAGTCCAACTCTCACATCTGTACATGACTACTGGAAAAACCATAGTCTTGACTAGACAGACCTTTTTTGGCAAGGTAATGCTTTTGCTTTTTAATATGCTGTCTAGGTTGGTCATAACTTTCTTTCCAATGAGGAAGTGTCTTTTAATTTCATGGCTGCAATCACCAACTTCAGTGATTTTGGAGCCCAGAAAAATAGTCAGCCACTGTTTCCCCATCTATTTGCCATGAAGTGATGGGATCAGATGCCATGATCTTAGTTTTCTGAATGCTGAGCTTTAAGCCAACTTTTCACTCTCCGCTTTCACTTTCATCAAGAGACTCTAATTCTTCTTCACTTTCTGCCGTAAGGGTGGTGTCATCTGCATAGCTGAGGTTATTGATATTTTTCCCAGCAATCTTGATTCCAGCTTGTGCTTCCTCCAGCCCAGTGTTTCTCTTGATGAACTCTGCATAGAAGTTAAATAAGCAAGGTGACAATATACAGCCTTAACATACTCCTTTTCCTATTTGGAACCAGTCTGTTGTTCAATGTCCAGTTCTAACTGTTGCTTCCTGACCTGCATACAGGTTTCTCAAGAGGCAGGTCAGGTGGTCTGGTATGCCCATCTCTTGAAAAATTTTCCACAGTTTATTGTGATTGACACAGTCAAAGCTTTGGCATAGTCAATAAAGCAGAAATAGATATTTTTTATGGAACTCTCTTGCTTTTTCAACGATCCAGCGGATGTTGGCAATTTGACATATGGTTCCTCTGCTTTTTCTAAATCCAGCTTGAACATCTGGAAGTTCATGTTTCACGTATTGCTGAAGCCTGGCTTGGAGAATTTTGAGCATTACTTTACTAGCATGTCAGATGAGTGCAACTGTGCGGTAGTTTGAGCATTCTTTGGCATTGCTTTTCTTTGGGATTGGAATGAAAACTGACCTTTTCCAGTCCTGTGGCCACTGCTGAGTTTTCCAGATTTGCAGGCATATTGAGTGCAGCACTTTCACAGCATCATCTTTCAGGGTTTGAAATAGCTCAACTGGAATTCCATCACCTCTGCTAGCTTTGTTTATAGTCATGCTTCCTAAGGCACACCTGACTTCACATTCCAGGATGTCTGGCTCTAGATGAGTGATCACCCCATCATGATTATCTGGGTCATGAAGATCTTTTTTTGTACAGTTCTGCTGTATATTGTTGCCACCTCTTCTTATATCTTTTGCTTCTGTTAGGTCCCTACCATTTCTGTCCTTTATCAAGCCCATCTTTGCATGAAATATTCCCTTGGTGTCTCTAATTTTCTTGAAGAGATCTCTAGTCTTTCCCATCCTACTGTTTTCCTCTATTTCTTTGCATTGATCACTGAGGAAGGCTTTCTTATCTCTCCTTGCTATTCTTTGGAACTCTGCATTCAGATGCTTCTATCTTTCCTTTTCTCCTTTGCTTTTCACTTCCCTTCTTTTCACAGCTATTTGTAAGGCCTCCTCAGACAGCCATTTTGCTTTTTTGCATTTCTTTTTCTTGGAGATGGTTTTGATTCCTGTCTCTGTACAGTATCATGAACCTCTATCCAGAGTTCATCAGACACTCTGTCTATCAGATCTAGTCCCTTAAATGTATTTCTTTCTCGCTTCCACTGTATAGTCATAAAGGATTTGATTTAGGTCATACCTGAATGGTCTACTAGTTTTCTCCACTTTCTTCAATTTAAGTCTGAATCTGGAATAAGGAGTTCATGATCCAAGCCATAGTCAGCTCCTGGTCTTGTTTTTGCTGACTGTATAGAGCTGCTCCATCTTTGGCTGCAAAGAATATAATCAATCTGATTTCAATGTCAACCATCTGGTGATGTCCATGTGTAGAGTCTTCTCTTGTGCTGTTGGAAGAGGGTGTTTGCTATTATCAGTGTGTTCTCTTGGCAAAACTCTATTAGCCTTTGCCCTGCTTCATTCTGTACTCCAAGGCCAAATTTGCCTGTTACTCCAGGTGTTTCTTGATTTCCTACTTTTGCATTCCAGGCCCCCCAAAGGACATCATTTTTGGGTGTTAGTTCTAGAAGGTTTTGTAAATCTTCATAGAACTGTTCAACTTCAGCTTCTTCAGTGTTACTGGTTGGGGCATAGACTTGGATTACCGTGGTATTGAACGATTTGCCTTGGAAACAAACAGAGATCATTCTGTTGTTTTTGAGATTGCATCCAAGTACTGCATTTCAGACTCTTTTGTTGACTATGATTGCTACTCCATTTCTTCTAAGGGATTCCTGCCCGCAGTAGTAGATACAATGGTCATCTGAGTTAAATTCACCCATTCCAGTCCATCTTAGTTCACTGATTCCTAGAATGTCAACGTTCACTCCTGTCATCACCTGTTTGACCACTTCCAAGCCAACTTTTTCACTCTCCTCTTTCACTTTCATCAAGAGGCTTTTTAGTTCCTCTTCACTTTCTGCCATAAGGGTGGTGTCATCTGCATATCTGAGGTTATTGCTATTTCTCCCGGCAATCTTGACTCCAGCTTGTGCTTCTTCCAGCCCAGCATTTCTCATGTTATACTCTGCATATAATTTATATAAGCAGGGTGACTATATACAGCCTTGACGTACTCCTTTTCCTATTTGGAACCAGTCTGTTGTTCCATGTCCAGTTCTAACTGTTGCTTCTGGACCTGCATATAGGTTTCTCAAGAGGCAGGTCAGGTGCTCTGGTATCCCCATCTCTTGAAGAATAAAAAAGTTGGCTTAAAGCTCAACATTCAGAAAACAAAGATTATGGCATTTGGTCCCATCACATCATGGCAAATAGATGGAGAAACAGTGGAAACAATGGCCGACTTTATTTTGGGGGGGCTCCAAAATCACTGGAGATGGTGATTTCAGCCATGAAATTAAAATACGCTTATTCCTTGGAAGGAAAGTTATGACCAACCTAAATAGCATATTAAAAAGCAGAGACATTACTTTGCCAACAAAGGTCCGTCTAGTCAAGGCTATGGTTTTTCCAGTGGCCATGTATGCATGTGAGAGTTGGACTGTGAAGAAAGCTGAGCACTGAAGAATTGATGCTTTTGAACTGTGGTGTTGGAGAAGTTTCTTGAGAGTCCCTTGGACTGCAAGGAGATCCAACCAGTCCATCCTAAAGGAGATCAGTCCTGGGTGTTCATTGGAAGGGCTGATGTTGAAGCTGAAACTCCAGTACTTTGGCCACCTCATGTGAAGAGTTGACTCATTGGACAAGACCCTGATGCTGGGAGGGATTGAGGGCAAGAGGAGAAGGGGACGACAGAGGATGAGATGGCTGGATGGCATCACCGAGTCAATGGACATGAATTTGGGTAAACTCCAGGAGTTGGTGATGGACAGGGAGGCCTGGCGTGCTGCGGTTCATGGGTCACAAAGAGTTGGACACGACTGAGCAACTGAACTGAACTGAACTGAATTTGCCTTGATTCATGGACCTAACATTCCAGGTTCCTATGCAATATTGCTCTTTACAGCATCTAACCCTGCTTCCATCACTAGTCCCATTCACAACTGGGTGTTGTTTTTGCTTTGGCTCCATCCCTTCCTTCAGTTTGGAGTTATTTCTCCACTAATCTCCAGTAGCATATTGGGCATCTACCGACCTGGTGAGTTCATCTTTCAGTGTCCTATCTTTTTGCCTTTTCATACTGTTCATGGGGTACTCAAGGCAAGAATACTGAAGTGTTTTGCCATTCCCTTCTCCAGTGGACCACATTCTGTCAGACCTCTCCACCATGACCTGGCCATCTTGGGTGGCCCCACACAGTGTGGCTTAGTTTCACTGAGTTAGACAAGGCCGTGGTCCATGTGATCAGATTGGCTAGTTGTCTGTGATTGTAGTTTCAGTCTGTCTGCCCTCTGATCTAAGAAGCTTATTTACCACTAAACTTGCAACTAAGAGTTTAGAATCCAGTATTGTTTTCAACATTAGTGAAAGATAAACAGCTTTCACCGGGGCTGTCGTAGAGTGTTGATTGATCTATCTGACACTCCTGAAATCGTATTTCACATGCAGTTGATTTCTCTGTGCCTATGTCCCAGACACCATCAATGTCATATCTACATCTCTTTGGGAATTACATTTGTACAGAACACTGGCTTCCATCTTCAAGGACCTGAGACCCTTTGCTTGAAGATTTCAGACCACGGAAGATGTTTCTGCCCATTTGCTGATAGGTCAGAATTTCTTGGCTGTTTATGCCTCCTGGGAGCAGTCTATTTCAAATCACCACCAGGAGATAGTAGATAAATACCCTAGTTCTTCCACAACTTATTTGAAATGACACATGACCTACCAGAGGTCCCTAGCTAGGCTGAGCCACCATACTCACAGAGGTAGCCCACCCAATAATGGACTATTATCATTGACTTCCTTTCTCATCCTAACTCACCAGTTTCCACTTCCCTATTGGTTTCTTGAGATTGAAAGTGAAAGTGACAGTCGCTCAGTCATGTCCAACTCTTTGTGACCCCATGGACTGTACAGTCCATGGAATTCTTCAGGCCAGAATGCTGGATTGAGTAGCCTTTCCCTTCTCCAGGGGATCTTCCCAACCTAGGAATTGAACCGGGGTCTCCAGCATTGCAGGCAGATTCTTTACAAAGTGAGCTATCAGGGAAGCCTTTCTTGAGATTACTTCCCAAAGAAACTACTTCCACTTGGGGTCTGTTTGCAGGAAATTCAAGGTAAGATATTTTACCTTGATATATTGTCCTCCAACACACATACATGTAAGGTAGGTGTGATTGTACCATCACTATACATAGATGGATATCACTATCCTTGGGCCCTTAAAAACACCTCAAGTACCACTTCACCCCTGATCTATCTCACTGGGGCAGGTAAAAGGCAGAGAGGCCCTCTTTAGTTGTATTCTTTTCACTTTGGAGGCTCTTAACTACACTATACATTGCTGTTGTTCAGTCTTTAAGTTGTATCCAACTCTTTGTGAATCCATGGACTGCAGTGCACTAAACTCCTCTGTCCTCGACTGTCTCCCAGAGTTTACCCAAACTCATGTCCATTGAGACAGTTCAGATAAAAGGACCTTATCCCAAGACAAGATCTTGCCCTAACCTAGAAAGACACCAAGACAGAGAAGTGAGACAGGTATCCCTCTTAAAGAAAGAAATCACAGACTCATAAAATTTATCATGCATTCAGGGACTATTTTTTCTAATTCTCCAGTTCTTTTTTTTAACTGAGATATAACTGATGTGTAACACTATACATTTAAGATGTGCAGTGTATGAGTTTAATGCATTTATATATTGTAATATGATTACCACCATAGCGTTAGTTAACACATCTCTCACATCACATAATCATCATCTCCTTTTCATGGTGAGAACAATTAAAATCTATCCTCCTAGGCATTTTGAAATTTGTAATTCAGTGTTGTTGACTATAATCACCATGCTGTGCATTAGATCTCCAGGACTTATTCATCTACTAATTGCAAGTATGTATCTTTTAGATTTTTTTAAGCTTTATCCTACTATTTAATTACCAGAAAGCAAGTTATCTAAGGCTTGACTAGATCCTATGATTTAGGACAATTATGAAACTCTGGGACAATTTTGAAAGTAAAAGAATTGTTCCAGGACAGCTGGTATAAGCTGGGACTGTTGCATGTAGCCTGGGATGTACACTTACTGCAGGTAAGATCCAAGGTGAAAAACAAGGAAGCAGACCTCTCCATAAGTGCAAAGGTTTCAGAAGTTTCTCCAAATACCTCTGCTAACCAAGACTTGAATGTTTCCCATGTGACCTGGCCCTTCCTTGCCAGGTCTTACTTTCCAGAATTATCTTTCCAATACCAACATGATTCCCCTACTGCTATCTCCTTTCTATTTTCTTCAAACAAAATTTATGTTTCCTAAGAACATAATCATGTTACGTGCCCTCAGGAACATTTTCATTTTAAAGATAATGTTGGTTCAATTATAGAATTGCTATTTTTTCAAAAAACACAGGTAATGTGGCCGGTAAAAATTTTTAAATAATATGGAACCAATATGTGGGGACAGAGAAATTTACAGATATTCTGCTAAAGGAGCAATTGAGCTTATAGGTTTGGGTTTCGGATATAGAAATTTTCAGTGGAGTTTCAGAGAGCTCCCTCCCCTCCTATGTGAAGGGTGCTTTCTGGAGCTTCACAAAGAGAAGTGCCTGCCCAGGGTCCTCGCCTCCAGCACTCAGAGGGCAGACATATGTACAGTCTATCTACACAGATAGTTAATATGCTGGGACTAGGCAACCCATTCCTCCCCACATTATTATCTATGTTCTAAAATGGTCATGTTTCAGACTCATGGAGTGACTTTCTTGTTTCCTTGACCGTGATGCTACTATCTGAGCATTTTTCATAAATTACATGCAGTAATTCTACCTCTGAGCTTCCCAAGTGACTCAAATAGTAAAGAATCCTCTTCCCAAGCAGGAGACGTGAGTTCAGTCCCTAGAGTGGGAACACTCCCTGGAGAAGGAAATGGCAACCCACTGCAGTATTCTTGCCTGAGGAATCCCATGTAGAGAGGAGCCTGATGGGTTATAGCCTGTGGGGTCACAAAGACTCAGACACCACTGAGCACGCACATACATGCTGCAATTCTATCTCCACACTCATCATTTGACATAATCTCCCCTAGTTTTTTTTCTACTCTATTCAGCCAAGAAAACAGAAGCATATATCAATGTATACATACACACCTGATCTCTATGCCCTTTAGGCATAGGTTTTAAAAAAACAAAGACAAATAACTTTGACTTTCAGTCCTGCACAGTCACTCAGGTAACATTTTGAAAATTCCTAATGTGTTCTTTTGCATCTCTGAAAAAAATAACCTTTGCCCTGTGTACACAATGTATGTCTTGGGGGAAATGATAAATTCTTAGCAGAAGAAATTCAAAGAGGAAAAAACATGCTAATTGTTTCAGCTAGGAATTGAGTTCTGCTGGCTGCTAGTGATAGAGAACTGACTCTAGTGATATAAATCTGGGAACTTTATTCTTTGATTAAAGCAAGTGCAGAAGAGGATGCTCCAGGATAGATATGGCAGCTTCATGAAGTCATTAAGAGCCCAGGCTCTTATATTTTTACTCCACCATATGGCTTAAATTTTCCCGGTGACTCAGATGATAAAGAATCCGCCTGCAATGCAGGAGACCCAGGTTCAATTCCTGGGTCAAGAAGATCCCCTGCAGAAGGGACTGACAACCCACTCCAGTATTCTTGCCTGGAGAATCCCCATGGATAGAGGAGACTAGCAGGCTACAGTCCATGGGTTCACAAAGAATCGGACAAAACTGAGCCACTAACGCTTTCACTCTAAATTCTCAGGGTCAAAAGACAGCTCATGGAAAGTCACCATCTTGTGGGCATTCCAGGATGAACTAAAAGGTGGGGCCTTTTTTGAGTTTGAGATTCTTCTGATGAGGAGAGCGTGATATGGTTAAGTAAACAACCCATCTCTCTTAAGCCAATGTCTAACATGACTGGTTTCATGGTGGGCTTCTGCTGACATTCATAGGTCTCCCATGCCAAGTTCCTGATGTCCTGCTACTTAGATGTCTAGCTGGATCCCAGGGTCAAAGCTTGTAGCTTCTGAACTCATGTGCAGGGTTTTTTAGCTACAGTGAGGCACCTTCTTGATTCAGTTTTCCCTCAGCTCCTACTAGATACAGAACAATGTACCACCTTTCCATCTTAAACATAGCCTCCTCCTTGGCAACCCACCAAACACCTGTGCTCTCAACTCACCGTCCACACTGCAGGGAAAATGAAAGAGGCTCTGGAATTCTATGAGTCTGACCATGCCACTCTCACCTCCCAAAGGAATCAGGCAGCACCCACAGTGGTGTGGATATCTCACAGAGCAACCTCTTCTTGGGTACACAGCTACCAAGAAGCAAGGGAAGGCAAAAAACACACTGCCCTTGGTATTACCATCATTTACCAAACATACTGCCTTTCTCTGGGTCAAAGCTAGAAGAGGAAAGTCTGGAAATGCCATCTGACTTCTTGGAAATATTAATGTATTTTCCACTTTTGCCTTTCTAAATATATGGCCTGATAAACTTGGCACAGGTAAGCCTAAAGTATCTATCTGCTGAAGGAAGATTAAAATTTATTACAAAAGGAAATCACTTATTACATTGAGAGTAAAAGAAAAAAGGAGATATTCTGCTTCTCACATGTAAATCAGATGCAGTAGGAAAAGTGCCTTATAAGCCAGGACATTTTCTTGAAAAATGATCTCCTAAACTTCTTTTCATCTGTTTTCTTCACACTTTTGCATTTCAATAACCAAACCTGAAGGATCAGAGTTTTCATTTGGTGTAGAGAAAATACTCTCTGTCTCTACTAAGATTTGAGAGGAGCTGAGAGACACAAAAAAAGGGTGAGGCACAGGGGAGAGCTCGCGGCTGATGGCAGAAGAAGGGGAGGTGGAGAGATAACAGAAGAGGTGAGAGAAGAGATATTGATTGACTAGAGAGCAAGGCTGTCAGACATGTTTCCAACCCTTTTTCAAGTCCTGAGCCTTGACCATCCATACCAACCCATGGTTTTACCAGGCAGAGGGGGCCCTGAGATTAAGCTGTACACAGCACCTTGGTTTCTCTGTGGCATAAAGAAGACTTGGACATGATTGAGAATCTGATGTGTAGTTTGGCAGTAGCTATGGCTTAGACAGAGACAGATAGCTTTATAGAAAGCTACTGAACAGACCACCAGATGGAGCCCAAGTGAGCATCACAACTTGGTATCAGAGGGGTCTGTAGTACCATCAGGGACTGAGGTGGGCTGGGCCCCACTTTCTTTATCCCACCTACTGGACTTTTTTCCAAGTTCTCAGAAAGATAAGAGTGTGTACCACCCCTCCAGCCACAACTGGTACAGATTGATAAGTGGACAAGCAGCAACAGAATAGAAAGACAGCACAGTCCCAGAGAAACGGTATGGACATGAGGAGGATAGGAGCTGAGGTAGCTGTGTCCAAGGATTGCAATGCTTCCTTGTCTCACCCTTTATCCCAGATACTTAATCATCACCTCAGAAAAAAAGCAAAGGAGAAGAAGGGGACTTGCCTGGTAGTCCAGTGACTCAGCTCCACACTCCCAATGCAGGAACCCAGGTTTGAATCCTGGTCAGGGAACTAGATTCCATATGTTGCAGCTAAGAGAGTTCACGTGCTGCAAGTGAAGAAGGAAAAAAAAAGGGGGGGTGACTCAAATTAAGCTTTTCTTTTTTCCAGAAAAAATTGAGTATTAATTAACTAAAGGGATTATATATATTATATAATTAGGATAAGTTTTTAATTGGATTGGATATTTAGTTATTTCTTTTCCCAGTTGCTGGTGGGTGGGGGTTATCTTTGCCCATCTGAATTAAAATTTTGAATCCTGTTACATTAGGATTCTCTCTCATATAGTTTAGACTCAAAATCCCATCCTGTCACTTGCTCCTTCAGTTCAACATCCTAGATAAAGAAATAAAGCAGGGCTTATGCTATAATAAGTCTTATTTGAGCTTATTTTTAGGAAAAAAATAATGCAGGGGCTCAGGTTTGATCCCTGGTCAGGGAACTAGATCCCACGTCACAACTAGTTAACATGCCTCAGTTGAAAAAATGTTGCCTCCAAATCCTCATGAGTTGCTTGATGAGATGAAGCAGGCAACAATGAAATCTTCACAGTTAGACATTTAGCCTGAGGCTCTCCGGGCCAAGTCCTTCTTCCTTCCTTTTGTCCTGATAGCATCCTCTTCCCTTAATGTATTGACATCCCTCAGTAGCAGGCTATATATGACTTAATAAGATGCATAGAACAAGCCAACCCCTGTGTTAGAGGAAAGCAGAGAGAGGTACTCATATATATCTAATTATGCTGTGCTGTGCTAAGTCGCTCAATCGTGTCCAACCCTTTGCGACCCTATGAGCTGTAGCCCAGCAGGTTCCTCTGTCCATGGGATTCTTCAGGCAAGAATACTAGAATGGGTTACTATGCCCTTCTTCAGGGGATCTTCCCAATCCTGGGATTGAACCCATGTCTCTTACATCTCCTACAGTCTCTTTATTGCTCTTACTAAAATCTCAGTGGATTTTGGCCCCCAGGTCCTTACAAGGGAGTGAGGGCATGACGTGTACACTAGATGGCAGTGGCTCCACCCCCTCCCTCTACTTCTAACTTTTTCTTTAAGACATAACCAGGAGCCTTCCCTGAAGATTTTCATTGCTAGAGCAGTGTGGCAACACAATCCTCTGCTCACTGCCTAAAAATATTTGCCAGAAAGTTGCACAAAAGTTGGGTCTTGTGTGTAATTTTTCTTCAGTCATGAAAGACTTTCCATGAAGCAAACTTGGTGTGCACTTTTTTCCACACTTCTCAGTTGGGGTTTGAGTGTTTGCATATGTGGGAGTGGGCCAGCAAGTGTGAGAAATCACTGGCTAACATTTTCCCAAAGAATCAATTATACTTAAAGACTTGAATAAAAATAATTATTAAATTCACACAAATTTATGCTGAAGCAGGACTTCAAAGTAATGTGAATACTTGAAGTGGGCAACTTCAAGCTCAAGTCCCAAACCACCCCACACTCTCTCCCCACCACAGCCCTCCATTCCTTAGAGACACATGCCAAGTCCATCCACTGTCAAACTTCCTCATATCTTCATATCGTAGAGATTAAAAGTTTTGGATTTCTTTGAATAGGCCCATGCTCAAGCGTGAACATATTTTAAAGTAGAGATGCTTTAGGGAAATTTTCTACCACTATAGTCGAGTAGTGAAGCTGAGTCAGAATTTGGGGGAGCATATTATTATAGTATATATTCAAGACAATCTGACATGCAAGTTCTCAGAGGCAGACTTCTTGAATATTCAGAAATAAATTATCCATATTCAGTGAGCTAAGTAATACCAATTGGGTTTTGAAAGAAAGATCAGAAATTATACTCAAATAAATTATGTTATTATTTGGGCTTGATTATATATATAGGTGGGTATGTGTGTGTCCATTTTCTACTCCAGAATAGAGTTTGTTCTGCAAGCTACCAGCTTGGTTAAAAAGTTTTGGAAACATGAATGCAGTTCCAGTCATAACATTTAGGCCTTCATTTCAATCCCATAATAGTTAGCTTAAGTAACGTCTAAATATTTCTTTAAGCCACAATATCCTATTTTCAGCAATGGACTGTAAATCATAATACACTATATTTGCTTCTTTCTGACTTGGAATAAAGCCCTACGTGGAATGGTTGTGAGCTCCTTTGAGATCTGTCAGCTCCACCAAGGTATAAAGAAAGACTGGCAAAAGGAAATATGTTTGAATCCCTTTTCTGATGGAATAATTTAGAAAAAAAGAATGTTATCCATATGCTCTGCATCTGATCTTTCTTCATATCTGCTTCACACTGAGTGGAAGTACCTCTGTGCCTATTTAAAAGGCTGAGAGCTGTCTTTGAGATTCCAATGATGTGCAATTAAGGAGAAGTTATTTCAGTTATCAACATCCAGTAACTCAACTGGCCATAGTGAAGATAAATTCCAAAGACATTCAAAACATCTGGCTTTGGATGCTTCTCCCTTCCCATAATTGATATGTTAGCTGTTCATGGGTGAAAGTACATACAGCTCATCTTCATGACATCTGTTTCAAGTTAGGTTAATTGATTTCCATTTGTGTGTGTGTGTGTGTGTGTGTGTGTGTGTGTGTGTGGTCTATGTTTTTTACAAAATATATTAGAAGATACAGATCAGGGGAAAAAAGCATATTTGCAGGCAAGATTTTAACTCCTTTTCATGCTTTGAAAGAGAGATATACTTGAATATATAATATGAAACTTTCTGGAATCTTTCACTATACAGTTTATCAATTGTGAAAATTGTCTCTGAATTCATAACTGAGACTTATTGAGTGATTGGTGTGTTCTAATCACTCTGTTAAGTAATTTACCCTCATTATCTTTATTAATCACAACAGCAACCCTATAGGGTAAGCCTTTTCATAGATGTGATTTTCAAATGTGAAAGTAACTTGCCTGAGGGCACAACTCTCATCTAAAGAATAGCCAGGATTCTCATGTAAGTGGTTGATACAAAAGGCCTCCATGTATAACTGTACTCATGGATTATAAAATGCCACAGTGCCCAAGTTATCGTATGCCATTGACATTGCTATGTGAAGGGTCTTACATGAGGTAGTTACAGAATTAGAGAAAACTTAAAAAAAAAAAATCTGGCCACTACACAGTCCAAACACTGTCTCACAACTTTCAACAATTGACTAGAACTGAATTTTTATTCCAGCAGTCTATGTGACTTTTCACAAGTCTCTAAATCTCTCTGAATCTCGGTGTCCTAAGGTAAACTGGTTATATCTGGCTGATGTATCCAGTAGGACTATTACAAAGGTCCAGGGAGTTAATCTGTATTGAAGTGTTTTGCATACTCTAAAGAATAACTTTGCAGAGTGTTAAGTCAAAAATTTGCTTCCCAGAAATGGTAACAGATGTTCCGAGTAGAAATGGTTCCCAGGCAAATTAGTTTGGGAAACTCTGCATACTGCTGCAAATATCCCCTGTGTAGAAGACATGTGTTGTCTTATTTAGAATCTCTGCCATTTTTTGCTGGTAATGGGACCTATGCTACTGGTGCATTACTCCCTTCTCTCATTCCACATGGTGCTGGTGGAGTTGCTATTCACCCAGGGAAAACAGCAGGGCACACAACCTTCTGCTCTGGAAACATTTTAGTCTCTGCAAGGACTGTGGCATTGCAAGGTCTTAAGGATGGGAACCCAGAGCTGGCAGGCATGCGCTGCATGGTAGAATCAACCTGCTGTACAGACAACACCATTCAGCTGCCTTTTAAGCTGCATCTATTTAGAATTCTGTTTAATATACTGTTCATAGAGATTCACTATGACAAATGCTAGAAAATACAAGCAGATTTCAATGAAGCATGGCTTGAAAAATCAAAATATGAAATGGATTTTTCTATTTTTATTAACAAGTCATAGTCAACAACAAGCCATAAAAATTCCACTTACATACTAATAAATTGTGATACTAAATAGGAGAATTACTGGACTGGAATTACTTACAGTGATATTGAGAAGAATTAAGCATCAATAAGTAAACTGACAAAGTAGAATATTTCTTTTAATTTTGATACTTTCTCCAAAATGTCCTAGCCATGAGTTATTTTGTTGGTTCTCATGGCAATATTCTTAGAAAATTATTGGTATGTGACTATCAACTGCATTTTCTGGATATTCAGGACCTAATAAAATGATCAGAATTGTGTAAAGTTCCCTAAAAGTCTGTCTTGTTGATAAATTTTTCAGTCATCACATCTTGATGATTTTGATGTCTCAGTATAATAATGGATCAAAATGTTTCAGATTCACTTTATAATTATCTATTGGGTAAAAGCAAACAGGGAGAGGAAAAGAAAGGAAGTTTTCAAAATGTACATGGCATTCTAAAGGCAAGACTACAGCAGCTTAATTCTGTACCCATCTAGTTTAAATGCAAAATATTTTTTAAAATATAGATATTTGGAACTATAGAATTTTAGCTTAAGCTTAACTTTGTCTTCATCTAATATCCTAAGAATCAAATTATAGACCTTAATTGGCTGAGTTTGCACAGTCAAGAAAAAATATTGAATTCAATGACAACTTCTGGAATGAAATCATAGCCCTTCTCTCAATGGAAGCCATGAGTCTCCAAAAACAGTGCCATATCTGTTAACATTTTTCAATGAATAAGAGAGGATGCTACTTAAATTGGCTTAAAACATAAGATAATTTGTTAACTCACAAAGATTTTTAAATTGATTCATGATCTGGTCATCTTTTCTTTCTAATTCCTTAGCTTTGGCCCACGGGCACCCTTATCTCTTCCACATAACTCTAAGCTGGCTGCAATAGTTGCAAATATTGCATTATCACCCAAAAAATGTTACAAGAGGCCATATATTTTCTTTGTGCCTCTTATTAATGAAACTAACAATTTTCCTAGTTGCTTCCAGCAGGCCTTCCCCTGGCATGAATTACATCATGTGATCATTTCCATTACATTATTGAAAAGATGAATAGTTGTCTTAAACTAACCAATATTTCCTTCCTAAGGTGAAGGAATGGTCTCCTGATATTTCAAAAAAAATAAAATAAAAATCATGCTTCTGTGTGAGCATAGAAGGGTTGGGAAGAGGGACAGCAGGGTTTACAGAAAGTCCCTTGAGAGTAAAATTTTCCTGTACACAATTTTTAAAAAAAGAAAATAACAATTAAAAAGAAAAATGTACAATCAAAATGATTCAGGGAAAAGTAAAATAAAATGGGTATTACTTACCTTTTAAACTATCAGTAAATAATAGTGCATTTTATGCTATAATTGGAAATTATGTTGAGAAAAAAATTAGTGGAGCCAAAAGTCAAAAGGGAAAACTTACTTAGGAAACAATATCTTTCTACAACCAAATTAGGGGGAAAGAGAGCTATAAAAACTATTACAATTTTGTTAACATTCTTTTATCCTGTCCTATGAAACGGGTCTCCCATTTGCATCTAGACAATGTTCTTAATCAGATTGACAGATTAAAGTTTTCTACTACAATTAGTTTGACTGCTTTATAAGTAGGCTTTTTAATATATGTGAATATATACTCTTTTTTTTTTAAGAACTGATACTGGTTCTGTAGAAGGAGAGAAGCAGAACCCAATCTAGATTGCTCTTGTTTACAAAAAGCATTCTTTACAAGATGTCTTTTACATACACCTGTGAAATATTTGTCTCTCTGTAAATGAATGCATTGGCATTTTGCCCTAAGAATTTAACAAATTTGAAATGTAAGTGTAGAAATGAATCCTTCCTAATTTCTTTCACTAAATCAGATGTTTCTATCATCTGACAAAAAAATGTTTGCTAGGGGCTTTAATTATACTTCTCCATCTTCCCACTAGAGCCTATATTTGGGGGGAGGCAAAGTTAAAAAGGAGTGCTTCCTTTCAGATGTTAGAGCACTGGCCAGGCCCTTCAGAGACTAACTCACCCCAAGGGTGAGGATGTGGTTTACTGTGAGCAGAGGCAGCAAAGCAGGCCCCGTGCTGTTTGCTCAACACTGCCTGCCTCTGCCACTTGAGCTAGATAGTCTTGCCTCTAGGATAGAAAACATTCTGCTTTCCAGAGCTCATCACACATGGGCACCTTCTCAGAGGTCCTTACAACTTCTGGGTCTGGTATAAATTTCCTACTGTATCAGACTGTCTTTCATAGACTTGATGGTTATTTAAGTGGCTGGACTAAGGAGATACAGATACCTATTATACAATTTAAAAGAAGAGTCATTTACATGTTTTTTCATTATTTATTTAATAAGCATTTATTACTTTCCAGAAAACTGTGGATAAAGATTTCAAAAAATCCCTGCCCTCAAAGAGTGGTCCCTACATTCAAGGAGCTTTCAGCTAGAGAGATAAAATGATAAAAATGAATACATTGAGGAAAATTAAGAACTCCCAGGAAAAATGTACAATGTACAAGTAGGCTACCAAAGAGAAATCCTTCTTGAGGGATTTAGAAAAAAAAAATCCACAGGGATGATATTTGTTCATAAATAATACCGATTCACAATATTCCACCACTACAAAATGAATGTTCTCGCTTAGCAAGAGTATAACTCCATGTCTCTAAATAATCACCAAGGTGACAAGGCTAGATTTATGCAGTCCTGCTTGATTGCATAGGTTTAAATTTCGCCTTCTCTCAAAACAATATTTGTAGTCACTAATTTTACAATATGTTCTTAGCTCTTCTGAAAGATGATGAAATATGGCAATCACTATTAATGGAAATATTCACCATCATTATTTAACAGAGAGATAACAACCTAGGCTTAAGCTCAGTATGTACATGAGATTGCCCACTGGGATCCTTAAAAGTCTCATGTGAAATAGACTTGGAATCTGTACACTGTGTTAGCAGGCAATGAATTGAATAAATGGTATATTGTTGTACTCTACAGGTACTTTTTTGACTCACTGCTGCACATAACTGTAAAAACTCCTCATGAGGTAAAATAGTTTATGTCATCAACCTCACGAAAGAGGTCATAATCCATAGATCACTGGCCAGACAGACAGAGCGAGGTAGCCTGTCAAAACTTTGTAATAATGTTGATTATAGCTTGGTGAACTGGAGCATGAAAAAAATCCTTCAGTATTCTACAAGTGGCTTCTCAAATAAAAAGAGCAATTCAGTCAATAACTCAATATTTATCCCAGGTTCTCACAACTGTGCATGTTCTCACAACTTTCCAGCATTGTACTCATCTCAACTAAGAACAAAACTAATTTCTTCAGACCCCCAAAATCACAAGCCTTCAGTTTCAAAATGTCCAGTCTCAGTCACTGCCAGGCACAAATAATGTGATTAAACTTCTTAATTGAAGTTCTTTGTTGCTTCTGCTTTTTTTTTTAACAAGCTTCTGTAGACTCATAAGCAGGGGCCTGAATGACATAATATGTTTCCACATTTGCACTTGTGATAGGGGACAAAGAATTCATATAATGCAAAGAGATGAATGACCTCAAAAATAATGTCTGGGACTTAGACTAATTCCTAGTGTAGATTCTGAAAAGTGTTCATGAAAGAAAATGCTTCAACTGAGTGGGTTCTAGGAAGACCAAAATAAGTCACAGTGGCCAAGTGAATAAGAAGTTCAATTTAGTGTTTAAGGAATAGCACCCTGAAAGACTAGGGACTTCTCTTAAAGAACACTGTCCATTTCTCAGCTATCCATCATATAACCAAGAGTCATATGGTGTTCCTGGAATAAAGTTGACCCTAAAAGAAAAAATACCCTACAGAATACTCTAATTCGATTCCTTTAACCTTTGAGCCCCTCATTCACTCGGAACCTTTGTAGTCACTCAAGACTAAGTTACTTGGGGGTTTCAGTGAAAAATGAAAATGCAGGCCCCTTTATTCCAAAAGTATTGAGAAATGGAAGATGGTGACAGTAGAGAGTTAAAGCAACAAGGGTCCCTCTCAGTACTACACTTAGGAAGTCAGCCTTGTTGTCACTACCCATGGGTCATTATGCATGATACAGAGGACAAAAATAGGAATAAGAAATAATTCTTGCCATCAAGGAGCTGGTTTATTAGGGGAGATAGTGAAAGTAAAAGTCGCTCAGTCATGTCCAGCTCTTTGCGACCCCCATAGACTATACAGTCCATGGAATTCTCCAGGCCAGAATACTGGATTGAGTAGCCTTTCCCTTCTCCGGGGGATCTTCCCAAACCAATGATCGAACCTAGGTCTCCCACATCCAGACAGATTCTTTACCAGCTGAGCCACAAGGAAAACTCAAGAACACTGGAGTGGGTAGCCTGTCCCTTCTCCAGGGGATCTAACCGGGGTCTCCTGCATTGCAGGCGGATTCGTTACCAACTGAGCTATGAGGGGATGTAAGATATTTATAAAATTTGTAAGTCAAGGATGGATAATTACATAAAAATTGTTCAGTACTCAGGTTAGAAGAAGGAATGGATAAGCACATTTTCTTTTGCAGCCTGGGACAGGTGTTCCATCTAGATGCAATTCCTTCTCTCATTTTATTCAGTGGTCACACTTAATCTTCTTCAGAAAGTTCCTTAATGCATATGAAAATGCTGTTCCTTCTGACTGAATGGATTTCCACCTAACCTTTGCTCAGCTAATCCTGTCTGTACTTTGGATCTCACAGTATTGCTAACTGAGAGATTCCTCAATTTAAATTGAGTCTCTCTGTTTTGCTCTCATGGTTCTCTGGATCTTTTCTTCCAAGTGTTTGTTTTAGAATTGATTTTTATTTTTTGTTTTTTAATTTTTACAATGTTGTGTTAGTTTCTGCTGTACAGCAACACAAATTATATGGCTGTATGGCAACAGCCATAATAATGCATATATCCCCCCTCCCTCCCCTATCCCCACCCCACCCCACCCCATCACAGAGCTCCAGAGTGGGCTTCCTGTGTTATACAGCAACGTCCCACCAGCTATCCATTTAACACATGATAGTGTATATATATATATATATGTTGGTGCTACTTCTGGCCATTAAAAAAAAAAAATTTGGATCGGTTCAAGTGAGGTATATATACCTGCTGCTGCTGCTGCTGCTAAGTCGCTTCAGTCATGTCCGACTCTGTGCGACCCCATAGACGGTAGCCCACCAGGCTCCCCCGTCCCTGGGATTCTCCAGGCAAGAATACTGGAGTGGGTTGCCATTTCCTTCTCCGCTAGAGCCTACTATACAGTGTGAAGTAAGTCAGAAAGAGAAAAACAGATATCATATATTAATGCATATATATGAAATCTAGAAAAATGATATTGATTAACCTATTTGCAGGGTAGAAATAGAGACACAGATGTAGAGAATGTACTTGTGGATACAGTGGTGGGGGGCGGGGGCAGAGAGAGTGGGACCAATGGCGAAAGTACCTTCCAAGTGTTTTTAAGTAAATTTTTAGTTTTTAATTTAATTTGGTGATTTTAGTTTCATTTACTGTAAGCGCTACACGCGCAGGGACCATTCTTCAACTGTTCACTTCCATTTCTCCATTTTCTACCTTGGGGCCAGGGACATGGTGACCCTTAGTAGGGATTTACGGGGGAGCCTGGTGGGCTGCCCTCTGCACACAGAGTCGGACACGACTGAAGTGACTTAGCAGCAGCAGCAGCAGCAGTGCACTTAGTGGGATCCATGCTGTCAGGGATCCAGAGAACCAGGAGAGCACAACGCTCAGTAGATATCTGTGTATTAAATGTTAATCCTGAAGGAGGCAGATGTAGATTATAAGAAGCTGAGAGGGAGATAAGGTAAATTAAAAGACTGAACAAACCTACAAGTTACAATTGGAAGACAATAAAGTGGAGTTTGACTTACGGTGGGGAACGCTGCTGCTGCTGCTAAGTCGCTTCAGTCGTGTCCAACTCCATGCGACCCCACGGACTGCAGCCTACCAGGCTCCTCCATCCATGGGATTAAGGAATCGAAGTGCTTGAGGATATGAATGGGACCACAGTGTAGAAAAGCTTGAGACACTATGTGAGGAATTTATATGTAAGAGTAGAAGGTGGGGAAAGGCTAATGGTTATTGTCGGATCTCTTTTTTAACCCAATAACTCTTTTTCTTAAGCAGAATGTAAGAAAATACAAAACAGAGTAATATTTTCAGTACAAGTGGTCCTAAGCAAGTTAAGGAGTTTTTTGGAAAGGTGATTATATAAAGAGTAGATTTAAAGAAAGTTAAGGCATGACTCTGAACAGAGTGAAAGGCTTTGAAGAGGATAGATGGAAACAAATATGAAGATGGAAACAAATCTGAAGTTTTTAAGCAAGATAAAAACACTTAACATTTTGTTAATAGAATGAATTTAGTCATTTCACTTATCATCTTGGGAAACACTTTAAAATAACCATTCTCCTTTTTTCTAATCCCTTGTTGAATTAATAAAGAAAGTATTAACGACAGTGTATTTGCCTAAAATAAGGAAGTTAAGTTGAGAAACATGGGTGAGTTCAGTCTACACTAACCACATACAAAGTTTCATTTTCAGTCATTTTAACTTACAGAACTGCAAAGAGAGACTGAATCTTCAAAACTGTTGCTTTTCTCAGAGTGATTCTTAAATGGATTGTGAAAAACTTACCATCCACTAGAATTCATATTACTCAGAAGCATCTGAAGATGTCTTGAAATTTAAGTGTTTAAGTGAAAAAAAAAAATCTTCCCCCCAATTCAGGAACTAACAAAAAAATCACAAAAATAAAATATGCCCACCCTTGGAAAAGACTTTTTATGTAAATTAGATTATGAAACAGAAACCAAATAAACCATTTGTACAATACACCAAAAATGCCTATTATAAACATATTTATTTTAATAAACACGTTTTCAAGTGTTGATGTAAGGCAAAAGTTCAACCCCCATCTCTACTAAAAGAAAACAAAATGACAAAATGTGGATGAACGCAGAAGAGGAATTCTACATCTATACTCTCCGTGATAAGCTGGTCGCTCCACATCTTGACATATTGCCTCCAAACATGGCATGTGAAGTTGGAGGATAGTGAAAGAATGATTGAAATTAAGTGATTACAACACATGCTTTAAAACTCAAGACTTCTATTACTGGGTTTATGACTCAGATGTCATTCCTAACAGGGTTTTTCTTATTGTTGATGCTGTTCAGTTTTTAAACTAGTTAATCTATGATGATGAATCATAGCCTGCTTCATTCCTTCATCCATTTTAAGACTTTTTTTAAACTACCCAAATTATTCATCACGCCAGTGAATATTAGTAATTATGCACTCGTGATTTTAACAGGCATTGTCTATAAGGTATCAGGAACCGTGCCAAATGCTGATGATTCAAATAATAACAAGATAATATACCCCCCAAAATAATAATTTTCAGTGCTCTATTTTCTAGTCTGTTAATTGTCCACAAGAATACTAAACATATATATGACTGGTGTCACTATATAAAGTGGGGTTTCCAGGTGGCACTAGTGATAAAGAATCCACCTGCCAAAGCAGGAGACATGAGTTCAATCCCTGGGTCAGGACTGACCCTCTGGAGGAGGGCATGGCAACCCACTCCAGTGTTCTTGCCTAAAGAATTCCACGGACTGAGGAGCCTGGTGGATTACAGTCCATAGGGTTGAAAAGAGTCAGACATGACTGAAGCAACTTAGCACTCACTCACTATGTAAAGTAACAGTGATACAAAAATATTTTGTTTCTCATACCAAGAAGTTCATAGATTTTATTCCTGAGATTTGAATAAAGCAAAATATATACACAGATAAAGTAAACAATATTCTTAGATATCTTTTCATAGCTCTGGAGGGAAAGCTATTGAGGAGAGAAATGAAGAATAAATCTTTTCTGCAAAAAGATTCTCTGTTTAATAATTGCATTGCATTCACTGTTTTGCACTTAATTTTTGTTCTTTATATAAAAAATAATTGCAAAGTGTCCCAAAATTCCCCCCTCATTTTCTGATAAAAACATTAGTAAGTATACGGTCTGTTTGACCTTAAGAGAAATATACATGGTTAGATAAAGGAGAAAGTCCATTGAAAGGGATTTCATTGTGGGGAATGAGTAAGCACTTACAAATTGTAGCTGGCACCAAAAATAGCATCATCAAACTGTAGTCAAGTTTAGACAATTGAGGTTTCAACTGCCCAGTCCATGATTTGACTACTGTTTCCCACATCTTGAAGAAGCAGTAATGTTAACAGCTTCCCTGACTTGGAAAAAAATTGTGGAAAAGAAACAAAATCAAGTGAAACAAAACAATATTTAGCAATATAGATAGAAATGAAACTTAACTCTCTTTTCACTTTCCATTATTTTATAAGCATATTGCTATTTGTTTCACATTGACATGCTGTATCAGAAGTTGAAGAAGCTCAGGTTCCACTTTGTGTTTATGTTGATGATATAGATAGGTGGAGGAGACCAAACTCTGCTCTGTAAACCAAAAGTGGCTGACACCAAATACGCCTGTGCAATGTAACGGTGACCCTCAGTGGTCTTAATTAGATACATACTGCTTAAGTTTTCTGTTACTTTAAGGACTTGATCTGGGGGGGTTTTCTGTTTGGTTTGACTATTTTGGTTATGTTTTTGCTTTTATTTTGCTTTTAGGTTTTAATCTACAGAGTGAGTCTCAACTTCCTAAGAAAACAAGATCGAATTGTTAATGTTTAAAAAGAACACTAAAGTTATATACTGCGCTCACCTCCATGGAAGTCTTAACGGTGTGGTAAACAGGAAATGGATTGGGAGAAGGTCATAGAGGCATGAAGACATGCTTTGAATGCCACTTTGTGAGACTGCTGTAAAAGTGAACTGTCCCTGTGGAGGCTGACATGAGACGTTGCAAGGTCAATGTTACTGAAAATGCCCCCGAAGAAAGCAAAGGTGCCAAACAGGCAATAGCCAAGAACTGAATCTGTGGGGGCTGAAGGGCCAGGTTACTGTCACGAGACCTGAGTGCTAGTAGTGATTCAGCTGTAACCATCTAAAACACAGATTCTCAAAATGGATCAAGTATTCCCAGATGTGGCATTGGAACATAGACTGCTGGGCCACATCTGTAGAGTCTCTGATTCAGCAGGTCTACATTGAGGCCCAAGAGTTTCTAATGGATCTTCAAGTGATGCCATTGTTCCTTTTCTTTTCAAAAAAATTAATTTCTATTGGAGTGTAATTGGTTTACAATGTTGTGGTAATTTCTGCTGTACAGCAAAGTAAATCAGTTATATGTATACATATACCCCATCTTTTTCAGGCTTCCTTCCCATTTAGGTCACCACAGGGCACTGAGTAGAGTTCCCTGTGCTATACAGTAGCTTCTCATTAATTATCATTTTTATACATAGTAGTGTATATATGTCAGTGTTTCTCATAGGACCATTGAAAGGGAGGTATGAACGAAATCCAGCACCACATAAAGAAAGTAAATGTGAGAAGCTGCCACAAAAGAAAGTGATAAACTTACAGGAGACAGATTTGCTATCTGCAACATTCAAGTTGGAAAGAAAACAATGACAATAGTTATAGTGATAGAAGCTGTTCTAGCTCAGGCTAAAAAAATATGAGCCTGATTCATCCTGTTCACTTCTTGAACTTGAAGATCTCTTAGGGTCCTTCTGTATAATACTGAGATTCTACATACTCTAAATACAAGCTTGATTATGACTTTATTAAACTTCATCTCTGTATTTTGACAGCAGAAAACTGAAGTTCATGGAGAAAAACAGAAAATGGTAAAGGGAAAATCACAATGAAACATCTCAACAAGATGTACTTTTAAAAAATAATTACTTGTACTTAGGAATTCATAGATAGCTGCCAACTGTTAGTGAAAGTTCAATAACAACCAATCAACACTTTGGGGGACTTCCGTGCTGGTCCAGTGGTTAAGAATATGACTTCCAATGCAGGAAATATGGGAGATATGAGTTCAAGCCCTGGTCGGGAAACTAAGATGCCACATGCCATGGGGCAACTAAGCCAGTGTGCCACAATTAAAGATCCTGCATGCCACAACTAAGACCTAATGTAGCCAAATAAATAAGTACTTTTTAAAATGTCTTGGGCAATGAGCAGCTTGCTGTAACATGTCTCCAATGGCCAAGATGCAAGGAAAATATAACCAACATCTCCTGTGTGCCTACTGTGTACTATGACCTCTTCTAGGCACACTTGGAATGTTTTTTTCATATATCCTTACAACCACCCTGTATGATGGTGTCATTAAATCATTTTAAAGAAGAGAAATCTGGACTCAGAAACATTAGGAAACTTGCCTGATGTCACATATTTAGTAAATGTGAGCTGAGTACTAAGGTCTGTCTTACTCTGGTGGCCATTTTGTTTTACTGGCTTCCTCTCAGCTAGAGAACTGAGAACACTGAGAAATTTGTCTCTACGTTAAACACTTCCCGGGTTCTACTTTCCTATCTGAAAGTGAAAATGACCACATTCCCCTTTTTCTTTCAGTCAAATAACAGTCACTAAAGTCCTAGAAAACAAACTGTTTAGTTGTTTCACCAAAAGACTCTGGAGAAAGTGGGGTGAAAGGCAAAGAGCAGAAGTTTCAGGTGCCAACTAGCTTAGATTTAAATCCTGGTCTCCTTAATTTTGTGATTCTGCTTTTCTGGATTACTCACCAAGATGAGGTAAATTATCCATAATTTATATGAGAATATTTGAGGCCAATACAACAAAGAATTAAATGACTAAAACATAATTTCTGCTATATTGCAGATGTTGCCAAAATTTTACTTTCTTCTACTTTTCTCTAATGTTATAAGCCAAAACACTCAGAAAATGTTTTTACTACTTGTCATAGGCTCTCTTGTTTTTCTCAGCAGTCCCTTATCTTAACTCTTTTACTTTTGTTTCCTGTGCCACTGGACTCTTCCGCTTTGCAATGCTTCTAATCTTTCTCTGGGCAAAAAATGTCTTTTGTCTCATTACCTCCTTAGAAAATACATACTCAGGAGATCTAAACATTCTCTGGAGAAAAGATGCTGTCCAAATGCAAACTTTAAGCAACCTGAATTGCACATACATAATTATACTCCATACTTTAGTTTTTAATGTTTATATTCTTTTGAAATTATTTTTAATCTTGCCTGATTATAAAAATATATCAGATAATTGTAGCAAATGCTAAAAATACTGACATTTATTTCAAAAAGTTCCTCCAAAATCCTGCAATCTAGGGGGGAAAGCATTGTTAATATTCTTGAATATTTCTTACAAGCTTGCACTGTGTGTGTGTATGTGTATTTATAAATGGGATCTTATGGATTATTTCACTTAAATTATATTCTTTTTCCTTTGCCATTATAAGATGATTTAATAACATGGTTTTAATGGTTACATGTTTCATCATATAGTTATCCCTGCCTTTTTTGTTTGTTTATAACTCACTACAAAAAAAGCCAAAATAAAAATATCTATTCAGATTACCATTGCTTGAAAAGCAGGACTAATGAGGGAAGACAAGGTATAACGTGTGTTCAATTCTATAATGGTTTACTTAATAATTTGGAGAGTGGAAAGTGTACAGCTTGGATTTAGTAACAGAATAATTTATTAAAACATCAAAATTTCAGTAACACTGAGTAACTCACAAAATATTTTATAATTTCATATTATATATTGCTATTATGAAAATGTTAATAAAATGTTTTGAACCGACCCATTCCCTGGGAGCCAAACGGTAAAGAGTCCGCCTGCCAATGTAGGAGACATGGGTTCAACCCCTGACTTGGGAAGATCCCCTGGAGAAGGAAATGGCAACCCACTCCAGTATTCTTGTCTGAAGAATCCCATGGACAGTGGAGCCTGGAGGGCTATAGTCCATGAGGTCACAAAAGAGTAAGACATGACTTAGCTACTAAACAACTGCAAAACATTTTTGTTATTGTTTGGAAGGCAATCATTCTCTCTAAATATCTGTTGAAACAAATGAGAATAAAAGTTACTTTTTTATCTTTATGTTTCTATGATACAAAGAGTATTTTTCAAAAAGGGAAACACTGGCTTCTAATCTTATACCAAACACATGTGGTAGATGGATGGGGGCTTATACTCACTAAAAGAAGAAAATTTCAGGTTTTTAGATTGTAATTATTTTGTTTCATATTCAAATTGCTCTGTCTACTCTATTCACATCTGCTACATGAATCCAGGCAATTTTTTCATTCAATGACTCAAATTTTCTAATCTGCAAAATGAAGGCAATTGAGCTAGACAATTTCTTAGGCTCATAACAGACTTAAAATCATGAATTTCTGTATTCTAAAAGGTTAATTAGTATGTTTTTTTAAAAAAAATATCAAAGTTCAATTAAATCGTATTAGGTGCCTTATTTCTGAGAATGGGAAAGAATACTCTTAAAAAGCTTTATTTGATTTTTCAGACATACTATTATGTATCAGTTATATTAAAATGTTAGAAATTAGAAAATTGCATAAAATAAAGATAATTAACTATAGTCACTGATTATATGCTTCCCTGGTGGCTCAGATGGTAAAGAATCTGTCCACAATGCAGAAAACCCAGGTTCGATCCCTGGGTCGGGAAGATCCCCTGGAGAAGAGAATGGCAACCCACTCCAGTATGCTTGCCTAGAGAATTACATGGACAGAAGAGCTTGGTAGGCTACAACCATGGTGTCGCAGAGTTGGACACAACTGAGCAACTTTCACTTTCACTGATTATATAGAACTATACTGTGGCTGTTTCCATACTTCTTTATAATGATCATTATTAAATGTTTGTTGAGTTCTAACAAAAAGATCTATAAAAAGTATAAATCCAACTGGCCAGTGATCAAAGCCTAATTAAACAGACTAACAGCCTAACACACGGTTGTACAAATATGTGTAGGCAACCAAACATGCATCAAAAAGAAGAGAACTGCTTAGTTAAAAAAGAAAAAAATCCTAATATCAGAACACTATTAGTTTCGACAGGGCAGCCATTTAAGTAAGGGAAAATGAATGAAAATATTCCTTTATCTTGTAAGACAAAGGATTACATAAGAAAGGAGCCACTATTCAGAATTTCAATAGTTTAAAATATTTGATAGTATAGATTATTTTGGTTGGCCCAATAAGTACATTCCATAAAAAGTGATTTTCAAAGAGTGTTTTAGGAGTTACAGTCTTATCATATGAAAGCATAGTTCAATGTGCATTCTTATTAGCAGTGCCTCTTTGGCTTCTTTTTGACCCTTTGACCTACATCAATTTTTCGCTTCCTTTAGTTATATCTAAACAATGCCAATATATGTGGTCAAAAGCAAAGAGAAATGTAGTCAGAGCTTTTGCTGGAATCCTGTTGATGAGGATGTCATTTATTGCTTTTGTTTGTCACAGGCAAAGAGCTGGGGCCTGGAGGTGAGCTCAGAGTGGCGGTAGAGATCACCAGGGATCACTTCAAACAAGACTATGACCAGTACAGCTTCTACTCTTCATTCTTATTTTTACAATTGCTCAGACTTTTTCAAGGAGTGTGTAGAAACATGTCTGAGGCATAGCATGCTTCACTTATTTTGTTGATAAAGAGTCTCTGGCATCAGCCAGACAGACTTCTTGGAACAGTAATCGTTTTTAATGGCAAGCCACCATGTCCTCCAACAAAAGCCTTCTTCCCGTCACATATTTCTCTAAGTGGTTTTCTTATTTCCATGTCAGTGTTTACTTCTTTATAAAAGCCTAAAATGCCCTGCATTTTGGCCATGTGAACTAATTTCATTTTTTGGCTTCTAAGTTATTTACAACAAACAAAAAATGTTGAGCACATGAACTTTCATCTTCATATCAATCAATATTCCAGATCTTCTTTGAATAGCAACGATTGTTTCTAAAGGTGTAAAGAGGCCACCATTCCAGTAATACAAATAAGTAAGAAGAAAGTATGGTCATTTACTATTTCAACTACCAAAATTTGTGGTGAAGAATCAAAATGTAGGTATTTCCACCTGCAAAATAGCTGTAGTTAAAATATAAGCTGTTTAACATTAACGTTAATGTTAGCAACTTCACAAATGCCTTCTTCACAAGCCAGGGCCTTGTAGAAAGCCATAAAAGGGAAGGAATATAATTTCATTTGCTGGCACTTACTGAAAAGCTAAAATAGAAGAGTAACAGAAATCATATTTGCCAGCTCTAACTAAAGGAGTTGTGAAACATCATCTCAGAAGATTGTAAGTTATCGTAAAAATGCTGTAGTTACTGTGTTATAAACTACATTTTATATAAGTTGAAACTTTTGTTTAGCTGAAAATTATTTAGAGCAACAAACAACAAAACATAGAAAGATGTACCTATGTTTTTCAAAAATGTTCCATACAGTGATATGGAACACTTTAAAATTTAGCTCTGAATTGAAATGTGATAATTTTTTATTCCCTAGTGACAATTGGAACTTTCCCAAAGATAGTTTCCAACTATGATAATATAGCTTTCAAGTGATGACTTTGGAATAATTCACTTCTTTTTCTGATTGTGATGGACTGGAAAAACAATAAAACTCTATGCTGTTTATGTCTTAAATTCCAAAAATTTTTTTTTTGCCTTGAAGGTTATTTTAATTTTACTGAAGTATAGTTGACTTACAACATTGTGTTGATTCTGTTTGTGTAGCAAATTCATTCAGTTATACATAAATATATTATTGTTCACATTCTTTTCCATTATGGTTTATCATAGAATATTGAATACAGTTTCCTGTGTTATATATATAGTAGGACCTTGTTTATTTATTCTACATATAATAATTTGCATCTAATAATCCCAACTCTCAACCCCTCCCTCCTCCATCCTCCTTCCCCCTTGGCATCCACAAGTTTGTTCTCCATATCTGTGGTTATATTTCTGTTTCCTGGATATGTTTGCTTGTGTCTTATTTTAGATTCCATGTATAAATGATATCATATGGTATTTAGTTTTCTGTTTCTGACTTACCGCACACAGTATGACACTCTCTAGGTCCATCCATGTTGCTGCAAATGGTATTACTTCATTTTTTTATAGCCGAGTAATATTCCATTATATATATATACATACCACTTCTTTATCCATTCATTTGTTGATGGACATTTACACTATCATGTATTGGCTATTGTGGATATTGGAGTGCGTATATCTTTTGAATTATAGTTTTGTCTGGATATATACCCAAGAGTAGGATTGTTGGGTCATAGGGCAACTCTATTTTTAGTTTTTTAAGGAATCTCTATACTGTTCTCCATAGTAGCTCCACCAATTTACATTCCCACAGTGTATGAGAGTTTCCTCTTTTCCACATCTTCTCCAACATTTGTTATTTGTAGACTTTTTAATGCTGTCCAGTATGAGGTGATACCTCATTGTTGTTTTGACTTGCATTTCTCTAACCATTAGCAATACTGAACATCACTTCATGTGCATCTTGGCCATCTGTATGTCATCTTTGGAGAAATGTCTAGAAATTCTGAATTTTTTAAAGCAAACTTTGACATGTGAAATTTAACTAAAACACACAGTAAGAATTGGCTTGGTGTTTACAGTAAGTTGTTCCTCTCTTTTAAAATGGCTCATTGGCTATGACTTAAGTAACGTAACCCTTTTAAATATATGTATATGTGTATAGAGATTGGCAGAGATTTTGCAAAATTCATCAGCTTTGAACTACAGATATATATATGGAATTGTGCATTACATAGGGAAAGTTTGAATAACATGCCACTCAGTCAGATCTCCCCCAGATAAGTGTGAGCTATGGGTCTTTTTGTTATTGCTGCAATAATGCACACTTCAGTTCACCTGAAAGAATGACTCCTTGTATTGACTACTGAATTACGTCATTATATTCCTTCTGGATTTTCAGTGTAAGTTTTATAGAATTATTTTTAATTCCTTTTCTAGTTACAACTTTTCAATCTGTGTAATATATCCAAGGGAACATAACAAGAATATAAATCAATTTATATCTCTGTGTTTTTTCAAATAAAAAACTAAACTTTTCTGACATTTTTTCTGAGATTGCTTTTTTATACTATCTGAAAAACAAATTTATCTTCAAATTTAATTAAAAAATAAAGCCTCTTGCCAAATATGGATTAGCATTTTTTTCTTTTAGAGAACTTTGTTTCCTGTAAGAACAATTTCTACTGTTGAGGTTCTAGGTCCCAAAATAGCTTTAAAGTGGAAAGAGAGGTTTTTAAGGAACCTAAATACTCATTTTCTGTCTTAACTGAACTTATCGAATGCCTCTCTCCTTCCATCCACAATCTTCACTCACAAATGTCTCAATAAGCCCATCACACACTATTTCCTTCCTGGATCAAGGGTTTGTAGTCCATGGCTGAGGCAATGCAAATGTTATGCAAATGAGTCCCTGGGATACATGTTAATAAAAGGTATAAAATGCAATGTTATAAGCCAGCTGGCTTCTTTGTCTCCTATTACATATTTGCAGAATAGGTTTAAACAATGGATGAATTTACATACAGCTTCATGCTCTGTAGGGAAATACAGTTGCTTCAGTATCAGATCAGGTGAAACATGATGCCTTCAAACCTAGAACAGAAAATCTTGACCTTGCCTCCTTCTTTATTTTAGTGGTTTGGCTCACCAAAGACAAACACCCTTAAACTATCTGGGGAAGTAGATTCTTTCATCAGTTTGGGGACTTCTCTAGACTTCTGCTTCATGTGCTCTCTAACTCTGGCTGTGATGTTTCCTGGTGTATTAAGACACTTGAAAAGACAAAAATCTCTGCTTTCAATCCTGCATTTGCTTATCACACAAGGAATTTTCTCCAGGCTCAGTTGCCCATGCATTTTCTTTTTCTTTTCTTGGCTTTCTACCCATGATATTCCTTAACCTAATTTACTGCTTTGAATTTCTATGTCGAAGACCACTCATTTCCTGTACTTTTCCCTCTTCACTTTTCACTGCATCTATCAATCTCTGATGACCACTCTTCTTAAAAAGATGAGAGAATAAGATATAAGTAGAAATCAAAGGGTCATTTTAAATCTAAAATAAGAAAGTCATTGACGTTAACATCTGGTTGGGATAAATTATGGACATTACACTTTGCTGGTGTGCAAGTGCTCAGTTCTGTCTGACTCTTCTGTAAACCCCCTGGTGGCTCAGATGGTAAAGAACCTGCCTGCAGTGTGAGAGCCTTGGGGTCAAGCCCTGGGTTGGAAAGATCTCCTGGGGAAGAGAATGGATACCTACTCCAATATTCTTGCCTGGAGAATTCCATAAACTTTGTTTGGGCTTCCCTGGGGTCTCAGGTGGAAAAGAATCTGCCTGCAATGCAGGAGACTTGGGTTCAAGCCCTGGGTTAGGAAGATCCCCTGGAGAAGGGCATGGCAACCCACTATAGTATTCTTGCCTAGAGAATTCCATGAACATAGGCTACAGTCCATGGGATCTCAAGGAGCAACTAACGCTTTAACTTTCACATGGACTGTAGCCTGCCAGGCTCCTCTATCCACAGGATTTTCCAGGCAAGAATATGCTGGTATGAACACTCAAGTATTCAAGAAATTGCATACTATTTTATGATCATAATTTTTAAAATGTAATTCTGACTCTTAGACCTCCTCCCAATAAGATTACAGGAAATTCATCTCCAGGCTTCTTCAGCCCTCCCTCCCTTCCTTTTTCGCACCTCTTCGCAGCCCCAGAATTGTATTAGTAGAAAGAAATCAAATGAGATGAAAAGACAGTAACAAGTGATACCTTTAGAAGGATTTGCTCCTCCCTACTCCAGTATTCTTGCCTATAGAATCCCACGGACAGTGGAGTCTGGTAGGCTACAGTCCGTAGGGTAGCAAAAGAGTCGGACACGACTGAAGTAATTCAGCATGTACACACATGTACATACTATTTAGAACCATCTGATTGTTGATCCTGCTTTGACAGAGAGGTGTTTTCAACAGAAACTGTAAGTTTTTATTTTTGTGTGAGTTGTCTCAAACTGTAAATGTTTATTTAAATGATGCTGTTTATATAAAACACAGCTTTTGAGTCAATTCAACCCAAAGGCCACCGTTTTACAACTTCTCCTTGGACTTGATAAATGTCATAGCGCACCTGCCTGTAGGATACTTCTGCTTTCTGCCCTGACTAAAGGCAAGAGGCAGATGGGCTCCCTGTTTCTTTACTTTTGGGGACCAAAGGGCTCAGTGGAGATATTAACTCACAGCCTCCACTCTAATATTCTGTAATTATAACTTACTACATTAAGACCTCTGGATTTTTCTGATACTAAAGGCTATGCAGCAATAATAAACTAATTATATCTAATAATAAGCATTGCATGCACTATAATTTAAAAATCATGATTGAAGCAGAGTTCAACCATGCTTCCCTGGTGGCTCAGACAGTAAAAGCATCTGCCTACAATGCAGGAGGACCTGGGTTCAATCCCTGGGTTGGGAAGATTCCCTGGAGAAGAAAATGGCACCCCACTCCAGTACTCTTGCCTGGAAAATCCCATGAACAGAGGAGCCTGGTAGGCTACAGTTCAAGGGGTCCCAAAGAGTCAGACATGACTGAGTGATTTCACTTTTACTTTTCAAACCATGATTTATAGTGATGACCTTAGTTTTGCCATCAAAGTTATAAAAATGGAGCACTGCACCAAAGCTATTTTTAAATGTTTTTAGTAGCTTAGTAATCACAAAATTCATTAACTTCTAAGATCAGATTGATCTATATGATGTATGTACTAACATTTTTATTGAGGTACAATTGATGTACAATGTTATATAAATTTCAAGCGTAAAATATAGTGATTCACAATTGCACCAACCCTTTGAAGGAGCTACTTTAGTGGTTCATTTAGAGTGGTAGCAATCCATTTTTTTCTGAGGTGGTACCAGAGATGAATAAGTTCTCTGTTTACACAGGTGACTTAGAATAAGGACTTAACCTACACAGTGTGTTTAGGGACAAAGCTACCAAATTAAAGTTGAGGGAAAGGGATTCAGGAGAGGGAGATGCTGACAGAGATTGTATATACAGCTAGGACATGCTTTAGTGAGTTTTTTCTTTAATGTATTTATTTATTTGGCTGTGCCAGGTCTTAGTTAAGGCGTGCAGGATCTTCAGTCTTCGTTGCTACATGCGGACTCCTAGTTGCGGCATGTGGAATCTAGTTCCCTGACCAAGGATCAAATTCTGGCCCCTGCCTTGGGAGTGCAGAGTCTTAGCTACTGGACCACCAGGGAAGTCCCCTGACATGCTTTAGTGTTAATACAAAATTATTTTCTTAGGTGTAAATGTAAAATAAGATAACAAAGCACCAGCAGAGTGCCTCTGAAATAGTAAGTGTACAATAAAGTTTTAATAAAAGGAAATAAAAGCCTTTTCATATCAGATGGACCTGGAGAAAGTTTGGCATATTGGTTTATTCCTTGCAGAGATTATATAACTCTAACACTATGGGGAGCATGTTAATAAAAAGAGAGACACTAGAGTCTGGGACCTCAGTGTATGATGTGCTTCAAAAGTCCAAGCAAGAGCTAATCAGTGAAGTTTGAATCTGGACACGGAGGATGGGAGGAATGGAAAACCAAAATGCAAGAGATGTAGAGTAAAACGGATAGAGTTTGGTGTGGACAATATAGAGAGTGATTTGGGAAGGGCAGACTAGACATAGAAGTCTAAGTTTTAAAGACTGACTGGTTAGGAGAATGAAGTTTCCCTTAATCAAAATTTTAGTAAATGAAGGGTTAGTTTCAGAGGCTCTACAATCTGTTCTATTTTGGTTAAATCACATCATCAAGCTCTACATCTTAGAAGTCTCCATTGACTCCTTGATACAAATGGGACAGATTTTAACCTCTCCTGATCTAAAAAGTCCTTCAACATATGACCTTCACAAATCCCTATAAAACACTCTGAATGCTTGATACTCTACATCTACTCACATACATTAAATTTTTCCAAAACTTGCCAGAGAAGTGCCCCAGGCACGCTGTCTCTATCTTCCACGCTTACCTTCCTATTTTTCGTGCAGCAAATGCATACTAGTCCTAGTACCGGCACTAAAGATGACACACGGCCGTAGTTGGTCCCAGTTCTCCCCAGTAGAGCTGATCACTCTCTTTTTTTCTCTGTCATGATAGCTCTTGCTCATAACTTCAGTAGGATGTTCCATCTCTAGTCTATGGGCTTCTGCATGTACTGCATATAGTTGTGATTTAAATATTTGTTGGGAGGACACTTTGGACATTTGAGGAGCAAAATGGTCTACAGTGCTAGATTAAAACTTAAGAGTAGTTTAGGGAGAGACACTGGATATGGGGATTTGTTTATCTGGGAGAAAACTGTCCAGTATACCAGTGGGAGGAAGTCTAGGCTCCCAGTTGCTAAAAACAATGCCAGGGAAAGAAGAGGGAGCAGAAAGAAACGACTATCTTTTAAAAGTTTAATTATGAAGTAACTGAGAAAGAGGATGGCCTTTTCTAAGTTGAAAGCAAAACAGGAAAACTTAGCTTAAGTTTGGTGACAACTTGGGCCTTCATTTACCAAGGGAAAGAGGGAAATTAACTGAAAGAAAGAAAATGAGGATAAATTAAAGGAACTAAAAGAAAATGTGTGCAGAAGATGGGGAAATTTGGCTTAAAAATATGGATGGAAAGTTTAGCAAAGGAAATGTAGAGATCTTTCTTTTTATCTAAAACAAGAGTAAGAAAGAAAAGAAGAGTTTTGGAGAGGAGAGAAACGGAGAATTCATATTAATTGGCTTAAATCTTCTCCCTGCTTAGAGGGAGATAATCAGAAGTAAGTTTTAGGTAACAAATAATAGTTACTAGAAAAGAAACCAATAAAATCACAAAAATACTACTGAGAAACACTGAAAACCCAGCAGATGTCAGGGAGCATAAATTTCTTTTCTCTATAGTACACATCACTGTGCAACATTCTTCAGCACTATGTTGCCATGGAATAGGAGTGGATAGAAGAGATTGTGGAATGTGTCTGGGATTGGGGAAGAGAGGGCAGAGGCTAATGAAATGAAAGTTTAATTGATTCAACATGAGATCTTTAACTGGGTGAGGAGGCCACGAAGGTAGTTGGCTTTCTCATACCTGAGGACAGCACAAAGGGGTTGGAAACCAAGAGTCATTATGGGCACAAAGCAACAAATTCCATAGGGGTATAAGAGCTCATGATGTGAGAATAAAGATGTTGTGGACTGAGAGGCAGGTTTCAGACTCTGATATCTTGAAGGACCAGTTCTGGGTAATGACCAGGGTGTCTCTGCCTGAGACGGAGAGTTGAGCCAATCTGTTTGGAAGGTTCACTGATGAATGTGGTAGTGGGACAAGGAATGAAAAGAGATGGAGTTCAGTCCAGGTGTTGAAGTTGTAAAACCTGAATCTCTTGGAAGTCAATAAATGGAAGCTGTAAGAAACCAGTAACAGCATGAGAGTCACAAAAGAGAAAGGCTTGATGAGCGATGGTTATGGATTCATGGAGCCTGTGGAAGAGAGGTGAATAAGAGTAGCATTGGATCCCGTTAATTCTGCTTTGCAGGAGAAGGACAGAGGTGTCCTTTTGAGAAAGCAGAAGGAAGTGCTATTGTGAGGGAAAACCTTTAGTAAAGATAAAGAGGGAGTATCCTAGCAAAAGTTTACATATGTGAACGAATGTGTTCATAATAGACAGATGTTAAATATGTACTATACTTAACATAAGGTAAGTATAAAAAACACTAAAAAAAATTGTCATTCAGAGATTATCCATTTAAAACATAAAATATTTAGCAATTAAGGATTTTGTAGCTAAGTGTGCTGCTGCTATTCATAGAATACTTTAAAATAAACTTACATCTCAAAATATCATTTAACCAATAGATCCTAGACTACAATTCATTTCATTATTGACTCATGCTTTACTTTAGATCATAATTTTTGGATGCTTAAAATTTCCTAGATTTCTTCCAGTGTACAATATAAAAATTTTAAAGATAAAATAATTCACAGTAATTCACTAAATTTTACTGAGTATAAAATATATACCAGGTACTGTGCTATGAACTAAAAATGCTGAGAGGGCTCATCAGAGAGTATTTCCTTTCTTAGGAATGCTGAGGTTTCAAACTATTTTTCATTTAAGTGTTAGTATGCAATATTATTTAAATATATCAGAAAATTGGGTGGCATTTAAAAATAGATTATTTTGAACTTTAACCTTGTTAATAGATACACTTATATAGTTGAAACAATGAAAACAATACTGAAAGATTATAATGTTGTTTTAGAATATAAATATAATAAAAGTAGGTTGTCTATGACTTCTTGCATATAAGTCATAAATCTAAAATACTTCATCTTAATGCAAGTATTTACACTCTGAGAAGATTTGCAAAATGTAGGTTTGTGTCTGACATTTTTGCAAATATTTCCGTTTTAAAAACTAAATAAATACTCAGAAATTAGTTGTTTGGCTTAGAAAGTAGAGCATACCTCTAATGTCTTATGCGAAACTGTTAAAAGCTTTGTGATTTTTATATCATCTAAAGATTTACTATATTTTTACCTTCCAAGAGATTATAAATTAAGAAACAAAGTCATTGAACCATCAACATAAAACGGTTTTGAAATGTAGTCCTTCATTGTGGTGAATATGAAAAGCAATCTTTTGCTTATCATATAATTTTCCTATTGGGTAAAAAGCAGGAAAATTATTTCATGGTTAAACAATAACGAAACTGCTCATTTACCCTTTTCTGTCTTTTTGTAAAGTCACAGGTATATGACTGCTAAATTACATGGAGCCATGAAAACGTATAGGATCAGCAGTGAAGCTCTGTGACAACTGCTAGGAACTGTTTGCATCATCATGCTGGCCACCAACTCCATTAACTGGATTACTGTAAATCAAACCCACCATGTTTGCAAATTCTGTTGTATAAAGTAATATTTCTCCACATATTGAAAGAAAACTGCTAAACTAAAGTGCTAATATTTCACTTTCTATCATTTCTTTGCTACTAAAGTTCCTCTACTTCTGGGTATTCATTATCAAATTGGTATAATGAGTGTATTCAAATCAGTTTATATGTCCCCAAAACATCCCTCAGTTTTAACTCTAGGCTACACTAAGAGTCGGACACGACTGAGCAGCTTCACTTTCACATTTACTTTCACGTATTGGAGAAGGAAATGGCAACCCACTTCAATATTCTTGCCCAGAGAATCCCAGGGATGGGGGAGCCTGTTGGGCTGCCGTCTCTGGGGTCACACAGAGTCCGACACGACTGAAGTGACTTAGCAGCAGCATACTTCCCCTGGACTTCCCTGGTGGCTCAGACAATAAAGAATCTGCCTGAAATGAAGGATACCTGGGTTCGATCCCTGGGTTGGGAAGATCTCCTGAAGAAGGAAATGGCTACCCACTCTGGTATCCTTGCCTGGAGAATTCCATGGATAGAGGAGTCTGGCTGGCTATGGTCCTTGAGGTCACAAAAAGCTGGACACGACTGAATGACTGACACTTTTCATACTTCCTCTGCCTTTGAAAATAACTTGAGGAAGTGTACAGAATTAGCATCATTTACTAAGGCTTTTTTTTAAAGCTGATAATTTATTTCAAGGAAAATGAAAATTCTTTACTATTTTTACCAGTTAAGTGACTTTCAATGAGTGGCTAAAAATCTTTTTAAAAAATGTTAAGATGCTTACTGTGAGCATTAAATGAGACCATGTTTGTACTCAACAAATATTAGATTCCAATTAGCTGATTGATGTTTGGCTAAAAGGAAATTGAGGCTGCAAAAGTACAGCAAAGAGGAAAGGGAATTTAGAAGAAGGAAGGAAAGAGGAGAATGAAAGGGAGAAAAAGAGAGAAAGAAAGAAAGAACAATGAAAGAGAGAAAGAAAATACAGATAGTTTTTCTTTCAGATGCCCTTTACTCAGAGAATTAAGTAGACTTTTCTCACAATATTTTTAATGTATATTTATTAATTTAGAAAGTGCTAAGAATATGTACATTTATTTAACAAAATACTACTTCAGTGGAAGAATTTGGATAACGCTATGAATCAAATTGCCAACATCCGTTGGATCGTTGAAAAAACAAGAGAGTTCCAGAAAAATATCTACTTCTGCTTTATTGACTATGCCAAAGCCTTTGACTGTGTGGATCACAAAAAAAACTGTGGAAAGTTCTTAAAGAGATGGGATACCAGACTACCTTACCTGCCTCCTGAGAAAGCTGTATGCAGGTCAAGAAGCAACAGTTAGAACTGGACATGGAACAGAACACTGGTTCCAAATTGGGAAAGGAGTACGCTGTATATTGTCACCCTGCTTATTTAACTTATATGCTGAGTACATCACGTGACATGCCAGGCTGGATTAAGCACAAGCTGGAATCACGATGCATTTGAGTAGTTCTGATGAGGTGGATGAACCTAGAACCTACTATACAGAGTGAAGTGACTCAGAAAGAAAAAGATAGATATCATATTCTAATGCATATATCAGAGAAGGCAATGGCACCACTGCAGTACTCTTGCCTGGAAAATCCCATGGGTGGAGGAGCCTGGTGGGCTGCAGTCCATGGGATCGCGAAGTCAGACATGACTGAGCAACTACACTTTCATTTTTCACTTTCATGCATTGGAGAAGCAAATGGCAACCCACTCCAGTGTTCTTGCCTGGAGAATCCCAGGGACGGGGAAGCCTGGTGGGCTGCCATCTATGGGGTCGCAGAGAGTCGGACACGACTGAAGCAACTTAGCAGCAGCAGTAATGCATATATACAGAATCTAGAAAAAATGGTACTGAAGAATTCATTTACAAGGCAACAGTGCAGAAACAGACAAAGAGAATAGACTTATGGAAGTGGAGAGAAGGGAGGAGAGGGTGAAATGTATGGAAAGAGTAACATGAAAACTTACATTGCCATATGTAAAATAGAGAGCCAGTGGGAATTTGTTATATGGCTCAGGAAACTCAAACAGGGGCTCTATATCAATCTAGAGGGGTGGGATGGGGTGGGAGATGGGAGGGAGTTTCAAAAGGGAGGGGATATATGTATACCTATGGCTGACTCACACTCAATGCTCAAAACTCTCCAAGCCAGGCTTCAGCAATACGTGAACCGTGAACTTCCAGATGTTCAAGCTGGTTTTAGAAAAGGCAGAGGAACCTGAGATCAACTTGCCAACATCCACTGGATCATCAAAAAAGCAAGAGAGTTCCAGAAAAACATCTATTTCTTCTTTATTGACGATGTCAAACCCTTTGACTGTGTGGATCACAATAAACTGTGGAAAATTCTAAAAGAGATGGGAATACCAGACCACCTGACCTGCCTCTTGAGAAACCTGTATGCAGATCAGGAAGCAACAGTTAGAACTGAACATGGAACAACAGACTGGTTCCAAATAGGAAAAGGAGTATGTCAAGGCTGTATATTGTCACCCTGCTTATTTAACTTCTATGCAGAGTACATCATGAGAAACCCTGGGCTGGAAGAAGCACAGCTGGAATCAAGACTGCCGGGAGAAACATCAATAATCTCAGATATGCAGATGACACCACCCTTATGGCAGAAAGTGAAGAGGAACTAAAAAGCCTCTTGATGAAAGTGAAAGAGGAAAGTGAAAAAGTTGGCTTAAAGCTTAACATTCAGAAAATGAAGATTATGACATCCGGTCCCATCACTTCATGGGAAATAGATGGGGAAACAGTGTCAGACTTTATTTTTCTGGGCTCCAAAATCACTGCAGATGGTGATTGCAGCCATGAAATTAAAAGACGCTTGCTCCTTGCAAGAAAAGCTATGACCAACCCAGCATATTAAAAAAGCAGAGACATCACTTTGTCAACAAACATTCCTCTAGTCAAAGCTATGGTTTTTCCAGTAGTCATGTATGGATGTGAGAGTTTGACTATAAAGAAAGCTGAGCACTGAAGAATTGATGCTTTTAAACTGTGGTGTTAAAGAAGAGTCCTGAGAGTCCCTTGGATTACAATGAGATCAAACCAGTCAATAGTAAAGCAAACCAATCCTGAATATTCTTTAGAAGGACTGATACTGAAATTGAAGCTCCAATACTTTGGCCACCTCATGCAGAGAACTGACTCATTGGAAAAAACCCTGATACTGGAAAAGATTGAAGGCTGGAGAAGGGATGACAGAGGATGAGATGGTATCACCAACTCAATGGACATGAGTTTGAGTAAGCTCAAGGAGTTGGTGATGGACAAGGAAGCCTGGTGTGCTACAGTCCATGAGGTTGCAAAGAGTAGGACATGACTGAGCAACTGACCTGCCTCTTGAGAAACCTGTATGCAGGTCAGGAAGCAACAGTTAGAACTGGACATGGAACAACAGACTGGTTCCAAATAGGAAAAGGAGTATGTCAAGGCTGTATATTGTCACCCTGCTTATTTAACTTCTATGCAGAGTACATCATGAGAAATGCTGGGCTGGAAGAAACACAAGCTGGAATCAAGATTGCCGGGAGAAATATCAATAACCTCAGATATGCAGATGACACCACCCTTATGTCAGAAAGTGAAGAGGAACTCAAAAGCCTCTTGATGAAAACGAAAGTGGAGAGTGAAAAAGTTGGCTTAAAGCTCAACATTCAGAAAACGAAGATCATGGCATCTGGCCCCATCACTTCATGGGAAATAGATGGGGAAACAGTGGAAACAGTGTCAGACTTTATTTTTTTGGGCTCCAAAATCACAGCAGATGGTGACTGCAGCCATGAAATTAAAAGACGCTTATTTCTTGGAAGAAAAGTTATGACCAACCTAGACAGCATATTGAAAAGTAGAGACATTACTTTGCCAACAAAGGCGCATCTAGTCAAGACTATGGTTTTTCCTGTGGTCATGTATGGATGTGAGAGTTGGACTGTGGAGAAAGCTGAGCGCCGAAGAATTGATGCCTTTGAATTGTGGTGTTGGAGAAGACTCTTGAGAGTCCCTTGGACTGCAAGGAAATGCAACCAGTCCATTCTGAAGGAGATCAGCCCTGGGATTTCTTTGGAAGGAATGATGCTAAAGCTGGAAACTCCAGTACTTTGGGCACCTCATGCAAAGAGTTGACTCATTGGAAAAGACTCTGATGCTGGGAGGGATTGGGGGCAGGAGGAGAAGGGGACGACAGAGGATGAGATGGCTGGATGGCATCACCAACTCGATGGACGTGAGTTTGAGTGAACTCCGGGAGTTGGTGATGGACAGGGAGGCCTGGCGTGCTGCGATTCATGGGGTCGCAAAGAGTCGGACACGACTGAGTGACTGAACTGAACTGAACTGAGCAACTGAACTGAATGGATGCTTTATAAGCAATTGATGAATGCTTTATAAGATTTGAGTCTCATATCCTATTGTATAAAATATTTTTAAAATAACTGTCTTTCCTTGTCAAAATCAACTTCATGTTGTATTTTTTGCACAAAAAGTAGTTTTTAAATTCCTGACAACAGATGGAGTGTAATAAACATGCTTGAATTTCTGTGCTTCTAAGAGACTTCTCAGAGGTGAACTGTGAATAAAGACCATTATGTTCATTTTCAGTGTGGGGTTTGAGAAAAGAGGATGGAAGAAACTTGGCCAGGATAGTGAGCCCAATACCTCTAATGTCGTGGAAGGAAAGAAAGAGGGAAATGAAAGGAGGGGAGAAATCTCCCTTTGTCAATTTTCAGACATAATTCCAACCCTATATTTGCTAACCGCCTGTTTCTTGTCCTCTTGCCTGTTTCTTTTGTTGTCCTGATCACTTATTGTTAGACGCATCTTGATTCTCACTTACATCTCTGGCTTTAAACTTGACTCGAAACTGTCCTACTCTATTCTTTTTCCTCAAAGATATTATGTGTTCACTTCCAGTTAATGATTGTCTTGTACCCAAAGTCATCCACGTAGTGAAGCTTCCCCACTTCAACTCACAAAAACTCAGTTCCTAAATCCTCCCACTTATACCCTTACCACTACTGTACAACCCCTCATTCTTTCCACAAAACCAAATACTCATAAGAAGAGTATCTCTAGAAAAGATTTTTTATGGTTATGGAAAGTTCAGAGACTCTCTCTTTGCCTCAAAGCAGGAGTTAATTTAAATCATCTCAAACAGATTAAGTATCTTTCGCTTTCTCTCTCTCTTTCCCCAACCCACACCCGTGAAAAATAATGTCTAAAAGTGATTTGTGATTCAGCTCTTGCTGCAAGGTGGGCATTTGTAGTCACAAGTTAAAGAGTTTAATCAGTTGTCTTAAAAAAAAAAAAAAAACCTTGGGATGAGGAGGCACTTCCACTGTCAAACCAGTCAAGATAAGCTCATCAAAGGGTCCCTCAGGAGGAGGTAAGTTACACTGGAGATTACTAATGAGGATAGTTAATTTCTTCTTGCTCTTCTCCTGTCCTGTCACTTCCCAGAAAGGTTCAGAGAAAAAAGTCACACAGCTTTACTGTAATTCATTCCAGCGACTCTCCTAGGCTTGTGGCTAAAAACTAGTTCTTCTAAATGTCCATCTCCTTTCTTCCTATAGCCTTTTATGTCCCCCTATACTTTTGCTGAATTCATGGCAGCTCTTCAGTCTTCCAGCTGCTACTGCTGCTGCTAAGTCGCTTCAGTCGTGTCCAACTCTGTGCGACCCCATAGACGGCAGCCCACCAGGCTCCTCCATCCATGGGATTTTCCAGGCAAGCGTACTGGAGTGGGGTGCCATTGCCTTCTCCCAGAGTTCCTGCCTAATGGTCTGCCACAGTGTTTGATGCGTTCATGACGTCTAACTCATAGAAACCCTGTTCCTTCTGCCCTGATGCCTTAGGTACAGTCTTGGGGTTTTCATCATTGTTCAGTTTTCAAGATCTTCATGGTAGTTACCTGTATCCTTGTCTATATAAATTAAGGACTGAGATTGCATAACAATCTTAACAATGGCATAGGGAAAAAAAAAGGGTCTTTTTATTTTCTTTTTCTCATAAAACAAACAAACAAGAATCTGGAGAGAGTTGCTGGTCATCAACTCAAAAAATGTTAGGCCTTAGGTTTTTCTGATCCTCTTGACATGTGTGATCACAAGGTCTTCTGTAGCTTCAGTCCTCAGGTCCAAATTCCAGACAAAACAAAGGAGAATGGGGAAAGGCCAAGCTGATTCAGCTTGTCTCTTTAAGGCGATTTCCCAAAGCTGCACCCAGTTATCTTTAGTTACATTTCACTGGCCAAAAAACAACTCTAGGAAAATTAGAAAATTTAACATTCTAGGTAGGCTCATTGGCCTTCACACAAAAATTTTAGGTTGTCTTAGGAAGGGGAGGAGGAAAATGAGTATTAGGTAAGGAACAAACAGCCCTTTCTCTCCTGCTGAATCATAAACCGTTTTCACAATGGAAAGAGCACAGGATTTTTAATTAAGAACTCTGAGTGTGATGGCTTATTTTGAATGTCAACTTGGCTAAGCCATAATACCCAGATATTAGGTCAAACACCTGTCTGGATGTCACTGTGAAGGTATTTCCTATATGTGATTAACATTTAACTCAGAAGACATTGAGTGGATCACTTTCCTTCGATCGGTTAAAGGCCTTAATAGAAAAAGACTGAAAGACTGAAATTCCCCCAAAGAAGAGGGAATTCTGCCTCCAGACAGCCTTCAGACTCGAGCTACAAAATCAACTCTTCCCTGAGTCTCCAGTTTACTTGCCTCCTTGCAAATTTCATATTTGCCAGTCCTCTCCAATTACTACACACACACACATACACACATTCTATTGTTTTTGCTTCTCTTGAGAACCTTGACTAATACACTGGTCTTGAGTTTGGGGTCCTAGACTTATTAGTTGGTTACTAGTTGGATGACTTCAGACAAGATGCCTAGGGCTCAGGGTTAGTTGAATTAAATCAGGAATGTTAAGGCTGTGCTCTGAACACATTTAACAGGTGTGTTTATGGTGGGTGGGGAGTGAGGAATCTTGGACTTTCTCATTTCTGTATTCTTGTTTAAACTGCACTTTTATTTCTATTTAGTTGTTTTTTAAAGCTGAGCTTCTCCATTAAATTCCACTTGAAGAAGTGAATCTACAGATTAAAACAACACACCAAGTGGAAATCAACTATACTTTGATTTAAATTTTTTTAAAACAGGGATCTTGAGTCTCATTCCAGCTTTAGCAAATAAATGTCATAATTAAATGGGTTCAGCTGGAGACATGGCATCTCAAACTGGTGGGACTAGTTGGAACTATGGCTAAAGGAACTGATCGTTAAAGCAGATGAGCTCCTCCAAAAGTATCAATGCCCCAAATAACCATGCCCTAGGAAGAGTTGTGAACCTAGACTAGATTATTATAAATATACAGTGGGTTCAATCTAATGGACAAGGGAGAGAAGTAGGTATTTGCAGATAGTGGTGATAGTGGAAGTCAGGTAGGTTACAGTGTCATAGGTTAAAACCATTGTTTAGTTTAATCTGAGGCTATACAGTTAATTGTTTGCCTCTCCACTTGAGGTGAGGGAAATGCTCCTAAAATACTCACTCCTGATCAGCTTGCTTCAAGAACAGAGGGATTCCTGTTGATATGCAAACCTCTTTCATCATGGTGAGCCTGGCTCCAGCAAGTAAGGTCTGATACTAGACCAGTAACCTTGTTATTGTCTAAGACTCTTTGTTCACAGGAGATACTCAACAAAACTATGGTAAGGAGATAAGTCCTCTGTAACACTGAAGCTCCAAATGTGAGCCTGAAGACTGGCACAGTATTAAATGTAAAAAACATTATTTCCATGTTCTTAAGGAGATGTTTTCGTTAAAGTTTAGGAGATTGTTTGCCCCATGAAAAGTGAAAGTGAAGTCGCTCAATCGTGTCCAACTCTTTGCAACCCTGTGGACTGTAACCTACCAGGCTCTTCCATCCATGGGATTCTCCAGGCAAGAATACTGGAGTGGGTTGCCATTTCCTTCTCCAGGGGATCTTCCCAACCCAGGGATTGAACCTAGGTCTCCCGCCTTGCATGTTTGCCCCATAACCTACCATAAAAAAGTAGATCTTTGTTATCCAGTTGTAAGAGCATTTCTGGAGAAAGACTTAAATTAACAGGAGAATTGGTATGTAGTGTTTTAAACCATCTTACCATGCTACATGAAAATATTTCTACAAAAAGAAAAAAGCTATTTTATCATAATATGGTGAAATATAATACAAGTAGACTTCATTATTGAAACTAACACTATTATTGACCCAAACTAATTCTCTGTGAAATTTGATCAATCTGCTTCTTGCCTCTCTTTCACTATATTCTATAATAGCTTTAGGAGAGGTGGTTTTTACCAAAAGGGTATCAGATATAGCTTAAAATTAATAATTTAAAATCCTCAGCAGTATAAGTGATAAAGAGCACTTCTTTTTTTTCTTTATAATTAGTAGTATCTGGTTTCAAATCCTGAGTCTGAATACTTACTAGCTGTGTGACTTTGGAAAACTGCCTAATCTCTATTAAGTCCCAATTCCCTCACTTGTTAAGTAAGGGTAATATTCAGTTCAGTTCATTTCAGTCGCTCAGTCATGTCCGACTCTTTGCGACCCCATGAATCGCAGCACGCCAGGCCTCTCTGTCCATCACCAACTCCCGGAGTTCACCCAAACTCATGTGCAGTGAGTCAGTGATGCCATCAAGCCATCTCATCCTCTGTTGTCCCCTTCTCCTCCTGCCCCCAATCCTTCCCAGCATTAGGGTCTTTTCCAATGAGTCAACTCGTCACATGAGGTGGCCAAAGTATTGGAATTTCAGCTTCAACATCAGTCCTTCCGATGAACACCCAGGACTGATCTCCTTTAGGATGGACTGGTTGGATCTCCTTGCAGTCCAAGGGCTCTCAAGAGTTTTCTCCAACACCACAGTTCAAAAGCATCAATTCTTTGGCTCTCAGCTTTCTTCACCATCCAGCTCTCACATACATACATGACTATGGTCATGTATAGCCTTGACCAGATGGACCTTTGTTGGCAAAGTAATGTCTCTCCTTTTCAATATGCTCTCTAGGTTGGTCATAACTTTCTTTCCAAGGAGTAAGCGTCTTTTAATTTCATGGCTGCAGTCACCATCTGCAGTGGCTTTGGAGCCCCAAAAAATAAAGTCTGACACTGTTTCCACGTACCTATTATCTGATAGGGACTGATTTTAAAGATTTTATAAGGAAGTTTGTGTAAAATAGTCAATACTTATGCCTGGCACACAATGAAAATTTGGTGTTAGTTAAAATTTTTTCACTTTGAAACAAAATGAAGATTACACTTAATAGATATAAATCATCTTTAATTTCTAAATAGAAGTGGCATCTTGTAGGTGCTAGCAATTACAATGATCTCTTACTGACAATTTAAATATCATCTTGACAGTATCATTGACTAAAATGATTCTGCTCACTCTGACTTTGGAGAAAGCTTCTCATAAGATGAAGTCATACTTCAGATCTATCAATGTAGGATCAGAGAGAAGAAGAGGTCAGGAAAATCAGTGATGAAGAAGGATGAGGAGGAGGAGAGAGGACTAGGGGAGCAAAGGAGGGAGGCAGGTAGGAAAAGAAAGAGGGAGAAGGAGAGGGAGGCTTTGTAAACAGCTTAGGACAACTGGCTTCTGGGTAACTGGAACTGAATCCTCAAGCACTGGGGCTAATTAACAATTGAACCTCTGCTCTCCCTTCCTTGGAGACCACCTCCACCGAGCATCCCTGCTGTTCATACTCTTTTCCTCCTAGTAATAATCTCAAGGTTGTCTCAAGGTGATAGTCACAAAAGCTAGTTTCGATACTGTTGTTGTTTACTTATTAAGTCAGGTTCAACTCTTTGTGACCCCATGGACTGTAGCCTGCCAGTCTCCTCTGTCCATGGGATTTCCCAGACAAGTATACTGGAGTGGGTTGCCATTTCCTTCTCCAGGAGATCTTCCCAACCCAGGGATTGAACTGGTGTCTCCTGCCAAATAACTGGAGGCTGATAAATTGCATCTAGTGTTATAATTTAGGAATTCAGACACTGTAAGATCACAATTAAGGAAAAATATGGGTAAGTTATGAAAGATGCTAAATTTACTTAGGAATCACCAAAGTAAAATTTAGCTCAATGACCTAAGGGTCAGCTTGGAATTTCTAAGTGTTGTGAAATAAGGCAACTATTTAGCTTTTAGTCAGTCAATGGGCTTAAAGCTAAGAGCAAAATCAGAAAGACTGCCAACTGGCAAGAGAAGTTAAAACCAGGGCTGGTTGAGGTTACCTGGTTACATCAGTGAGGAGACAGTAGGTCTCTCAGGAAGACTGGCACCACTGGCATTTATTCAAGCAGAAGAATAAGCTGAAAAAGTCTGAAACTCCTATATACTTCAAGAGCATCTTCATCAATACCTCCAATCCATTCTGCTATGGTAGGAAGTCTGTCTCTGTCTATTTAGCTTTAATCACTACACTATTAGCATTACCAGAGTTGCTCAAAAATCTATATTTAACTAATGTATACTGTGCACTTGTTCTCTTCATTCTTATTTTATTATGAAAAGCAGTATCCATTTTAACTTCACATCTGTAACTAAGGATATAAGGTTTCTATTTTTCAATTTTTTTCATTGTCTTTTGTCCTGGTGCAAGCTCTTTATCTTAGCCAAGAAGAGTGAAATGCTCAGTAACTGAGGAAAACAGTTTCAGACCAAGTGGGTGTGTTATCTTGGGAAACCCTCAAGAAAGAATTTTGTGACATATTAAAAAGCAATCTCAAACTCCAAGTATTGAACAATAACTTTCAAAGTTTCTTGCATGAAAAATTCATATATATGCCATTCTTGTTGTTATTTTCCCTATTTCTATTCTGAGTGATAATGTGATGAACTGGAAAGAACTATCATTCTTGGGCGACACAAACAATGTTTGAATCCTGACTCTCCTGCTTACTCTATTTGTAACCTTGAGTCAATGACTTGACCTCTTGGAGTATCAGTTTTCTCTTCTATAAAAGTAAGATGCTGCCCATTTTGGAGAACTGTTAGAATGAGATGAGAAAAATGTATGGATAGATCCAGCACATGATAAGCATTCAATAAATTATTGTTTTTGTTATCCTTATTATCACTAACCATATTTTTTCATATTGTCAAATAACCCTAAGATATGGGTGATTTTGCATATGTTCTATGAAAGTATCACATTTCATACCTTTTACTAATTAAAGAACATCTGTCATTGGACCAGCCTCTTAAAAAGACAATACTCTTAAAGCAGAGAAGTTATAGAATTTATGGGGTGGGAACAGTGGTGGTGGTAGTTATTTTTATGTCAGAATTGTGGTGCTCAATTTTTTTTCAAGAAATATCGGTCACTTAATAAATGGAAAGCAAGACACAATTCTTACCCTCAAGAAAAATAAACCTAGTGTGGAATATGGACAAAACACAGGGAAGAAAATCCAATGAGTGTAGTAAACATTCAACATGACCCAAAGGGAAGAGAAAGATAAACAGGTGGACCAGTTAAAGCTTTGACGCTCATGGAAAGATTTAGCCTTGGGACAATGGGGAATGAGGGAAAGAGAAGAAATTTCCAGTAAGAGAACCAGCATGACAATAGATGCAGGGAACTGGGGCATGTTGGGAATAAAAAGGGTACTTTCTTCCCTGGTGGGTCAGATGGTAAAGAATCTGCCTGCAGTGCAGGAGACCCAGGTTCAATCCCTGGGTTGGGAAGATCCCCTGGAGGAGGGAATGGCAACCCACTCTCATATTCTTGCCTGAAAATTCCATGGACAGAGGAGCCTGGTGAGCTACAGTCCATGGGGGTCACAAAGAGTCAGATATGACTGAGCAACTAAAACTTTCAATTTCATGCTGTATGTAAAACAACTTTTCCCAAACTCCTTTAATAGATCAAACATTTTTTCAAACAACATTTTATGCAGAAAATACTAATTTGTAAAATACTTTAAAGTAGTAAATTAGTTATTCTATAAGTTCAAATTTAGCACAGTTACTCCTATAATGTCTGGTCTAATGACATGTAGACATTTGAACCCCAGGATAACAGACAATAGTTGCAGTGTCAGCGTCCATTGCACTTAGACCAAAATGTCATGTAACTTCTGAAGCACATCTTTGGTTCATTAGGATTCCAGAGAATTCATTTGAAAAACCAGTGGGATAGAGGGATTTAAAGTACAGCCTGACAGGTGTGTCTCAACTCAATTAAAAATGGGAGCCTTTGAAGGTTTCTTATTGTGGGAATGACATAGAATAGCACTGCTCTAGAAAGATTAACCTTATCAAATGGATAGGATAAACTGGAAGAAAGAAAGATTAGTGATAAGGAAAACTTTCAATTATCAGACTGTTGAAATAGTGCAAAGGTGGCTGAACCAGGACCCAGAACTAAGGTGGGTTGGAATGAGGTGTTCATTCGCATTCTAGCTTAAACTGGAACTCTGTTTTCTAATAAGAGAACCCTACTTTAATTCCACAATCCTAATGGTACTCTTGGTATTACTACTTCTACATCAACATATAAATGTTGTTAGTGCTTAAAATTTTCAGTCTTTGGAAATTAACTGTTACATAAGAAATAAAATGTTTTATAATTACTATTCTGGAGGTAGATTTTTAGAGTAGTCTTTGGTTGGAAATGCTGATCTGAAGATTTTTCTTTTTTTTCTTTCCTTTGGGGTTTTAGTTCTTTAGCCCTTGGTCCCATAAAAATGCTTAGGTTATTTTTTTCTAATTATTCTTAAGTTACTCAATTAAATATAAATTGCATGTAACTACTTAATTTCATAAACTTTTCAATAACTTGGTTTAAATGAGTCAAAACTTTTAATTTCTGTTTTTATTTTTTTGTTACACAAATTTATGACAGAATCTTAATTTTCTTTAAAATCTTTCCTACAGAGTAAGATCTTCTGACACTGGAATCAGAGTGTAGAGAGGAAAGATTTTAATAATTTTCTTGCAAAGCTTTATAAATAAGCAGACATTTTGAGGACATAAATCCTATGTCTGAAGGTTTTATAACACCTTATTTATCAATCATCACCAATAAAAGTAATATTTCATATAAGTAAAAAGTTCTAAATAGTGGAAGCTTATCACTTTAGATGCCTTCTTTTCCCATTTTGATCACTTGTAAGAGAATCTTTTAAAATGCATTTCCCACTGGAATGGCAGTATGATTCAAATCTTAATGCCCTTTTTTCAAAATTCAGAATCCTTTCTGGTTCATATTCAGCCACTTCAACTTCCAAAGTGCCTGATTTCTTCAGATTTCTCATTTGTTATCACTAGTCAGCCTTTATGGATGACCAAAACAAATAAGAAAGGAACACAAGAATTTGTCACATTACATATAAAATAAAAGTCAAAATAAATGATGATCATAAAAGCTACCTGTGGCAACCATACAGCCCTCAGAAGTATTTTATTTGTATCCTTTATATTGACTCCAAATGGGTAAGGTTTTTGAACAAGAATTATTAAGTTGACTATTAACTATAATTTTCTGGGACAGTCATAAACTTAAATATTTCAATTTGATTCTAGGTGATTTATATTAAAAGATACAGTAGGATAGGAAGAAGATAGAGAAAATATCCCAAAACATTAAATAAAGTAACCATTGTTTTTTGAGAGTCATGGCTGCAGGAAATGACATCTGCTCAGTGTTGGGTTTTGCTTGCTGTTACAGGGGAAATTTATTTTTATGAGCAGATGCACTTGCACTCCCATTGCAGCCTACATCATTCAAGTCATATTGTCTTATAGAAATTTTTGTTTTAAGTCTATCTGCCCCTCTAGACTTAAAAAAAAAGTTCCTAGGACTTCCCTGGTTGTCCAGTGGTTGAGAATCTTCCTTCCAAGGAAGGGGACACAAGTTTGATCCCAATCAGGGAGGATTCCACATGCAACAGGGCAACTAAGTACATGCGCCACAACTGCTAAGCCAGCACTCTAGGACCCTCAGCTACAACTGCTGAAGCCCATGCACCTAGAGCCTGTGCTCTGCAACAAGACAAGCCACCACAATGGGAAACCCATGTGTTCCAACTAGAGAGAGAGAGAGAGAGAGAGAGTGTGTGTGTGTGTTAGTCACTCAGTAGTGTCTGACTCTTTGCAATCCCAAGGACTGTAGTCTGCCAGGCTCCTCTATCCATGGGATTTCCCAGGCAAGAATACTGAAGTGGGTTGCCATTTCCTTCTCCAGGGGATATTCCTGACCCAGGAAATGAACCCAGATCTCCCGCATTGCAGGCAGATTTTTACTGTCTAAGCCGCCAGGGAAGCCTGCAACTAGAAAATAGCCCTACTTACTGCAACTAGAGGAAGCCTGTGTGCAGCAATGAAGACCTAGTGCAGCCAAAAAATAAATACTATTTTTTTTAAAAAATAGAAAAGTAATATAATAAAAATAATTTTTAAAAAATCCTAAACAGAAGAATATGTTTATTTTATAACACAAATAGGTGCTCAGTATGCACTTACTTTCTGGTTGTAACTGAAAAGAATACTTAAGATCAGTATAAAACCAGACAGATGCAAGAAACTGAAACAATTAGGAATAATTTACACTTTCTGGTTCTAGTCCCTGAGGGAATCTGCTATACAAAAACAAAAACAAAAAGCAACTTTTGCCAAGCCTTGCATTTTATCTTTATCCCAAACTTCCAGTCTCCTTTTCCAGCATTTCTGGATAATGCTTTAATGATTCTCTGCTCCAGGCAAGACATTTCTCTGTGTTCGTCACAGGCACCATGTAAGTTCTCTTCTATACCTTCTCTGAACTATTCCAGAGTCAGTTTCTGACTCTGACTGGCTGACTGTCAAGTAATTGAGACAGAGAGGAAAGACACTGAATATGGTCATCATTTTTAGTTTGAAATCAAAATGACAAGGTGGGGCAGATAATCCCAACAGTAGCTCCTTATTATCATTCCCAGTATATGTTTTATACAGAACTAGGTCTTGTTCACATCCTTTATTATCCTGATAAGTTACTTTTAGATCCATTTAGTAGCCATGTAACAATGTGAGAGTTGGCCCATAAAGAAGGCAGAGTGCTAAAGAACTGATGCTTTCCAACTGTGGTGATGGAGAAGACTCTTGAGAGTCACTTGGACTGCAAGGAGATCAAGCCAGTCAATCCTAAAGGAAATCACCCCTGAATATTCATTGGAGGGATTGATGCTGACGCTGAAGCTCCAATAGTTTTGCCACCTGGTGCAAAAAGCCAACTCACTGAAAAAGACCCTGACACTGGGAAAGATTGACGGCAAAAGGAGAAGAGGGCAGCAGAGGATGAGATGTTTGGATGGCATCACCACTTCAAGGGACACGAACTTGAAACTCCAGGAGATAGTGAAGGACAGGGAAGCCTGGCGTGCTGCAATTCATAGGGTTGCAAAGAGTCAGACATGACTTAGAAGCTGAACAATAACAACACATTTTAAGGACATAAAACTGAAGTTCAGAGAAGTTAAGTAGAATATCCAAGGGCACAAGAGAACATTACAGATTCAGGACCAAAGCCAGGTTTATCCCATAGTGCTGCAAACAGCATCCTCTTATTTTCTTCTGGTTTCCTTTCTTTGTATGGAAGTTTATATTTTCACGGGCAACCTGGCATTTTCATGAAAACTTCCCTTGACAAACTGTTCTCTTTAGTTGCCAAAGCCCTTTTCCTTCCAGGCTCTAAACCTAGGAGAATTAACCTATTAAGTTGCAAGTTGCTACACGTGGAAACCAGACTCACACACAGTGGCCAGAAATTTGCATTTCAGTAATAAACTTCTGGCAAAGTGAAAATTTTCAGGAACATGCTGGGATTTCAGCACTGTGACCAGATTCTTGGAAGGTATTTGGGGGCAAAGACATTTACTAGAGATCTATCAAAGACAGAAGTTGTTAGCTTAAGTTTGTACAATCTAATGTCTTCCAGTTGCAGGATAACAATTTATAGTTAATATTAGTGATAGTGGAACAATTGTTTTTTTGTTTTTTTTTAAGCAGGGAAGGCTGTGGGAGGAAACAGTTTGTGTCTCTGTGTTTAACGTGTGGATTGAACAGGAGAGATAAACCTTTAGTCGTAAAAGAGAGACAGGAGGACATGACAATTGAAGAAATATCACAAGGAAAACAAACACACTAGATATTCTTTTCACAGAGTAACAATTTCCTTATCATGACAAGAGAAAGAAGGAGAGTAAGATTTCATGCTTATAGATGACAAGCAATTTTCTTCAATTTATAACATTTCTCTAGTACAGCGCTGTCCAGTAGAATTTCTGTAATAACGAAAATTTTTTTACATCTCAGCTGTCTAATAAAGTACTTGCTAGCCACTTGAAATGTAACTAGTGGTATTGAGAAAATTGCTTTTCAAAATTTCAGTTAAATTAAATTTAAATAGCCTCATGTGGCTAGTAGCTACCATATTGGACAGTGCAATAGGCAAAATAGAAGCTTTCTCTATGTTTCATTCCTGTCAAATAGAATAAGATGAGTTTCTTAAATTTGTATTTTTTTCCTAAGTATTATGAAGGATTTGGAATTACATTACTGGTTGTTGTTGTACTAGTTAAGCTGTGTCCGACTCGTTGAGACCCCATAGACTGTAGCCAGCCAGGCTCCTCTGCCCATGGGATTTCCCAAGCAAAATAACTAGAGTGGGTTGCCACTTCCTTTTCCAGGAGATCTTCCTGACCTAGGGATCGAATCTGCATCTCCTACAATGGGAGGCACATTCTTTACCACTGAGTCACCTGGAAAGCTCATATTGCTGGCAGTACCGTGAGAAATCTAAAGCAAGTGAGATGGATCAGGCTTCCAAGCCTAAAACTGTCATTTCAGCTATATACAAATAGTGTTAAAATAAAAATAATTCCAAAAACATTCATTAATAATGCTTGTCCACAGTCATAAAACAAATTTACATAAAATCACTTAAGATAGTAATGAGTTAAAATAAAAATTACTCAAGTCGATGGTTCCTTTTGTGCTAGGAAAGAATGTGCTATCTAGGAAAACATCAGCCAATGACACAAATCTCCTTCTTTAGTGATTACACACTGAGTAGAAACTCAAGATGAGTTAAAAAAAAAAAAAAGACAAGGAGAGGGGAGAATATAATTCAGGCTTTGCAAACTTAAATGTCTTCAGGACCAGGGCATATAATGTAAATAAGTAACTTGCAAAGTCTGGCGGAGTGTGAGGCAGAGAACACTGCCCTCACCGCCACCCCTGCTGCTGCTGCTGCTGCTAAGTCACTTCAGTCGTGTCTGACTCTGTACGACCGCAGCCCACCAGGCTCCCTCGTCCCTGGGATTCTCCAGGCAAGAATACTGGAGTGGGTTGCCATTTCCTTCTCCAATGCATGAAAGTGAAAAGTGAAAGGGAAGTCGCTCAGTCGTGTCTGATTCTTCGCGACCCCATGGACTGCAACCCACTAGGCTCCTCCGTCCACGGGATTTTCCAGGCAAGAGTACTGGAGTGGGGTGCCATCGCCTTCTCCGACTGCCACCCCTAGCCCCAGGGATTTTACTTCTCTTGTTATACCAGGGGCTGTCTGCTCAGCCAATCTGCCCCCACCAGCAAGCCATTTCTGCAACCTTCCTGGGGCAGCCACCTGGCCCTTTCAAGGAAGTCTGAGCACCCCTGTACTAAAATACTTCCACATTTTCCCTCAGTTCCAGCACCCTTTGATGCTAGGATTATCAATTCATTATTTTTAGTGGGGAGAAAATTCTTATTTTAATCCAAATACTATATCTTGGAGTTTTGATGCATAAGAATAAGTCTATAACTGGTGTAAGTATTTATGCGATGAGACTTTGGAGATTATTATATGCAATTGTTTTCCTATGTAAAGTACTGTTTAGTGTTTATTTACACACCAACTCATAGCCTCTAAGTAAGGTGGCTGCCATGGGCATAACCTAACTAGTAATATGTGTGCCTTATATATTTTGTATATAGTCAAGAAGTTAGTCAAGGAACATAATAGGTGCTCAATGAATATATAATGAATGAACGGTGCAGAGATTTCCATATATATGAATGATGAATACAATTAAGCTTTTTCACAGTAAGCACAGTTACCCAACACATCAATGACTAAAAAGTATAAATCCTTTGATTGTGACAGTGCCTGACATTGTAGTACTCATTTCATTTTGTGCTTTTCATATAGTTTGTGGCTCATTATACATTAGCTTAATTATTCCTTTTACAATAGGTTACTAGAGTTTCTACTTGAAAGTGTTAAAAATGACATTTTTAAACAATCTTCACAAGCTAGGTAAACACACTAATTTTAAAAGATCTCTCTTTAGTAGTTCATAATTAACAAATATCGCTAGGAATTAATGGTGTGTATGGGGCAAAGTTAGACAATTATTGCATCTTTTTAAAAATAAATATGCCCAATGAATTTTACTAGTCATAATTGTCACTGATAGCTTACAATTACTAAGTTTATTAGATGCTTTCTTCTAAGAGGAGGGATAAAAGGGATAAAATAGATTATTCTATAAGTAAATTTATGGAGGAAACTCTGAAAAGAAAAAAATAATTTCAGGTGGGTGGAAGTTAGAGGGAGGTCATAGGCAACTTCTAGTTTTCCAAGTTTGTGTCACATACATGCAAAGAAGAATTTGGAGTAAAAAAATAATTAGATATGTATGAGTAATAAAGTAGGACAAAGTTAAGTCAGATTCTGTGTCTTCCTTGGACACTCTTCACAAGCAATATTACCACTAGTATTTATAATAACGCCATCAGAAGAATGAGTGACTGATTTACTTTTAAACTCCAGAATATTTTTACTGATGGTTGGTTGTTATATTAGATGCAATTACATCTGGTATTTTATGTTTCATTTCAACACAATGAGAAGAATTCTAGGGCAACAGAGAAAGGCACAGGTGTTTAGATAAAAGTACAAATAATAAATTAGCTAAATTTTCTTACTTTTTTCATTCTTAAATGTCATCACTTTTTGATAGTTTTGAACATGGGTATTGATGAATGGTTTTCTACATTTATGAAATTAGTTAGAATTTTTTTTAAAGTTCCAAAAATATTAGAACTGACAAAGATCTTGGAAATAATTAGTCTCAACCTCATAGAACTAAACCTCAGTTTGAAGTTAACATGACTGGTTGATGGCAGAAACCAGTGTAGAGGTCAGTACATTCAGCTTCCCCATCCAGGGCTCTTTCTACTCTATCTGACACCTCAGCCAGAATTAATACTCTAAGTGACCTCATCAGAGTCTGAGATGACAAGACTCTATATACTCATGTGGATAATGAGATCATAGGTTGAACGCTAGGCAACATGTACATCTCTGGACTTTTTTCCTCTGTGTCACATGATCTTTCTAAGTCCCCATACTGAAATATGTCCTGACTTAAATACACTGCTAAGCTCCTAGCTATCTGCCTCTTTCGAAAACATGCCTTTCCATCTAACAAGAAATAAGCATCTCCCAGCAAGTTTGAGCCAGGTGGAAATGCTACATAAGGATAGAAGATACATCTATTACATAAAGATAGAAGATAGATAGACATATGTCAGTGATACATATTCTAAAATAAATGTGTTTTAAATTTTTTTCTCTATTTCCTTTAGTTTTTTAAAATAATGTTATATAAAATATTTTAGATAAAGTAGTTTTCCATAACTAGTTCAAACTTACTGCTAATTTATGGTTATTTCAAAATATTTTATCAAAGTGGCTGAGTCACTTAAAACACCTAGAATATGCATTATGTCAGACATTATTTTATTCAACCAGTTAAAATATTATGAGGAAAAATCTTGTGGAAATAATCAACTTTTTTTTTCTTTAAACACACCTGGTTGCTGGGGCCCAGTTGATAGCTCCTGCTTCATTCATGGTTAGTGAACTACTAGTCTTTTTTTCTTAATATTGTCAGGGCCCTGTGGCCCTCTTTTGCTGACTAAAGCCCATCTTTCTCACTTCTCAACACAATAGACCCTGTAAGTCCTGTGACCTCCATACCCAACCTCTAGACTATGCTGTGAAAGTGCTGCACTCAATATGCCAGCAAGTTTGAAAAACTCAGCAGTGGCCACAGGACTGGAAAAGATCAGTTTTCATTCCAGTCCCAAAGAAAGGCAATGCCAAAGAATGCTCAAATTACTGCACAATTGTATTCATCTCACATGCTAGTAAAGTAATACTCAAAATTCTCCAAGCCAGGCTTCAGCAATACGTGAACCGTGAACTCCCTGATGTTCAAGCTGGTTTTAGAAAAGGCAGAGGAACCAGAGATCAAATTGCCAACATCCACTGGATCATCAAAAAAGCAAGAGAGTTCCAGAAAAACATCTATTTCTGCTTCATTGACTATGCCAAAGCCCTTGACTGTGTGGATCACAATAAACTGTGGAAAATTCTGCGAGAGATGGGAATACCAGACCACCTGACCTGCCTCTTGAGAAATCATACGCAGGTCAGGAAGCAACAGTTAGAACTGGACATGGAACAACAGACTGGTTCCAAATAGGAAAAGGAGTCCGTCAAGGCTGTATATTGTCACCCTGCTTATTTAACTTCTATGCAGAGTATATCATGAGAAACGCTGGACTGGAAGAAACACAAGCTGGAATCAAGATTGCCAGGAGAAATATCAGATATGCAGATGACACCACCCTTATGGCAGAAAGTGAAGAGGAACTAAAAAGCCTCTTGATGAAAGTGAAAGAGGAGAGTGAAAAAGTTGGCTTAACACTCAACATTCAGAGAACGAAGATCATGGCATCCAGTCCCATCATTTCATGGGAAATAGATGGGGAAACAGTGGAAACAGTGTCAGACTTTATTTTGGGGGGCTCCCAAATCACTGCAGATGGTGACTGCAGCCATGAAATTAAAAGACGCTTATTCCTTGGAAGAAAAGTTATGACCAACTTAGATAGTATATTCAAAAGCAGAGACATTACTTTGCCGACTAAGGTCCGTCTAGTCAAGGCTATGGTTTTTCCAGTGGTCAAATATGGATGTGAGAGTTGGACTGTGAAGAAGGCTGAGCTCCGAAGAATTGCTGCTTTTGAACTGTGGTGTTGGAGAAGACTCTTGAGAGTCCCTTGGACTGCAAGGAGATCCAACCAGTCCATTCTGAAGGAGATCAACCCTGGGATTTCTTTGGAAGGAATGATGCTAAAGCTGAAACTCCAATACTTTGGCCACCTCATGAGAAGAGTTCTCATTGGAAAAGACTCTGATGCTTGAAGGGATTGGGGGCAGGAGGAGAAGGGGCCGACAGAGGATGAGATGGCTGGATGGCATCACAGACTCGATGGACGTGAGTCTGAGTGAACTCCGGGAGTTGGTGATGGACCAGGAGGCCTGGTGTGCTGCGATTCATGGGGTCGCAAAGAGTTGGACACGACTGAGCGACTGAACTGAAGTGATGATGGTATATTCCTATCTCAGCTCTTACCAGTTTCCTCATGACCAGGAAGCTGGATATGATGCCATGTCCATAATAAAGAACAGATGAAGAGATATGAAAAACAGATGAAGAGATATTGTATACCTCTTATAAATGTGTTATATATGTATATATACATAAAATAAAAAATATATGAAGAGAAAGTATGGATGTGAATTCATATCCATAATAATGGACAAGTGAAGAGAGAGTAAAATGGAATGAGGAGAGGATTTACAGAGTAATATATCACATGAGAACTTTGAATACAAATGTGATACTAAAGAAGCATGGCCTTCCCAGGTGGCACTAGTGGTAAAGAACACGCCTGCCAATGCTGGAGACATAAGAACCACAGGTTCGATCCCTGGTCAGGCAGGTATCTTGGAGGAGGGCATGGCAACCCATGGAAACCCAATATTCATGCCTGGGAACTCTCATGAACAGAGGAGCCTGGAAAGCTATAGTCCATAGTGCAGCAAAAGAGTCAGACATGACTGAAGTGACTTAGTACGCAGGCGCTAAAGAAGCATAGCTTTATTCAGAATGTATAGGGAAGACTCTTCTGATGGAGTGACTAAAAATTGCAATAAATGGCAAATGATCCTTAGCTTTCCTTTACCCTTCTCTCTGCCATCACCCACACTCCACATATATCTCCAGTAAACATCTTTGGCTGTGTGTTGTGTATATTTTTCTAGACTTTAAAATAAGTATTTTAATTTTGTTCATTGTTAATGTCACACTAAGAAAAAATATGTCAATATTTAAAGTCAGTGTTAAGTATTTATACCTGTCTGTTATGAATCCTCAAGGAGAGGCCAGTGGATGCTTCAGTTATTGTCTCAATGACAACCCTGACTCCATCTTTTTGTTCCCTATCCCTGTACCTGTCTCCATCCTCAAACAGCAGTTTCCAGCAACTTGCTTGTGTTATGTGTTGGGATAGTTTTCACTGTGTCTTGGATTTTTTTTTTTTTTTTTTTTGCTTTGGAATTGTAAGCTTCATGGAATTGAAGAATTTTCTCTGCTATTTCTGTCCCCAACTCTGGTCTCCCTCCTTTCATTCTGGGTCTTCTCTAGACTGTTTTATCTTGCCCCTCAGATCACTGAAGCTTTGTTTATATTTTTTAGTCTTTGACCTTTCTATATTTCATTTTAGATAGCTTTTCCCCTCTTGTCTTTACTTTTACTGATCTTTTCTTCTGAAATGAATATACTGCTGTCAATTTTAACTAATGAATTTCTTATTCCAGATAGTTTAACTTTCATCTCTAGAAATTCCATTTTTTGTTTTTTATATCCTCTACTTGTATCCTCATTATGTTGTTTTCATTTATGTCCTTGAGGATATGGAACATATTTATATTGATATCTTAAAGTTCTTCTCACTGTTTTATCCTCTGTTTTATTTCTAAGATTCTTACTTTAATTGATTTTTCTTTGAATTAAGGGTCAAATTTTTATCTTTTTTCATAAAGCTAATAATTGTATCAGTTGTTGAAATTATGAATTTTAGGTTACTAAGTACAGGGTTTTGTTATATTCCTTTAAACATTGTTAGACCAGGTGCACATTTTAGAACTTTGATCCTTCGAGGTTCTTTTTAAAGTCATTTTAGGGAAAGTCTAGAATAAATTTTCTCTACTCTGGTTAAAGGGAACTCAACTCCTTTCTCTGTGTGAGTTTTGGAAATTGTTCATCTTACACCTCCAATATACTTATTCTTTTCCTGGAAGATGTTCCTAATCTGGACTCATGAGGCTTCATATTATTACTGTGTACTTAATATTCAACCAAATACTCATAGAGATTCCTAGTCAAATTGTTAAGAGTTCTTTTTCTGTGTGGTTCCTTTATCTTGGATACTTTGTCCTGTATATTCTAACTGCTGCAGCCTTCTCAAATTGAGACATCAATGACATGACTCAATGAGATTTCTGGGCTCATTTTGGTTTCCCCATACCTGCACGGTAGCCCATAAATTAGCTCCAAGCAAAAAGATCAACTCATTTGTTTCTTTTCTCAGAGACCATTAGCTACACTGCCTATGGTCCAGTTTCTGAAAATAAATTTGCTCTATATTTTGCCTAGTTTTCTAGTTGTTAATGGATGAAAGATAATACTTTCATAATGAATGAAGATAATACTTTCATATGAGGAGCCCTGTGACTCCTTCACGGCCAGAAGCAGAAATATCTTGCTCTTCAATTGTGTTTCCTTTCAGGATTGTGATCTTACTTAATTTGCTTTTTAACACACACAACTGCCTCTCATCACTGTGTTTATATATGTACAAAATAAAATATCTCTGCATAAATGATTATTTTATGCAGTTTCTGCTCTCTCAAGAGAGTCTAAAATATTTTTTGCTTTAGATTTTTGATTGAATTCCTTGATACCTCTTTAGGAATGAGAGACATTTGTATTCAAGGTGGAGAAAAAGGTGGAGATGTATGAGAAGATAGAATTGGGTCCTGTTTGCTCTAAGTTCTAATTATTGGTGGTACCTGGAGTTGCAAGTTACCATAAGAATAAATTTCCAACATCAGTGAAAAATAAAAATTACATAGATTTTATCAAGGTTCAGTTCAGTTCAGTTCAGTCGCTCAGTTCTGTCCAACTCTTTGTGACCCCATGACTTGCAGCACGCCAGGCCTCCCTGTCCATCACCAACTCCCGGAGTTCACTCAGATTCATGTCCATTGAGTCAGTGATGCCATCCAGCCATCTTGTCCTCTGTTGTCCCCTTCTCCTCCTGCCCCCAATCCCTCCCAGCATCAAAGTCTTTTCCAATGGGTCAACTCTTTGCATGAGATGGCCAAAGTACTAATCAATTATAAATAACTGACAAAAGAAATGTTTTCTTCGTGGTTGACTTTTGTTTCCTATTCTAGATGTTATTTGCCGCTTTAGATTTTCAGTGGAACTTAAGATGATGTGACAGAAAGTTCCTGTATGCAAATTTTTTAAAACTAGTTTTTAATGCAACTATGAAGTTAGGCAATTACTTTTCATTACAAATCTGGAAAAGGAAGTACCTGCAGATCAAGTTGGGCAGAAATTGTCATTTTTTTTTAACTCAGAGGATGAGAAATATAGAAATATTACCAAATTGTTCTTAATATTATCATCATAATGAAGCATTAGTGAATATATAACTTAATAACTTTGTTCTACTTGACTAAAAAATTCACAGTTTTTACAGGATACAAATGGTGCAAAGATTATACTGTATCAGTGTTTTTATATTGTTATTCATACCTCTGATTTTTATGTGCAGAATTAAGATGTACTATGAGCCCTAGAGGGAGAATAATACTCAATTGATTCTTTTCTTGTTATTTACATAAATCTTATTCAAGGACATTCATAGTTTAATAATAATGTTGGGTAGTATAAATCTTTTAAGCATATAAAATCATATTTTTTGAAATATTTATTTATGAATAAAAGTCATCTTAAGTAAAATTACTAATTTATTCAGATAAATAGCAAAAACCATCATTATGCAACATATTTAAGTACAATAGCCCTGTTATTTAAACTTCATAGATCTGTCATAAAAATAGCCCTGTCATAAAAAACTTTAAAACATTTTTTAAACTTCAAATGTTCAGCAGCATAAACAGTGGTATGTTTGCTTTAGATAATTTGGAAAATTGACTATAAAGAGTCAGAGTACTGCAAATTATTTAATTCACATGAAATCTATAAATTGCAGAGCTGTAAAGCACTGTACACAGTTATTTCAAGTTATTTTCATCTCCCTTATAGTTGTAGGATTTCTTTGTAACAATATCCTTTTCAAATATAACTATTGTAATGAATGGTAGTTCACTAGTCACATTTCTGGTCTTTTGTAATACAGTTCAATACTGTATTGTTTTCTGAACCAAGCTAAAATAAAACAGATGCAAGTAAATCAGACAAAGATGTGAATTTGGCATATGAGTAGACGGAGGATAGAATTAATGTTTCTTGCTTGTTTAGTTAAGCAATGCTAACTATATTTTGTTATGGGGAACAAGGGGAAATAAGATTTGCTAGTTCTGAAATTTGTAATAAATTAAGCATTAAAGAAAAGTAGAAGAAAAATGGGAAGAAATATGATACCAAAATCTGGGAGACATACTAAACAATAGGAAGACCTACTGATCTCATAGTTTGAAGAGCTAATGCTCACACTAATTTTAAAAACAATGACTCATTACATGGGAACCTTATCACGTAGCTGGGAGCACCTTCTTAGTTACCAGAGTAGTCCATTCATTGAATCATTCATTTAACAAATATCTACTGAACGTGTGTGTTTCTATATACAACTGAAAATTATTGTTTAGTTGCTAAGTCATGTCCAATTCTTTTGAGACCTTGTAGACTGTAGTCCATCAGGCTCCTCCATCCTTGGGACTTCCCAGGCAAAAATACTGGGGTGGGTTGCCATTTCCTTCTCCAGGGATCTTCCCAACCCAAGGATTGAACCTGAGTCTCTTGCATTTCCTGCATTGCAGGCAGATTCTTTACCGCTGAGTCACTGGGGAAGCACAACTGTAAATAATGTCTATTTATATATTTATGTATTATTCATGTATTAAGTGATGTGGGGGATGCAAATTATATTTGATCAACATGTAGCCATTTTAATACTGGCTGGTAGGTGAGAACAAGACACCATCAGTATACAACAAAGTAGAAAGCTTTTATATATGTGTGTACGTGTGTGTGTGTGTGTGTGTGTGGCCAACCTGCCCAAGCATGTGGAATCTTAGTTCCCCAACAAGGGATTGAATTTGCACCCCCTGCAGTGGAAGCACAGAGTCTTAAGCACTGGACCACCAAGAAAGTACTCAGAATTAATTTTTAACTTTCAGTAAATTTATTGTGTTTCATAAGAAAAAAGAGTCACTTAAAAATGTACCAGCATGACTAAGATTTATAAAATTAATTTACCCCTAAGTGTGAATGTCATTAAGGGAGTCAAAGACAAAATAACCATTTGATGTGTAGGTTCATGGTCTGTGATTTTCTTGCCTGACAAGAAAATCTAAATATTAATACAAAGACAGACTGGAAATGTGCTCCGATTAGTTATCAGGAACCTATAAAGTTCAAATAAGAGGCAAATACCATTTGTAGAATAAAAATGTTATTTCTTTTTAAAAAAAAAACATATTCTGAGGCTTCCCTGGTGGCTCAGTGGTAAAGAATCTGCCTGCCAGTTCAGGAGACACAGGTTCAATCCCTGGTCCAAGAAGATCCCACATGCCACGGAGTAACTAAGCCTGTGTGCCACAACTATTGATCCTGTACTCTAGAGCCAGGAATCCGCAACTGCTGAGCTCAGGCGCCACAGCCACTGAAGCCCACGTGCCTCAAGCCTGTGCTCCACAACAAGAGAAGCTACTCCATTGAGAAACCTGTGCACCGCAACGAAAGGGAAGACGCTGCTTTTTCTGTGTGAGAAAACTCACACAGCAATGAAGACCCAACACAGCCAAAAATAAATAAATACATAAATCAGCAATAATTTTTAAAAAACCACATATTCTGGACCAATCTTTTAATATTGATACTTTGTTGAAAACCTACCACAATATATCCTATCCTCTTACATCATGGTTGCTTTTATTCTTAACTATACAACACATTATATTAATATGTAGTAAAATAGAGAGTAAAAATCTGAACTTTGGATAAATTTTTTTCATTTTTTCTTCTTTGAATGCAATTATAATCAGAACATTCTGATAGATTTAGATGTGTAACAATTTTAATAGAATATTCCAATATAAATAAACCATTAAAGGAAAGATAAGATGTCAAAAATTATTCATAAAAGATTGATTAATATTTACAGTATAGGTAGGAAATCATCTGTGAAACACTTCTTTATTTACTTACATTTTTCTTTCTAACTAAAGGAGAAACTTCATCTTTCTTATCTTTCCAAATAATATTTCATATCACCAGGGACAAGGAATATTATTCAGCAACAATACAGTACATTTTATATACATTCTCTGCATAACGTTTTTGGACTTTTTAAGTAAAACAGCTAAAATTCTTATATTTAAAGTAACTTTTACATATTTCTGTCCTTCAATATTGGAGAAGGTAATAGCACCCCACTCCAGTACTCTTGCCTGGAGAATCCCAGGGACGGCGGAGCCTGGTGGGCTGCCGTCTATTGGGTCACACAGAGTCGAACACGACTGAAGTGACTTAGCAGCAGCAGCAGCAGCAGCAGCATCCTTCAATACAGCAGGGATAAGATACACAGGTTCAATCCCTGGGTCAGGAGGATCTCCTGGAGAAAGGCATGGCAAACCACTCCAGTATTCTTGCCTGGAGAATACCATGGACAGAGGAGTCTGGTGGGCTATGGTCCATGCAATTGCAAAGAGTTAGACATGACTGAAGTTAACTTAGCAAGCATACACCCATATACAATCAAAGAATAGTTGAGAACTTCGAGATAATTTATTCCAAAGGCCCTCATTTTACAGATACAAAGACTAAAATCAAGAAAGTTTCTGTGATTTTTTTCCTTTATATTTGAAAGTTTAAACCTACAAAATACTTGAAGGAATATTACAATAAAACCTATATAATCTTCACCAATTATTACCATTTGGCAAATTTGTTTGTTCTGTCCTCACATGCACACACATGTATATGCATGTATGTATATTACACTTGTTGAAAATCATTAATATTTTATCTCTAAGTATTTTTGAACACATTTCCTGATTAGAATATTTTCCTATAAAAGCACAATACTGTTATTACTCTCAAGATTATCAAATAGTAACTAAATTATAACATCTAATATAAACATACTCAAATTTTTTGCTCCAACGTGTATTCATAAACTCTTTCTTCAAACCAGGATCCAGTCAAAGCTCATTTATGGCATTTGGTTAAGTGGCGATGGTGGTTTAGTCATTAAGGAATCATGTATCTCCTGTGTCCATGGGATTTCCCAAGCAAGAATACTAAAGTGGGTTGCCATTTCCTTCTCCAGGGCATCTTCCCAAACTAGGAATCGAATCCATGTCTCCTGCATTGGCAGGCAGATTCTTTACCATTGGGCCACCAGTGAAGCTACATTTGGTTAAGTATTTTAATCTAAAACAATTCCTATGTTTTTAGTTTCTCTATTTACTGACACTGAATTTTATGAGAGTTCAGGCCAGTAGATTGGGTGATAATGATAATGATTTGGGCCATGCCAGGCAGCTTGTGGGGGTTTCCCTGGTAGCTCAGATGATAAAGTGTCTGCCTACAATGTGGGAGACCTGGGTTCAATCCCGTGGTTGGGAAGATCCCCTGGAGAAGGAAATGGCAACCCACTCCAGTATTCTTGCCTGGAAAATCCCATGGACTGAGGAGCCTGGTAGGCTACAGTCCATGGGGTCGCAAAGAGTCAGACACGGCTGAATGACTTCACTTCACTTCACTTCACTTCAGGCAGCTTGTGGAATCTTTGTTCCCTAACCAGGGACCAAACCCAGGCCCTTGGCAATGAAAGCTCGGAGTCCTAACCACTGGACTGCCAGGGAATTCCCTAGATGATTACTTTCTTATGATTGTATTCAAATTAAACATTTTGGGGAAAATATTGCATAAGTGATAGTATTTAATTCTCATTGCGTTACTCAGGAATCACATAAAATTACATTGCCTCACTATTGGTTATCTTAAATTACATAGCTTTATTAAAGTAGTAATTGCAAGATCTCTCCATTATAGAGATCCATTTTCCCTTGGTAATTAAAAAGAAAAGCTATTTTCAGGACGATATTTTAAAACTGTGAGTATTCTGTTCTCTGATAAACTTTCACCAATTGATTTCACATCTCTGACATCCTTGTTTAAATTTCCTGTTACATCGCAGATTGCATAATAGCAATTTGCTAATTCTATCATCCCTACTACATTTATTGCTAACGTTTGTATGAAAGACCGTTCCTCTTTTTCAGGCCTTTTTTTCCCCTTTACTCCTTCCAACCACTGTAAGGTTGATCACAATCGCCCGTTTGGCTAGAGATCTCTGTCTCAGACATACTCCTCACCCTCAGCATAACAAATGCTCTAGTCTTTATCCGTGCACTAACATCTACCGTGCTGGCCATCCCAAGTCTGCCTTGGGATGCACTCAGTACCAATTTCTTTCATGGCTTTAAAAGGTTGAAAAATGATTGGACAAGGGATTCAGAAGAAAGGAAGGATGTAGGCCATGAGATTAAATTCAACAAGATTACAGTTCAATGACATTGAGGTTTAGGTCTCAGGATTAAGGTTGAGGGACATATTATTTATTCACTTAAAATTTTGGTGGATATTTTAAAATATAATAGAAGCAGAAAGGGTAAAATAAACCCCTAGATAGCCATCATTCCATTTCAGCAATTCTTTGTATTTTGCCAATTTTATTGTACCTATTTCTCACTCTACTTTTTAAAACAAAATTTATTTATTTTTTGATCTTTTGGCTGCACTGGGTCTTCATTACTGTGAGTGGGTCTTCTTCAATTGCAGTGAGTAGGGACTACTTTCCAGCTGCAGTGCACAGGCTTCTTATTGTAATAGTTTCTCTTGGTGCAGAGCTTGGGCTCTAGGCAGGCAGGCTTCAGTATTTGAGATTTCTGTGCTCTAGAGCACTAGCTAGGTAGTTGTGCCCCAAGGGCTTAAATGTCCCACGGCATGTGGGATCTTCCCAGACCATGGATCAGACTTGTGTCCCATGCATTGGCAGGCAGATGCTTTACCACTGAGTCATCAGGGAAGCTTTCCCTCTATTTTTTAATTTTTGCTGTATTATCTCAATGCAAATCCCATGCATCATGTCATTCCTTCCTTCATATGTCAGCATGACTTGCAAATTGATAGGGTTTGTGATAGGCAGAGTTCCACGATGGTGCCCCTAGAATCTTGGGCCCTGTTGTGCACATATTTCTCCTACTTATTCAACCAAACACTAACCTAGACTTTGCAAAAGTAATTAAGATTCTAAATCAGTTGACCTTAAAACAAGAAGATTTTTCTAAGTGGGCTTGGCCTTATTACATAAGCACTTTAAAACTTGGCCTAGAGATCAAAGACAGAGAAAGTCAGAGATTTAACACATGAGAAGAACATGATATGCAAGATAGCTTCCACTACTAGCTTGAAGCCAGAGGGGCCCAGGTGGCAGAGAATGTATTCTCTAGGAGCACAGAGCAGCTTCTCATTATCAGCAAGTAAGAAAATGGGCACATCAGTCCTAAAACCACAAGGAACTGAATTCTGCCCACAACCTGTTTGAGTCTGGACCCTAGGTTTCAGATAAGAATAGCAACCTTGAATAGTGCCTCGGTTTCAGCAGTTTGAGATTCTGATCAAAGTACAGGGCCATGCTGTATGAGATTCCTGACCCACAGAAACCATGAGGTATTAGTAAATTTGTATTATTTCAAGCTGCTAAGTTTGTGATAATTTGTTACATAGCCATAAAAAACTAATTTTTTTGTGCTAAATATAACCACTGCTATTATCAGGCCTAACAATCGTGGCTTCCTATGTATGATGTATTGTTGCTATTGTTGTTTAGTTGTTAAGTTGTGTCCGACTCTCTGCGACCCTGTGGACTGTACCCCACAGGTCTCCTCTGTCCATGGGATTTCCCAGGCAAGAATGCTGGAATGAGTTGCCATTTCCTTCTCCAGGGCATCTTCCCAACCCAGGGATTGAACCAGCATCTCCTGTTTGGTAGGCAGATTCTTACCACTGAGCCACCAGTGAAGTCCATATACAATGTATAAAGAGTCCTAAAGGAGATGGTGAAAGTGAAAGTCACTCAGTCATGTCCCGCTCTTTGTGACCCCATGGACTATACAGTCCATGGAATTCTCCAGGCCAGAATACTGGAGTGGGTAGCCATTCCCTTCTCCAGGGGATCTTCCCAACCCAGGGATTGAACCCAGGTCTCCCTCATTGTAGGAAGATTCTTTACCAGCTGAGCCACAAGGGAAACCATAAAGGAGATGGTAATCTTGGCTAACAGATTAAATAGCCTTTTATGAACCAGTCATGAGAGTTAACAACAGAGTACAATCTTATAACTAGGGGGGAGCAAATTCGAACAACTAAGATGCAAGTTAATTTTTGGATCACATCCCAGTTAAATTTGGAATCTGTCTGTATTTCCAAAATTAATTGGTTAAAGAGTTATAATTAAATGACTGTGGAGACCAAATAACTTAGAACATGTTACCTCATGTCATAGTCAACCTTCTTTCTTTGATGAGTCTCTGCAATTTTAAATAATTCCAACGAGTCATTTTTCTAAAGGTTTTTTGAGTGTGTGTCATGTACATTACATGAGTTATATCTCCCTAAGGTGCTTTTCCCTTTCCAGTTTCTTTTATAATATCCCCAACACGTTAACAACCACTCCTTGTACTTCAAAGTTTAATTTTTTAAATGAACTATATGAAGAAAAACTACCTAACAAAAATATACCCAGGCATTAATAGTTTTTTTATTCTGAGTCATCACATAATTTTTCATCATATTATTTTCTGAACTTACCTTTATTTTGAAGTTTGCTTCCAAATTAAAAAGAAATTTGTCATTTCTAAATACATCTTATGCTACTTCTAACATAAATTCTTTTCTGAATTTTGATTTCTTGATCATCCTCTATACACTACTCAGTGGATATTTCTTCTGGATTTTGACCACACATCTCCCTTAAACCTTCATTTTCTCAAACAACTTCCTCAAATATTACAGCTCCTTCTTTAAAGATCTCTTCCAGATCTTCTCCTGTTTTAGAAGTCTTACCAGGTTTTGTGGAAAGAAATTATTAATACACCTCACTCCCCTTTAACCTAAGAACCACTAATGAATAATTCCTGAAGTCACATAATTACATAATCAGACAGGTTAATTCCCAAGACTGTCTCTTACAAGTTGAGGCCTATTCTGGTTTGTAGCAAATATTCCATGTGTGTTTCTTAATAATAACAGAAACTATGGCAGGTGAACTTACTTTGAATGCAGAGCAATCAGCATTGCCATACAAGGTTGGCTTGTTGTTAAACGATTTCAATGGTTCTATATGTGAGAGACATTTTTTATGAAACATCTCCAAACCATGCATCCACAGGTATTTCAGTAGTGTGGATATATATGGTCTATAAGAATATGTGCTACTATTGTTCAAAGGTATGTAGGTGATGGTATGAATAAGAAGTGTTATTGAATGTATAAGAGTTTTTGTCATTAAGTATTTCCCCAGTTTATGAATAATAAATATAAAAAGGCAGTTAAATAGGAGTCTGCTATATTTTTATGCAATCTATTTCTGAAAAATTTATGTATATGTATGTGCTATGCTATGCTGTGCTAAGTTGCTTCAGTCATGTTTGACTCTTTGTGACACTATGGACTGTAGCCCACCAGGCTCCTCTGTTCATGGAATTTTCCAGGTAGGAATAGTGGAGTGGGTAGCCATTCCCTTCTCCAGGGGATCTTCCTAACCCAGGGATCGAACCTGCATCTCTTACATCTCCTGCATCCTTAGGTGGGTTCTTTACCACTAGCACCATGTGGCAAGCCCCATATATATGAATCTGGAAGATTATATGTAAAAACTGAATAGTAAGATTCCCCAGTTGATTACTTTTATTACTACCATTCATCAAAAAATCCACTTATATCCATCGTATGTATGTGTATGTATATTTTATCTATATCCCTATCTATGTAACTATCCATCCAAAAACAAGTATTTTCAGGAAGCAAAAGTGCTCATGTCCAACACTCTGAAAACACTGAAAACCACTGATTCAGTTAAGAACACAGAATAAAGCATTTGAGCTTTGATATTTCTGTGAGTTTTCAGTCACTATGAAACATAAGTGACTTCATTTTAAGCCTTCTGAAAGCTGAGTAACTGCTGCTAATTGGCTTTTGGGCAAAACAGAATGCATTAAGGCTCATATAAATGTTTTCTAACAAAAGGCACATTGTAAAGCTTTATAATATGACCACCAAGGGCTCAGTCAGTAGTGGCCAAATTGATTATTCATACTTGCCATCAAATGTCAGAACTGGTCTCCAAAAGCAAAAAATAGTTAACTTTATTGACAAAGACAGCCACTCCCAAGGAGCAGAGATTAAATCCCACTAAGAAATATTTCTTCTCTTTTAATGCTTACAGTCCTCAAACTGAATCCTCACAACATTCTCAAATGCATATCTCACCATTGCTTAAAACAAACAAACACAACCAAAGAAATGATGCCAAAGTATCATTTTTACGAGAGCTTCCCACATTCATTTCAGTTCAGTTCAGTCGCTCAGTCATGTCCGACTCTTTGCGACCCCATGAATCGCAGCACGCCAGGCCTCCCTGTTCACTCAGACTCACATCCATCGAGTCCCTGATGCCATCCAGCCATCTCATCCTCTGTCGTCCCCTTCTCCTCCTGCCCCCAATCCTTCCCAGCATCAGAGTCTTTTCCAAGGAGTCAACTCTTCACTTGAGGCGGCCAAAGTACTGGAGTTTCAGCTTTAGCATCATTCCTTCCAAAGAAATCCCAGGGCCGATCTCCTTTAGAATGGACTGGTTGGATCTCCTTGCAGTCCAAGGGACTCTCAAGAGTCTTCTCCAACACCACAGTTCAAAAGCATCAATTCTTCGACACTCAGCTTTCTTCACAGTCCAACTCTCACATCCATACATGACCACAGGAAAAACCATAGCCTTGACTAGACGGACCTTAGTCGGCAAAGTAATGTCTCTGTTTCCAACATTACATAACACCATTGTTCACTGAAAGTCTTGTTATAAAACGGGCTACAGCCATCTTACAGGGACTGTGGTTTGCTGCAGCCACCATCAATAGCTGTTACATTGTTTTCTCCGTTTTAGGTGTGACCTATTCCCACCAACTCTCCTCTGGGGACATTTTTCCTGACTTGATCCCTATTTTGAAACATATTCCTCTGCTGTAGTGGTTTTGTGCCACTAAAGAAGAACATTTCTTTGTTTCACCGTAGAAATAACAAACATAGCTCTGTCCATTTGGCAGAAACAAAGTATTTCACTAACCATATAAAATGCCTCTACTCAATAATCTGAAATGTTCTTACAGAAAAATGTTTCTCACAAAAAATTTTTTGTTAATGTAATTCATCTGCCAGCAAATGAAAACTCTCAGAATTCATATAATCATTTGATTAAAATCATAATGAATGTTCCAGGAATGAAAAGTATTATATCTTTAAATCATTCTACATTTATGAAAAGATGGAAAGAAAATGGAATGTTGATCAGAAAAATTTAAGAAGTTATTCAAATATGTTAAACAAATTAAAAATGGAAAAATATTTTTAAAGTGTTCTGTTTTATTTTATATTACTTATCCAAGGATATTTGAAAGACTATTATTTATATTTTATAATTCCCTAGTTCCAAATATACTTTTTTGAGAAACATTTATGGGCAAGAACCTGGGATGGGATCAAAGAAAAGTAAAGCACCTTTTCCCCACTTTGGAACTGATAATATATAGCATATTTTTTTACTCTAGACTTTTACTGTCTTCCTATTTGAGTAGGTCTCAAGTCAAGATACATTAGGAAAAAAGTTTTAATTATTTGTTCATCATACATTTGATTCCATCACAGCATTGTACCTGATTATCTAGAAACAGTAATCAGAAATTGGCACAGCACATATACCATGGGAATGTTCCAGATCTCATTTGGGAGAAAGGAACTGCATGGGCAAGTTCTTGAAAGAGGTCTGTTCAACACCAAATTATTTCCCTAGCTGCCTTACTTTAAGTGAATAAATGTTTCTCCCCCTAGAGATTCTGACATATGTCCTTATGACTCCATACAAGAAGATTATAGAAAAAGGCATCATTAATTTGACTGGGAAATCAAGAAAGCTTTAAGAATGCTGTAGGTGCCAGACTATTTTTATTGAAGCATTGTTTTGCTTAAGTTATTTCCTGTTCAAAAATATGAACTATGACCCTGTTCTGAGACCTTAAACTTTGACTGAAGACTCAGTTTCAACTGAACTTCTATTAACTACTCCTGTACTCTAGGATCTGGTCTACAGTTGTGCTGTCCAAAGTTACTGAACACTTGAAATGTGCTAATATGACTGAAAACTGAATTTTTAACTGTTGTTTAATTTTAATTATTTAAAAATTAAATGATATAATTTCTATATTGATTATGTATTGAAATGGTCATGTTTCTATACATTGTGTTAAATAACATACTTTATTAAAATTCATTTCACCCATTTCTCTTTAAAATAATAACTAGAAATTTTTAAGTGATAAACTTGGCTTGTATTATGTTTCTGTTGAACAATCCTAGTCTCGGATAGTGAAAATGCTTTCTTTTATTGATGATATCTTATACTTCAAGAAACGAAAACATGCTCCTCCTCCAGCTTTTCCTTCCTGATGTAAAAGACTCTGTAGTTGCAAGTGACAGAAGTCTAGGAATGTTTTGGCTCAGTAAATGAAGAGAACAGAGACAACGGGGCAGACATAGCTGGAGTCAGAGACTCTGATGATGTCATCAGAGCTCAATCTTCTCACTAGCCAGTCTCAGCAAAAGCAGAGTTTGTAATGTCCAGAAATAAGTCTCACTGGCTGGCTTGAATCCCATGCCCATCTTTGAATCCATCACTGTAGCAAAGGAAAAGTCTTAAAACTTGCTTGCCAGATCTTGGTCACATTACACCAACGTTCGAGTGTGAGGACAATCAGTGTCACTCACTTTATCTGAGCCGATACAAAGGATGAGCCTGTTCCTCAGAGAAAAGCCATGAAACTTGTTTCCAGAAGGAAAAAAAAAAAATCAGTAATGTGGGTAGGAAAAAGCACAGACACTTGAAAGACCTGATTGTTCATGTTAAAGGCATTTTTTTTTATTCTTCAGGATCAGGAGTCCCATTTCAAGATACCATTCCTTACACCATCTTGATTCCTCCTCTCTGGCTTCCTCACAAGCCCCTTTCCCAGCCCTGCCTCACATCTCCCATATAGCATACCACATGCAACTCCAAGAATACAGTCCTCTTCCTCTGACTTCCATGACTTTTCCAACTGCAACCCTTCCCTGAAATATCCGTAAAATCCGAACTGTGATCCTTGATTCCCCTAGCCTAGGGCATCTTCTATAGTTTTTCACTTTTGTGTTCCCTCTGAAGTGATACACCTTGTAATATATCACTTTCAAAGTATCAGTAACATGTATAATTTGATTGAATAACAGGACTAATGTAGATATTGAGGGTAAGGTCTGCCTGAGATGGTACATTTTAAAGGATCAATTTCAGGTGAAAAGAAGAGAAATGAAAAGCAAAGAGAAACGGAAAGATACAAGCATCTGAATGCAGAATTCCAAAGAATAGCAAGAAGAGATAAGAAAGCCTTCCTCAGCAATCAATGCAAAGAAATAGAGGAAAACAACAGAATGGGAAAGACTAGAGATCTCTTAAAAAAAATTAGAGACACCAAGGGAACATTTCATGCAAAGATGCGCTTGATAAAGGACAGAAATGGTATGGACCTAACAGAAGCAGAATATATTAAGAAGAGGTGGCAAGAATACACAGAAGAACTGTACAAAAAAGATCTTCACGACCAAGATAATCACGATGGTGTGATCACTCACCTAGAGACAGACATCCTGGAATGTGAAGTCAAGTGGACCTTAGGAAGCATCACTACGAACAAAGCTAGTGGAGGTGATGGAATTCCAGTGGAGCTATTTCAGATCCTGAGAGATGATGCTGTGAAAGTGCTGTATTCAATATGTCAGCAAATTTGGAAAACTCAGCAGTGGTCACAGGACTGGAAAAGGTAAGTTTTCATTCCAATCCCAAAGAAAGGCAATGCCAAAGAACGTTCAAACTACCACACAGTTGCACTCATCTCACACGCTAGTAAAGTAATACTCAAAATCCTCCAAGCCAGGCTTCAGCAATTCGTGAACCGTGAACTTCCTGATGTTCAAGCTGCATTTAGAAAAGGCAGAGGAATCAGAGATCAAATTGCCAACACCCGCTGGATCATGGAAAAAGCAAGAGAGTTCCAGAAAAACATCTATTTCTGCTTTATTGACTATGCCAAAGCCTTTGACTGTGTGGATCACAATAAACTGGAAAATTCTGAAAGAGATGGGAATACCAAACCACCTGACCTGCCTCTTGAGAAACCTATATGCAGGTCAGGAAGCAACAGTTAAAACTGGACATGGAACAACAGACTGGTTCCAAATAGGAAAAGGAGTACGTCAAGGCTGTATATTGTCACCCTGCTTATTTAACTTCTATGCAGAGTACATCATGAGAAACGCTGGGCTGGAAGAAGCACAAGCTGGAATCAAGATTGCTGGGAGAAATATCAATAACCTCAGATATGCAGATGACACCACCCTTATGGCAGAAAGTGAAGAGGAACTAAAAAGCCTCTTGATGAAAGTGAAAGTGAAGAGTGAAAAAGTTTGCTTAAAGCTCAACATTCAGAAAACAAAGATCATGGCATCCAGTCCCATCACTTCATGGTAAATAGATGGGGAAACAGTGGAAACAGTGTCAGACTTTATTTTTTTGGGCTCCAAAATCACTGCAGATGGTGACTGCAGCCATGAAATTAAAAGACGCTTCCTCCTTGGAAGGAATGTTATGACCAACCTAGTAGCATATTGAAAAGCAGAGACATTACTTTGCCAACAAAGGTCCATCTAGTCAAGGCTATGGTTTTTCCAGTGGTCATGTATGGATGTGAGAATTGTACTGTGAAGAAAGCTGAGAGCTGAAGAATTGATACTTTTGAACTGTGGTGTTGGAGAAGACTCTTGAGAATCCTGTGGACTGCAAGGAGATCCAACCAGTCCATTCTGAAGGAGATCAGCCCTGGGATTTCTTTGGAGGGAATGATGTTGAAGCTGAAACTCCAGTACTTTGGCCACCTCATGCAAAGAGTTGACTCATTGGAAAAGACCCTGATGCCTGGAGGGATGGGGGGCGGGAGGAGAAGGGGACGACTCCAATTATTCTTTTCATGTTCCTAGCCCCTAGTATATCTCCTTACACATCAGTTCAGTTCAGTTCAGTCACTCAGTCATGTCTGACTCTTTGCGACCCCATAAATTGCAGCATGCCGGGCATCCCTTTCCATCACCAACTCCAGGAGTTCACCCAAACCCACGTCCATCGAGTTAGTGATGCCATCCAGCCATCTCATCCTCTGTCATCCCCTTTTCCTCCTGCCCCCAATCCCTCCTAGCATCAGAGTCTTTTCCTTACATATAGCAGATGATTAATATTGAATAGAAGAATAAGTGACTCTCTACAAATCTCTGATATTCCTGGCTCTTTTCATTCATTCATCCTTTTTAATGAATGCAATAAATGTAATATAAATATGGACCTAGATGTGATTTAATTTGTAAACTTTCTGGGATGTTTTCCAATAAATAAATACACATCCAAAAATTAGAAGAAAAATTTTTGTCCAATTGTGTGTTCTCAAATTAGATCTGGAAATATCAACATCATACTTATAAGGAAACTTATTTAGCTTCATCCTTTACCTGAGTATACAAATAATCCTCTCAGTCACTACTGAAGTTGATATTCTCATTCCTTTTTTCAGATAAGGAACTGAAAGCTAAAGGTATTTGAGAATAATCAGACAATGCTTTCCTCTTTGATTCTCTAGCTGCACAAAGACAAAACAGAAAACATTATATGAATGCTTAAACATTAAGGCCATTTCTACAAGTTAAAAAAAAAATCAGTGAATCAGAAGTACTTCTCTCACCACTGAAATCTGCAGAAAGCAACTGAAATATTGCTACTTCTGTACTTTTAAAGTGACCATGAAAATATATCTTAAGAAAAAAATAGTGGCTAAAAGTATGGATACATTTATTTTGCTCTAATTAAAATCTATTTTCAGGGATATATGCACGGATGCTTTCTTACTTTTAAGTGGTAATTGTATACTAGCAAGAAAAAATTAAGGAAACAGAGATTGAGAGTCTTATGATAACTGTGAATCAAAATAATGGAAAATATGAAAGCTGTATATTTCTCCAATCTATATGATTTTTGACATTTCTTTGGAAGAATATTTTGAATATTCTAAGTGCAAGCTATGACAGTTACTAAATTACTACCTTTATCAAAATATACTTTCATAAGAAAATGATGTCCAATTTTTACTTTTAAAATATATTTTCTTATACCAGATACATTATTCCTATCTTATTTTTAATGCAAAATATGATGTAATATTGACTCATAAACTTCGAATACATATTTAAACATAGCTTGCAAGTGTGTGCTACTTGGCATGTAGAAAGACCAAACATTTTATTGACCAACTCTAATGCTTGCGATAAGATTTGCAATGAACTCTTGCAACATCAGTAGCAATGAACTCCAGTAGCAATGAACTCCAGTAGCAATGAACACCATTAAGGTCTCAATTGTGGTCTGAAAAAACCCTGTTCTACTAAAAGGAACCAGGGTCCTTTAGAGAAATGAGTAAGCTCAGACCTGTGGTAGGAAATGTACAAAATAAACCTGGGTCATCTCACTGTTCCAAAAAGCAAGCATATTATCAACAAATATTAGAGTCATCTCAAAAAGCTACAGTAGCCAATTACTGGAGCATTAAAAAGGAAGAATGATGACAATATGTCGAAACAAGATAAATTCAACTGTACAAATCAATAAGAAGTTGACAGTTATCCAATAAAATGTCTAGAACGAAAGACACAATTTACAAAACAGGAATTAAAAAGTGAGATACAAACATTACAGTAAATTCGATCTCCATAGTAATCAGAGAGTACAAATTAAAAATATTAAGACACCATTTTCTTGTCCATCAGATTGGCAAATCTTTAAACATTTAAGTATATCAAATACTAGAAAAACAGCCCCAAACCAGGACATGTTGGAAGCTCAAATGGATAAAGCTTTTCTTGACTGGGCAATTTGGCAGTGATGATTAATATTTCAAATGTATATACATTCCAAAAATTCTACTTTCCCATATCTACCTTAAAGAAAGACTTGCACAAACTTTGAAAGAGGCATTTATAATGCTGTGGACTTGCTACACTATTTTTAATTGTGAAGAATTTACACAAATTCTATCAACAGGGGGATTAGATATATATGAATCCGTTCAAAAGAATAACTTACAGATACTTTCAAGCTATAACAATAATAACAGTTAATCGCACAGTCATGTCCAACTTTTTGCAGTCCCGTGGACTGCAGCCTGCCAGCTCCTCTGTCCATGGAATTCTCCAGGCAAGAGTACTGAAGTGGGTTGCCATTCCTTTCTCCAGGGGATCTTCCTAACTCAGGGATCAAACCTAAGTCTCCTGCATTGCAGACAGATTCTTTACCAATTGAGCCTCTAGGGAATCCCTATTTTCAAGCTGTAGTTTTTATAATTTTTTTTATTCATTTATGTATTTTTGGCTGTGCTGTGTCTTCATTGCTGTGTGTGCTTTCTCTAGCTGTGGAGAGCAGGGGCTACAGTTGCAGTGTGTGGCCTTCTCATTGCAGTGACTTCTCTTGTTGCCGAGCAAGGGCTCTCAGTTGCATGGACTTCAGTAATTGTAGCACGTGGGCTCAGTAGTTGTAGCTCAAGGTCTCCAGAGCACAGGCTCAATAGTTTTGGTGCATGGGCTTAGTTGCTCAGCAGCATGTGGCATCTTCTTGGATCAGGGATTGAACTCGCATCTCCTGCATTAGCAGGTGGATTCTTTACCACTGAGCCACTAGGGAAGCCCCAAGTTATATTTTTAAGTTAAAAAACGTCACAGTGAAAAGCATAAGTATGATGTTATGTACATCAAAACTATTTAATTCCATATGTGATATAATATATATAATATATACATATATAATGGGACAGGAAGTAGATCTGCAAAAATATGTATCAAATTGATAGCATTGATTACTTCTGGGGAGAAGAATCATGTTAGAGGGAAATAGAATAGTCTTTTGATTTACCTGTATTTTTTATACTATAAACATAGTTAAGTATTTAATCTTTATTTCATAATTTTTTGAATGTTAAGAAAATCATCTTTCAATAACTTTCTAAGGAGGTCATTTAAGGTCCCACTCTATGGCTGAGGAAAGACAGCTCAGAAATAATGTCTGGCATGCCCAAAGTTAAACAATAGAGGTGAAAATTAATTCAGGCTGATCTTACTGCCTCTAGGCAAAATCTTTTCCTCTAGATCATAAGTAAAAATGATCTTGTATTTTGCACTGGTCAAAACTTCTTTAGGGAGATACCTAGGTTGGAGACAGGTTTGGGAGCAATACATATTTGCCTACTGAAACCATGGATGTATACTAAGGAGATTGTGGGTAAGAATCTGGGCAGGCCCAGAACAGAATCCTAAGAAATTCTAACATTTAGTGGATGAACACAGTTAAAGAAACCCTATAAGAAAATCAAAGAAGCAATTGCTACGTAATCAGGACAGGGTGGAGTAAAGAACTCAAGCACAAAGAACACTTCTAGGAGGAGGAAGTGGTCAACAGTGGCACGTGTTGCAAAGAGGTCAAATACCAGGGCTTTGAGTTGTCATTTGGATTTGGTATCAAGATCATTCTATGACTTTGTCAAGAGTCTTGATACACAGCAGAAACAGAAACCAGAATGCAGAGGCATGTTGAATGAGGAAGATAGGAAGATTTAACAGTATGGCAGTCCTTCAAAAATTGTTTAAAAAGAAAAGCACATAATCCAGCAACTTTACTTCTAGCTATATAAGAATCCACCTGCCAAAGCAGGGGACATCAGAGATGCAAGTTCTATCTATGCGTCAGGAAGTTCCCCTGGAGTAGGAAATGAGAACAGTCTCAAGTATTCTTACCTGGAAAATCCCATGGACAGAGGACCTTGGTGGGCTACTGTACGTGGGGTCGCAAACAGTGGGACACTATTGAGCGTGCACACACATACATATACACAACAGAACTGGAGTAGAGACAGATATTTGTATGCTCATGTTCATAGCAGCATTATTCACAACAGCCAAAAGGTGAAAGTAACCCAAATATCCATTAGAGAATGACTGGATAAACAAAATACAGTATAGACAAATAGTGGAATCATGGTGGTAGTGGTTTAGTCGATAAGTCATGTCCAACTCATGATCCCATGGACTGTAGCCTGCCAAGCTCCTCTGTCTATGGGATTTCCCAGGCAAGAATATGAGAGTGTGTTGCCATTTCCTTCTTCAGGGGATTCTTCCCGACCCAGGGATCAAACTCATGTCTGTCTCCTGCATTGACAAGAGGATTCTTCACCACTAGCGCCAACTGGGAAGCCTTATGGTTGTACAACAATGTGCAAACAATACCTCTGGGATATATGCTTTTAAAAAATGACAAAAGCAGGACTTCCCTGGTGACAATGGATAAGAATCTACCTGCCAGTGCAAGGGACATGGGTTCCATCTCTGGTCCAGGAAGATTTCACATGCTGTGGAGCAACTAAGCTCGTGAACCACAACTACTTAGCCCACATGCTGCAGCTACTGAGGCCTGTGAGCCCTTAGAGCTCATGCTCTGCAACAAGAGAAGTCACTGCAATGAGAAGCCCATACACTGCAACTACAGAGGAGCCCCAACTCTCTTTAACTAGAGAAAGCCTGCACAAAGCAACAAAGACCCAGTGCAGCCAAAATTAAATAATTCTTTTTTAAATTTTAAATAATTGAAAGAAGTCAATGGTGACAACGTTTTCAAAAAGAAAAGTAATAGGGCAGTAAAGTCAGAGATTTTTTGAGATGGAGGAACCTTGAACATATTCACCAGCCTGGAAAGGATTTTTAGAGAAATAGTGATATACATCTACCACCCAGGTAAAAGGGACACAAATGTTGAGCTAGCACATTAAAATCATCCAGAGATACTGAGCACTGTGCTTCCAGGAGTAAACCTGGGTCTTTGAGCAACAGATAGGCTTAATGTTTTATAATAACACTCACATACAGTAATATTTAAAGTCTCTCAAAACACATAGAATCTAAGCAATGTTAATCACACCAATAATAACATTTTCTTCAAAGTTTTTCTATGTCACTTTTTAAATCAAATTTCCTATTGGTGACTCTATGGTGGAGTTTTTATTTGGTTTGATTTCAGTGTAGGGGGGCAGAGGAGGGAGCTTTCTTAGTGTTGTTTATTCATTTATTTTCACTTACTGCAAATTCACATTAAGTATGACTTTAGGTGAAATGGAAAAATTTTCCATTTTTAATCATCCCCTAATTACTTTTTATTGCCTCTTTGAAAATAAGGTTAAGTAAAGCACCGTGTGATACCCTGAGAGTATGGTAGTTTCTAAAGTTCAGAAAGCAGTTCTTGCAATGTGTGGAGGTCTGCATAATTACTTAATTATTCTTGCAATCCACCCCCTACCTCTTCCCCAACCAGCAAGGGAAGGTGGGAAGGACCGCCACATAAAAATTGCAGCTACCCATTTGCTTCTATGACCCAGTAACCTGGGAGAAGTATATACATGAGTATTTCCTTTTATTTGAAGTTAGCAATAGTATATGTGTTGCCCAACTGTTTCTATGTCCTTTTTCAAATATTGTCCCTACTGTCCCATAGATATTTTTAATTAATGCCTATCTTCTTAGAAAATTAACCAGTTAAATGCACAGCATTGCAGAATCTGCACCTGTTTTTTATTCTTGTGGCTGAAGTTGAGAGAGATCATAGCTCATGAATAAGGAACAGTTTCAGTTTTGCAATGCTTTATCTATATGAAACAGGCAACTATTCATGGGAAAGGAAGTTTAAAACTTTTAGGTAAAAAACCACTATTCAGATTCCAGGAAAATGCCCATTTACTGAACTTTTTTCTTTTTACAAAATGTCTGTAGTCAGGTTAGCATTTAGGTCATACTCCAAAGACTTTACATTAATTAGCCTTATGAAAAAGCAAGTTTATTCCTCACATATCAGCCTGACAATTTCTTCCACATAGAGCAATATTTTCTGTTTTTCTATGATTATCATTTAACCACAGAGGAGATATTTCCTCATGTAAATGAACATTACTTAAGTATAAATTTATTTAACTTTTCTAAAATTTGCTTACACGTATAACTATATACATTAATTTTGTATGTGTACACACCAATTACAGGCTGTTACCATGATTTCAAGTGTAAGCTTTGTGAATAATTTTCTGTTCTCTGTAGAATTTATAAAGCATAATGACTGTGGTGTTTCACAACTTCCTCTTTCAGTAGACTATCACTTTGCAGAGGGGAAAAAAAAAAAATGTGTCTAGAGAGGAGAGCAGAGCAGAGCAGAGCAGAGAACAGAGTTCTCTGAGGTGCTGTTAGTTTAATTCAATTCTCTAAGCAGCCCAACAAGCAACTGTAAATAAGACATAGAGGTAAGAACAAAGTATTACTTATTATTTTTCATTTTATTTGGGTTGTTACTTATAGAACAACAATTTAAATACTGGCCAGATTACAAAGTAAGTTAAATTAAACTGGATATCTCTCTCAAGTAAGTAGTCAATATTTCAAATGAAAATGCTTAGTAAATTTACAATGTCTCAATTTCATACAATCTTTAAAAAGCTGGAAATTTTAAAAGTTCTCATTGACCATTAAATTACTTTAACTGCAAAGTTAAATATACTCTTTCTTCGTAAGTTTGTACACAGTTTACACTAAAAGAATTTTTATATTAATGATAAATTTTGAGAACATTTTTCTTTCCCAGCTCCAGTAAATTCTTAACATTTGTAAATTCTCCTACATATATTGGTTTGTTAATTTTGCATATTATTAGTTGAACATTTTCTGGGGAAAAGATATTCTTGCATTTGTTTACTCACTGTGAAAATGTATTATTCTGAAAGGACATTTCAGTGTTATTTTTCATATCATCACATTACAGTGATATTTAAATACTTTAGAAAAGCAATTTGTGGTGTATATGATATGATCTAAAAAAACTAATTCATGTTTGTCTTAAGATCAGTTTACAGTTTAATGCTTAACAACAGAGCAAGAACTAAAACAAAGACCATTTGGATTTGTAACTGGAGATCAAACTGAGCTGAAACTGATCTCACTAGGAAATTCTAAAGTAATCTAAATACAATGTAATTTTTTTCCAATTGTTTGTCCCAATTAGAGTAATGTTTACACATATTAACATGAATTAATTGTTTTTAATACAATTGTATTCTTTATACAAAAATTTTTAAATCTTTCTTTTAAAAGCAGTTGGTTTCCATGTACTTTGGCCAAAATCATTACAATTTATCTCAATACATCTTTAAAAAGAAAAATGCACTTATACACACACATATTTTTAACATATATATATATTCAAATAATAATGCAAACACTTACTTGACTTGGTTTGCTTTTTCAGTTAGAATAATAGCATGGCTTCCAAAAGAGAAAGTCTATGCTGTTCAATCAATTAATGGATTTAATTTTTACTATTTTGGTAAACAGTACTGTCATACTGGTTCTACTACATTACCTGGAAAAAAGCTTTTTTAAAAAAACCATTTTCACGTCAAGTGCTGTAACAAGAGTTACTGTCTTTTGATTATAAGGAGAAAAATAAACAAAAACAGATTGATAGTGTTATAAATTCAGGAAGTAAACTGTTGACTAAAATTTGACATTCTTAACTAATTACCATTTTAAAATTAAGCTGATAGTTGTGAGAAAACCATTAAAATTATGCACCTTCATCTTTATGTATCACACATCAATTAAATACAACTACTTCATTATGTTATTTGCAACAATATAATTTTTAATGCCCTTCTCTATTAAAAAAATGATGGAAATATTATTAAGTGTTCAGAATTTTAAGTATGAGATATTTTGACATCATGAACTATTATGTGCTGTGTGTATGCTATACAGAGTACGGTGTTACACTGAATAGCTGATGACAACAAAGAGAAAACATAATCTAAAGAAATTAGAATCTAAATTGATCACTGCTGTAATTCAGAACACAAATGAAGGCTAAATAAATAGAGAAAATGCTATCTTGCTAGCAAGACAGATGTGTTGATGTTGTTGTTGTTGTTGAGAATTTATTAAAGTCTCTGAATGAACAGCCGTGTCCTAGATTACGGAAAATAAGCTTAGAATATTTTCTGCCTTTGAGAAAATTATACCTACAGAATAAAAATCAGTGCGTATCTGGCTGTGTTTGCATAAGTCATGCAGATAGTTGGAGGGGATATTCTTGGCATTGTTAGGAAAACAGCTGGATGCATTGCATAGGCATTTTTTGTCATTAACTTTTAAAAAATATTTATGTATTTATTTAGATTGCGCTGGGTCTTAGTTTCAGCACATGGGATCTTTTTTTTTTTTCCTATTTGTGGCATGTGGGATCTAATTCTCTGACCAGGGATTGAACCCAGGGTCCCCTGCATTGGGAGCATGGAGTCCTAGCCATTGGACCACCAGGGAATTTCCACTACATAGACTTTTTATTTCACACACTGTCATTACGTAAAACATTCAGACTTTGCCCCCACATCCAAAGTCGCAAAGAACTGGACATGACTTGGCAACTGACCAATGAACAACCACATCCAAAATTTTTAAGTGAAAGTAGATATCATACTGTAAATAATTTATTGCTGGGAAACATAAATTTTGACTTTTAAACTATAGACACATATTTTACTATGTTTCATTAGAATTATATTCATGTGACATACTATACAAGGCATAAATTTTCACTGAGTCGAATAAAAGTTAAAACTGAATGACTGCTGTATGGCATTGTGAAATTTTATATCTGTCTTAATAAGACACAGTTGACTATATGACCTGTGGGTGATACTGCTGAGGACCTGTCAGTCGATTGAAACCCAGGGTTGATCCAGCTAATCTCATAACTCCCTGGCTATATCTCTCTTTCACACTATGAACGTCCCAAAACTGCCCACCTGTAGAAGAGAATGACTTGCTAACAGAAGACTGTATCCCACCCTGACGAATATATCATCTTTCATATAATAATTTTACTTTGAAACAACATTATTTGTTTCTGATATAGATAACTGGATTTCCTAAAGGACTCCTGAAACACAGAAATATTTCTTTATTGTTTGTTTTGCTTTCCCTTCTTTGGGCCATTTCCCCATTTGCAAAAAAAAAAAAAAAGAAAAATAGACACAAGAAAGCTTGTTGCCTGAAAGAGGTTATGGTTTAAGTGCAAACTAAGAAGGATGGCATGTTTTAAATTCAGAAACAAAAATTCTCTAAATCTAGGTATTGTGAGTCAGCCTTTTAAAAGCAAATTTGTATCCACCTACATCTGTTGATCTTCTATTTATTTTTAACATATATGATTTCCAGAAAAGCATCACATGTAGTACATTCATATTTATTTTGTTAATAAAACTATGTGCTAAATAAGTTGGAAAATTCTTGATTTCCCAAAAATATGCACTGTGGTAGTCAGTATATTTTGTCAGTGAGATAGAATGTGTATCTCATTTCCATATCTACAAATATAAAGAATAAAGGCAAGCCCTTTTATATTTCTGAATACTCCCACTTAAAACGATATATTAAATGCAGTCGACTGTACACGTCTGCACTGCAATGTAGAAAATAAAAACACCACTAATTTATTGTAAGTCAACTATTACTCCAATAAATTTTTTTTTAATAGTGCTAATTTTTTAAATATTTAAAATGCAAATTATTTGTTATTTGAGCATTATTGTTATATTTCCAACACTTACCTGACATCATTGATAATTTTTATTATTTCACATGAACTAAAATCAGGCAATCATCTTTGATGTTTTCCAAATTGTTTCCAGTTTTATTTTTTCATTATTCTATGCATATACAAGAAATAAGTTTTAATGTTTCAGTATTATTGAGGAAAATGCTAAATTTGTATTTTAAAATCCAAATTTAAAGAAAAATATTCCACTTTACGGATATTTCATGGTAAGCTTTTAGTTTTTTATATATGTAGTTGTTACCACGTTCTCAGAATTCTTCTTTTTGATATAAGTAGTAATATGATCATCAAAAACATCACCAGTTTGTTCTGATTCTGAAAAAAAAAATAGTAGACTGTTTCTTTAAGTATACCTTAGTTAAGTTTAGTTTCACTTTTCATAAGAAAAAATTTAAGCAGATGAATTTATTCTTTTCCTGTTCTAGTGAAAAAATCTGAATTAGTGAAGAGATAAAACTTTTCTCAGTGCAATTAGGCGGCTTTCTCAGTAAGATAAAATCACATATCTTATGGCAATGGACTTTTCAAAATGCTTACTAGATACACTTGTTATACTTCATTTACTTAAAATGTATTTATTTATAAATAATTTCAAGCTCAAAAATGTTATAAAAATAAAAGCAGTATACTGCACTCTCTTATTCCCTTACCCAGGTTTACTTAATCTTAATATTTTACCCCATTTGCTTATAATTTGTTCTCATTCTTTCCGTCTTTCTCTGTCTATTTTTTTTTCTGAACCACTTGAGGGCAAGTTACAAACAACATGGCCCTTTACTTCACTGTGTAATGACTAAAAATAGTTTCTTATTTAGCAGCTACATATAATTATCTACTTCACAACTTTACATGGATACAATATTTTAATCTCATATTTGTCCATATTCCAATTTTACTGATTATCTAATAATAACTTTTATGATATTTCTCCTTCCAGTAAAGAATTCAGTCTAATGTCACATATCACATTGAGTTGTAGTATCTTTTTAGCCTTCCTTAATTTGGAGCATGTCAACATTTCTTTGTATGGAATGGCAAATTTTAAAGAATACAGTTTATCCACATACTTTTTTTTTCTTTTCTTTTTAACAGTTCCTCATTTTATATATTTGGCATTTTTTTCATGATTACCTTGTCATTATGCATTTTCTGCTAGAATACGGCACATACAGGTGCAATCAACATCTAGAGGCAAGTGACGCTCATCTATGCCACATGGAGGGTATTAATTTTGGCTATCTAATCAAGGTGATGCCTAATTTCTCCATTTTATAAGGACGGCTCCACGTGTTGGTTTAGCATTAACCAGTGCTATCTGATGCAATCTGTACTAAAATGGTTTCCAAATGATGATTTTTCAACTCCAGCACTTCCTGAACATTTGTATCAGTCTTGCACACTCTTTTTTCTGGCACTTATTTGATTATTAACTTATGTTTATCTGTCACTGGTGTGAACTCATGGATTTCTGTATTTTCAATGGCTATAATTCATTGCCGCCTTAATAATTTTGGTGCTCAAATGGTCCACATTTAACCAATGGAGCCCTCTTTTTCTGACTTCTGATGCCTTGCAACATGCCCTCATCATTCGAGTAAGAATTCTCTTACTCTTTTGAATAAGATGTTCTAGGTTGATCTAGGACCCATCCTGTATCACCTCTGAAATCATTCGTTTCTCATTTCCTTTAGTGGGGAATAGTGTTAGAAGCTAAGATTTGGGAGTTTAGTATACTCACTGCCACTGCAATATCTTTGCTACTTGACTGTTTCTGGAGAAATATATTATTGCATATACATACACAGAGACATAAACACACAAATATGCATTCACAAATCATAGGCCTTCATGAATAAAAACATTTGTATAGACACACCTCTGTTTTAGACATCATGAGTTCATCTGATAGCTCTAATTCTAATCTATTCCTAGAGGGTTCTTTCTTGCCCTCCACAATTCTATATTTTTGTGCTCCTTCTTCTGCAATGTGAGCCCTGGATCCTAACAATATCAATATGCTTACTCATTTGCTCAATTCTATGATACATCTAAAATAATCTTTAAATTGCTTTACCCAAACCGCTACTACAATAAGCAAACCTACTGAAATAGAGGGCAGAGTTTGTGTGCACTTCTCTCACCCACACTCATACCCCACCAAATACTGTAGTTGTAAATTATTAGATGACTACATATTCCTTCCTTCCTCTCTCACTCCATCCCTCACTTTCTCTTTTATTTTTCTATTCAGGTTATCATAATATTTATATAAAATACAATTAGATTATTTGTTTCTATTTGTTTCTGGCTTTAAGATTTTTCTCCTTTGCATTATTATTGTTTTAGTGTTTTTTTTTCCTTAATTTATTTAATCTTTTTTAAGTCATGAAGAGGAATTGCTACTTACTTGGGACCAATTCTGTTAAACAAACCTGATACAACCTAATTGAAATTTTATGACACAATTCAGAAATACTTGTTTGAGTTACTAGTTGAACTTTTCCTTTATATTTCAATTTTATGCATTCTCAGTTCAGTTCAGTCCAGTCTCTCAGTCATGTCCAACTCTTTGCGACCCCATGAATTGCAGCACGCCAGGCGTCCCTGTCCATCACCAACTCCCAGAGTTCACTCAGACTCACATCCATCGAGTCGGTGATGCCATCCAGCCATCTCATCCTCTGTCATCCCCTTCTCCTCCTGCCCTAATCCCTCCCAGCATCAGAGTCTTTTCCAGTGAGTCAACTCTTCACATGAGATGGCCAAAGTACTGGAGTTTCAGCTTTAGCATCATTCCTTCCAGAGAACACCCAGGGCTGATCTCCTTTAGAACGGATGGTTGGATCTCCTTGTAGTCCAAGGAACTCTCAGGAGTCTTCTCCAACACCACAGTTCAAAAGCATCAATTCTTCAGCGCTCAGCTTTCTTCACAGTCCAATTCTCACATCCATACATGACCACTGGAAAAACCATAGCCTTGACTAGATGGCCCTTTGTTGGCAAAGTGATGTCTCTGCTTTTCAATATGCTGTCTAGGTTGGTCATAACTTTCCTTCCAAGGAGGAAGCGTCTTTTAATTTCATGGCTGCAGTCACCATCTGCAGTGATCTTGGAGCCCCCAAAAATAAAGTCTGACACTGTTTCCACTGTTTCCCCATCTATTTCCTGTGAAGTGATGGGACCAGATGCCATGATCTTTATTTTCTGAATGTTGAGCTTTAAGCCAACTTTTTCACTCTCCTCTTTCAGTTTCATCAAGAGGCTCTTTAGTTCCTCTTCACTTTATGCAGTCTACATCTGGTCTAAATTCAGTTACTTTCTTAGGTATTCCAGAAAATGACCATTTCAAATGAGAAAGGAGATAAGTATCTGTGGTACTTGGCCAACCTTAAGTGTTTATCATTCCAGAGATTTTTAATAAGTTAATTGTGCAAATATCATCATATTTACAACAAATAATTAGATGAGGAAAGTAAGATAAGAAGTAACCATAAATTTGTATAGTCCATAAGCACTGAAAAAAATTCTTATCCTTCCATATAGGTTACTCTAGAATGTTCCTGCTCCCAGACCTTGCCCATATTCTACTCCAGTTGCTTATAACTATGAATACATCCTAATATTTGTGGTAACAAGAGAAAGTGGGTTGATGTCAAAAGATTCATTTTCAATTTCAATTGTCACTTACTGACTGTGGATCTTAGATAAGTTACTTGTCTTCCCTCTCCAAATATCTAGTCCCATACAGTTCAATTTTTAAAAATCCATACCTCCTTAACATCTGCCAACTTCTGGATTCATACCTCAAAGTTATTATTAAAGCTCTTCACTCACATGTTAACAGATATGTCAAAGTCAACATGTCCAAAAAGAAAAAAATTGTACCTATCCCCTACTTTTCATTTATCCATCCCCAATCTTCTTTGCTCAGTAAATGGCACCATCTTATACTTAGTTATATAGGTCAAAGGCATCATTAATTTTTCTCTTTGCTTCATTTACACCCTAGTTATGAGCAAGCCTATTAAATATATTTTTCCAAAATATATCAAAACACTGATCAGGCTCACCCCTTCCACCGTCTTGAGTATCATGTGAGACACTCTCTCTGTACTTGTTGTATCCTCCCAAGAAATTTCTCTTTTTAACTACTCATGCATCCCAGTGCAAGCGTGACTCTTTAAAACATAAACCAAATCATGTAACTCGCTACTTGATATTCTTCAGTGGCTTCCTATTTTAAGTATGATAAAATTCAAATTCTTCATGTCTTTTCCTTTACCTGCATCTTTGCCCTCAAATCCTCTCTGTCTTCCCTTCATTCACTATGTTCTGATTCCACTCATTATTTTGCTCCTAGAGTATTTTAACTTTGCGCATACTTTTCCTTCTCTTTTCTTAGCAAGCTCTTCCCACACATATTATTATGACACAAGCATTCTTTATTCAGATCTCTGCTCAAATGTTCCTCCGAAAAGATGTCTTCTATCACCAACTACATATTTTACTGTAGAGTTCCTACTCCAGTCATTCTCTGTCTTTTAATCTCGTTTAATTTTTTTTCACTTTTTAATAAAAATTTTATTGGAGTATAGTTGCCCCTCATTGCTGTGCTGTCCTCCACTGTACAGCAAAGTGAATCAGCCATATGCCACACACATATCCCCTCATTTCCGGGTTTCCTTCCCATCTGGGTCACCACAGGGTACTGAGTAGAGCTCCCTGTGCTACACAGTGGGTTCCTATTAGTTACCTGTTTTATACACATGTGCTCATGCATGCTCAGTTGCTAAGTCATGTCCAACTCTTTGCGACTCCATGGACTGTAGCCCGCTAGGCTCCTCTGTTCACAGGACTTCCCAGGCAAGAATATTGGAATGGGTTGCCCTTTCCTTCTCCACGGGTTCTTCCTGACTCAAGGATCAAACCTGTATCTCCTGCACTGGCAGGCAGATTCTTTACCACTAAGCCACCAAGGAAGCCCTATTTTATACATAGCAGTGTGTGTGTGTGTGTGTGTGTGTGTGTGTGTATAATATATGTATACTTATGTGTGTGTATCCCAATGATATTTAATACTAAATAAAATTTTAGTTTGTTTTTTTTTCAGTCAATTATTTACTGTCCATTCCTCCCATTAGAATATAAGTTCCATGAGGGCAGGGATTTGGTCTGTTTTGTTCATGTTATATCCACGGTATCTCAAACACTGCATGGAATACAGTATGTGCTAAAATAAATTATTAGGCAAAATGTTTCAACATTTCTAAGCCTATGTACACATAAAACAGGCATAATGAAAATAACAGCTATCTCCCAAGGTGCTCTGGAAGAGGCCATGGTTATTGTGGGACTCTAAACTCTCATGCAGTTGTCAGGTGGGGATACTTCTGTTACCACTGAGTGAAAGGAACTGAAACCAAAAAGTGGTCCCTGGAGACAACAAATGGACAAAGAAGTTCTCTTTTTTGGTGTGTGTTGGCTTTTTTTTTTCCACTGAGCTGAAAAGAGATGAGTTCATAGTGGCTGCCACTAGCCTCTTAGAATATGGAGGGGCAATCTCTGTGCATTGCCGCCCCACTGCTTCTACACTTTTTCTGTCCCTGCCCTCAACTCCAAGAAAAACACCTGTCCATTCTTCTTTGGGTTTACCAGGTGGCACTAGTAGTAAAGAACCCGCCTACCCATGCAGGAGACATGAGAGATGTGGGTTCGATCCCTAGGTCTGAAAGATCCCTGCAAAAAGAACCCACTCCAGTACTCTTTCTTGTGAAGTCCCATGGAGAGAAGATCCTGGTGGGCTACAGTCCGCAGAGTGGCAAAGAGTTGCACATGACTGAAACAGCTTAGTATGCATGTTCATCTTTGCACTTAGGGTTCATTGCTTTCTTCAAGTCAGATATAGAGCAATCTCCTTCCAGAATACTTTCCCGATGAACCACCCTCATGGCTATGCATATAGTTCACATATTATTTTTATTTTTTTATTTTTTTCCATTTTTACTTTATTTTACTTTACAATTCTGTATTGGTTTTGCCATACATTGACATGACACATATTGTTTTGCAAATGTTTTCTGGATCTATTTTTGATTTCGAAGTGGATTATAAAGCTGCTCTAAGAAAATTGGTTTTGGCTTTTGTTTGGTTTTGGTCTGTGCAAAATGTCAAGATTAAGGTTATAAACATACAATTTGGTTCTTGAGACTTTTAGGCCCCAAAGAATAGTGGTGATGATGATGACGATAATAGCCTTATTATACTCTTAGCATCAGTTTTTAGTACCGTTTCATGGGACATGGTATGTCACTTTTTAGGACTATTTTTTAGTACCATTTAAAAATATTATTGTATGCCAAAGGCTTCCCATGAGTAATTTAATACCTCACCAACCCTGTGAAATATGTACTATTTTACAGATTTAAGAGAAAAAGGGAGAGAAGTTCAGAGAGAGGTAACTTGATAATGGTAACGTAACTGATCATGGTGTGTTTTTCTCTAAGCTGGATTTTTATCATCGTATTATCTTGCTTCTACTATTTATTTATTGAGAAACAAGATAGGCAAAGCTGTGGTTTAAATTGTATTAGAAATTTATAGATTTACATGGTACAACCCCTGCCTGGGAAATCTTACCATCTAGTAGAGGAAATATTAAAAGAAATAGATTTTGAGACACAATATGAAAAATATAAGGTATCACCCAAGACATCAAAATAATCAAAAGCTATACTTCTGGGTGAAGTGATGGCACAAGGCTTAGTAAAAGAAGCAATTTAAAAATTGAACCATCCACATTTTATTACATGAAAAGATAATAAATTTAGTTGGAAGATAATAAATTTAGTGGAAATTTCAAAGAACTAAAGTTTTAAAATTTCAAAGAACTAAAAATATTAATATTTTATGAATTATGATTTATAAAAATGAATTTAATATTGTCATTTTCCCATTTTATGGCCTCACCACAGGAGGTATTTGGTGTCCCTGACTTTGTGGTTCTTCTCAGGAAGTGGGTTATGTGGGGATAAGAGTTTAATTCTTGTGAGAAGACTGTTTTCATTTTGAAGTGTGTTTATTCATGTGTTCATACATTGAGCATCATGCTTTGAGCATTGTTCTAGATGCTGAGGGAACAGTGATGGACAAGACCAAGTTTCCACCCTCATGGAGCTGAACTTCTAGTCTAGTGAGAAAAGACAATGAGTACACCAGTAGACAAGTAAATTTTTTTAAAGGGAATTGCAGATAATGATAGCAGCATGAAGAAAAATCAGCAAAGCAGAAGGACAGAGAGACAGCTGGCCTCCCGAGGTGGCCTCTTTGAAAGTGTAATACTTATGCTAAGACTTGAATGCTGAGAAGATTAAGGCACCATGGACTCTGGGAAAAGTGACCTGGAAAGATTCAGGGGCAAGGGCAGAGACAGGAATGAGTTTAGCATATCTGAGAAGTAGAAAGGAGGAGTCAGGTCCTTTGAGGGAAATGGGGCATGAAACTAAGGAGGTGAGGTTGACAAAGGGGCAGGTCACCTATGTTGGAAGTCAAGGAAAAGAGTTGTCCAAAGTGAGCAAATATTTGCAAGGATGTGTGCATGTGTGGATGGGGTGGAGGAATACAATGAATGACTCATTCATTATCTGTGTTTAACACAGGCCAAGGAGTAAACTGTTGTTTGAAGAGAAGCAGGAATTGCTACATAGGTCAAAAGTTTTTTAGGAGATAAATTATTATATTTAGATAAATTTCACATAAGCTCAGTTTTACCTTCAGAGGTTAACCACATTTTCTTGCCTTTTCATTTCCATAATAGGTGTGAGTCTGATAAAAGTGAAAAGGTGTCAAATATAATTTAAATTTATCAACTTGAGATTTTTCAGCAAAATTGCTGTGGATTAATTGACTCCAATCATGGCCACTGAAAATAAATTCACTGATGTCTGGTAATGGGGTCATAAGGCACTTCATTTCTGCATTGATATGAAGCAGAAAAGACTAGAGGAAAGGCTACATTAAAGTCTCTAGAGACAACAGATGTTCCTTTGTTTATTCTTCCTAAATCTCAATGTCAGTAATCATAGGGACCCTAGCAATATCGACCTGTTCCTCTTATAAGTAGCAGTAACTTATACATTGCATTTTCCATGGTCATTATGAATTCCCTCCGATTTATTTTTCTCACCTCAAGAGCTTTAAATGACCCAATTAAATAACACTTATTATTACTATTAACATTATTATTAAAAATTTTTGAGGGAGTTTGGTGGTGGGGTATGATTTGGGAAGGGAATATAAGCTAATTTACTGAGAAAGATATATTATTATTTTTTTAATGGAGTAAGTAGACACAATGTCTAAGAGCAAATGGCCTCCCCCTACACTTAAAAAGTGAATTGCAACTAGTATGGCTGTTTCTATATCTGATTTGGGTTAAGAGCCTGAAAAGAAAAAAAAAAAATCTACTGTGACCTTGGTCTGAGTATGTGCTAGAAGATTGGCCATGGGTGGTATGGAGAGGAACACAATGATAATTTCCCCAAGGCAGGCAGACATGATATTGTAGGAGTCAGAAGCTAACTTTTACATGCTCCTGACAGTACCTAAGTAGAAAATCATTATGCTACTAGTATTGGGAAGAGTGGAGGGTGCAAATGACTTACGTGCTACTTAAGCAATGCTTCATCCTATCACATACATTTGTGGGCATGATGACTCACCATGTTATCAGATTAATGCAAAGTATGAGATGGTGTGTGGTTTCTAAGTGCTGGTGTGTGAGAGAATAAATATATGCATATCCACAGTGTGTGAATGTTAAGAGACCAGTCCTGAAACATGAAGCCACTCTCGGACCTGTTGCTTACTATAGTTGGGTAACTTAACCAAGAAGCAAATCTACTATGGGAGTTAATGGAATTTCTGCCATAGAGTAGTACACGTTTGTTGACATGAATTAGGTTCAAGAGGGGATCACAGAAAAAGCATGTGGGTTTGGGGTGTGACTCTATTTAGTTAACTTGGGGCTAATAATTTCTCCAGCATTGGATACTAAGAATGCCTTCTCCTGGCCAAGCAGACTCTCCTGCCTTATTTGGCTTTGTTCTTCTGATGGTGACCCATCGTGTTGGAAAAGAATCTCTTTCAAAAGTGTAAATGTTCCTCTTTCTGTGGGTGACATCATCATTCCTGTGGCCCAAGTCTTTGTTACTAAATAGTACTTAGCAACATATAATCATTATTTTCTCCTCTTAGAGTTCTGAGCGTGTTTGTTCTGATGAAGTTGAAAGATACTCTCTCTTTTTTTTCCCCCAGGAGGTAGGAGTAAAATCTGAAAAAGAGGAAGTTAGGTCTGAAAGGATCTCTTGACTTGTGTTACTTAAAAGAAGCAAGTAGATAGCTAAAATTTGTACTGTGGCAACAGCTTTGACTGGGTTTAAAAAAAAATCATAATTTCACGTATCGCTCCAAAGGAAGTGGTTTCCATGCAACTGTGTGCATAAACTGTTCTTTAAAGTGGTAGATAGATGCCTTTTGCTTGGCTTGGCTTGTCCTTCTTATGACTTTCCTTGTAAAGTGGGTAGGGAAAGTTGGACAAAAGAAAGCTGTTCACTGGCCAATTAAGGAAGATGTTTCTAAAGTGCCTGTTTATCATTCCAGGGAAGATCTGGGATTCCCTTTTAATTACATCCTACCTGTCTATTCAAAAAACTGTCAGGGAATCTGTCTTTTCATCGTGTAGAAAATAGCTGTAAATTTCTTAAGATTGTAGTTTGAGTCTAATCCTCATATTTTGAAGTCTAACATGAGCTTATTTTTCCCTGATCCATGTTAGGTTAATTCTCATGAAGTCATTCATAGGCACATTTTCACGAGGTAGGCATTTTAAGTTCACAGGAAACTGAGACTTGAAGAGATTGTCCAGAACCTCGAGTCTAGTAACAGACTCCAAAGACTGTCTTTATCTCACAGGAGCCAAGGTCATGGGCAGAAAAGCAGTTTTTGAAAAATTACCCCTGTGTTTTTTAACCTGATTCTTCTAAAGAATGTGTCCACACACAGGTCATTGCACGAGGTGGGGAGCGAAGAGTATGCCTCACTTCAAAAGTGTTCAACAACACAAGCAAAAGGGCAAGGTGGTAGCAGCCGGCCTCTTGCCAATGGAAACTGGCCCATGTTTCATATTTGGCATGTGTGTACCTGTTGTCAAAAACCCCGAAGTGTTTTCCTTTTAGTCACCCAGTAAGTTAGTCATAAAAGAGGCAGACTTACTTCAGTTGTCTTCTTCTTCCATCATGGTAAGGAAAAATATCCAAAACTGTGTGAAGTATCATCCAAGTACTCCATTTTTCCTAATAGTCAATTTGTCTGGACCCCATAAATTGGATATTTGGTGCCAGATATGCCCTTTTCCACAAGTTCAAATCTAATCTGTTAACACTTCCCAGGGCCCATGTAGAATTCTAAGTATTTAGGAACCCTGACAAACTATTTACAGCTTCTTCCAACACAGACCTACCAGTATATTGTAAGAATAAACAGACTTCAAAGTCATCACAAGGAGAAAAACTGTTCTGGCGAAGTCTGTAATTTAGAGTATCTTTAGAGAAGAAAGACTTTATGAAAAGAGAGACTCAGAGTGGCCAAGCCTCTCTTACACAGTTACCTTTTTCTTTCTTTAATTGTAAAGACTAAATGACAGGTAGGAAAGTGCTTTTGCAGGACGTGGGCGTCTTGAAGCCATAGAAGGAAGTTACAGTGTGCATGGGAATAAGCCTGTGGGTAGGAGTTAGACACTGCTGCTCTATTGCTAGTCTGAAATAATCATGCATAAACATCTTTACGATGGCACCTGAACAGAATTAATAAAACTCTATTAAAGGCACTTGATACATTATTTAAAATAAGAACACATTGCTTTTTATATCCAGGAATAGAAAAAAATTTTTACATCAGGAACAAGGATTTTTAAAAAAGAGCCTGTAATTTTGACAAAACAAAAGACAGCACAAGTGGATTTTCATATGTTAATTCAAAAGTTGACATACTATACTCTAAAAGTGTGGGAGAAACACTAGCTTTGTCTGTAGATGTCAGTCTTAAAAGATGAAACCCAGGAAGCGAATGAAAACAAACACCAAAGAACAGAGCAAGAGCAGAACAGTAATGATAAGTCACAGATTTCTTCAAACCTTGCCCTCAGGGGCTGTGTGGTGGACACGGTGCATCTTAACAGAAGTAAAGTCACTGTTTCATGCAAAAACAGTAATAGAATTCTATCTTTCAAATGAAGGATTCGAGCAGTGTAGACACGTAGTTTATACACTATGATGACTCTCACAAGGCAATGAATCCAGATGTTTGAATTCAATGAAATAAAGGGGGGTCATAAAAATAATAATTGTCTATCTTTGGAATTTAGAGTCACTTGTCCACATTCTTTTTTCTCTTTCATTACACTTTGCAAATTTGTACTGTTTACCTGTGTGTGTTAATCTCTCAGTTGTGTCCGACTCTTTGTGACCCTGTGAACCGTAGCCCGCTGGGCTCCTCTGTCCATGGGATTCTCCAGGCAAGACTGCTGGAGTGGGTTGCCATTCCCTTCTCCAGGGGATCTTTCTGCCCAGGGATCAAACCCAGGTCTTCTGCACTGCAGGCAGATTCTTTACCATCTGAGCTACCAGAGAGGTCCTATTGTTTACTTACCTGATTATGATTACTTACTATTTCATATCTATTGCCCCAGTGGGACTGTATCTTTCAAGAGGCTTGGGGTCTAGTGTTGCTCACCCTGTAGCCTCAGATTCCAGGAAAGGCAGAATTATGTCAGATGCTCAGTGACTATTCATGGACCAGGTAGGAAAGCTGACAGCAAAAAGAGTAAAAATGCCCAGTTACTGGTGAGCTGATGGCCTATGTCGAGAGGAGTTTGAAAAGGGAAAAGAATGTTCAACGCTGTCCAAAAATACATGAGTTACTGAGAAGGTTGGAGGGGATCAGGTCCTGTCAGCGATTACTCATTGCTAAGCTTCTGGCAGAAATAAGGACATTTGAGGCCAGCCAGGTGTGACCAGAAGGGTCCTTTGGGCTGACTGCACATTCACAAAGATGGTATATTATAACTAATAACACTACCTGCAAATGAGATTCAAATGAGAAATGTCCTGTTATTTATTTGTCTTTATGTTATAACCATGTTAGTTGGTGAGTGAATTCATAAAATATACTAAAATTTGCCAGACCTTTTATTTCTAAAAAAGTCACATATATAATCAAATATACATATATTTTCTTATATATACATATACATATCTATATGTATTCTAGAACTTATATATCAGTTCAGTTCAGTTCAGTCACTCAGTCGTGTCTGACTCTTCATGACCCCATGGATCGCAGCACGCCAGGCCTCCCTGTCCATCACCAACTCCCGGAGTTCACCCAAACTCACGTCCATCAAGTCAGTGATGCCATCCAGCCATCTCATCCTCTGTTGTTCCCTTCTCCTCCTGCCCCCAATCCCTCCCAGCCTCAGGGTCTTGTCCAATGAGTCAGCTCTTCGCATGAGGTGGCCAAAGTACTGGAATTTCAGCTCTAGCATCAGTCCTTCCAATGAACACCCAGGACTGATCTCCTTTAGGATGGACTGGTTGGATCTCCTTGCAGTCCAAGGGACTCTCAAGAGTCTTCTCCAACACCACAGTTCAAAAGCATCAGTTCTTCGGCACTCAGCTTTCTTCACAGTCCAACTCTCACATCCATACATGACCACAGGGAAAACCATAGCCTTGACTAGACAGACCTTTGTTGGCAAAGTAATTGTCTCTGCTTTTGAATATGCTATCTAGGTTGGTCATAACTTTCCTTCCAAGGAGTAGGTATCTTTTAATTTCATGGCTGCAACATATATATATATATATATATATATATATATATATAGATAGATAGATAGATGGATGTGAGAGTTGGACTGTGAGGAAGGCTGAGCGCCAAAGAATTGATGCTTTTGAACTGTGGTGTTGGACAAGACTCTTGAGAGTCCCTTGGACTGCAAGGAGATTCAACCAGTCCATTCTGAAGGAGATCAACCCTGGGATTTCTTTGGAAGGAATGATGCTAAAGCTGAAGCTCCAGTACTTCAGACACCTCATGCGAAGAGTGGACTCATTGGAAAAGACTCTGATGCTGGGAGAGATTGGGGGCAGGAGGAGAAGGGGACGACAGAGGATGAGATGGCTGGATGGCATCACTGACTCAATGGACGTGAGTCTGAGTGAACTCCGGGAGTTGGTGATGGACAGGGAGGCCTGGCGTGCTGCGATTCATGGGGTCTCAAAGAGTTGGACACGACTGAGTGACTGAACTGAACTGATACACACACATACAATTATATTTTCTGTAATCTGATATAAATAAATCCCAAAGTGGATCAGGATACTCTGAAGCTTTGGTACTATTCTCAATTGTGCTCATGATTATAATTTCTTAGAAAGAAACAGGGTATAGAATTTTAAGCAAACAGCAACCTAAGCATTACAGAACATGTAGGATTATCCTCTGTGTGGGCTCGATTGTTTCTCTAGATAGTTTTTTAAGCCCAAACTTTACTGATGCTTATCTGGTATAAAGTATAGCCTGTTCTGATTGCCTAAGAAGTACCTCATCCAACCAGGTACACAACAAAAGCGCTGCATCACCTTACTTCCTCACAACTAGTCTGACTCCCTCATTTCTACATGTGTATGGGCACCTGTTTACCCAAAAACCTAACTGGACTTGAGACAGAGTTTCCTGCAGATAACATTGCTTCTCTTGTGCAACTAAACTTGCCAATGGGAGGAGACAGAGCAGGTCCATGCATTGCCACTGATTCTGAGTAATTTCATCGCATAAACTCTAGCTCTGTAGTAGGAAAACTTGACTGTACAGAGGAATCATCTGAGGAACTTATAAGAAAATACCAATGCCATGCCTAGAAATACTGATTTAATTGCAGCCCAGAAATAGATGGTTATACTCTATGGATCCAAAATGTGGCTGAAGTCAAGAGTCTCTGCCCTGGTTTCAGTCTCCTCCTTTCTAGGATGGGCTCATAAATACCATCTCACATGTCTCTCTTGAGGGTTCAAAGAGATAGTGTGGGTAACAGGAGTTCCCTAACATCTCTGAATGCACCAGTTTCCCTTCTTCCTTTATTTCAGGAAGGAAAATAGACAGGGAAGGACGAGGGGGTGGGGAGTCTGGGAAAGTGAGGAGGAGGGATCTTTTCCATAGAGCCCTCCAGTTCTGCCAATTAGCGGTTCATTAGGGTTAACAAGATATCCTTTTGTCAAAGCAAACACTTTTGAAGGATTAAGCCTCATTCTCACCTTAGTGTGAATGACTTTAATCAGATAATCTCCTATCACCTAGTTGGGAATTTGTTGTTAAACATCTGGGGGAAGCTTGAAGTGAGTTACTGGGGCAGCCGGGTGTTCCCTCAGGGCAGGGTGAGGATGTCTGGCTGTCTGGAGCCCCAGGGTTTGGGAACTAGACTTGACACTCTGTTGACTTTACATAATGGCAGCATGAAAACTAAGAAAAGCAAACTTCTTCTCACTGTTGCTATAGTGTAATGATTTGTTAAAAGTGGTTGTAGCATCAAGTTGTTTGTCTAATGGCCCTTCAAGACTTTCTGTGTCTTTCTTTCTGCCATCAAACACTTAACACACACGTGCCAGGTAGTCTTACCATTTGAAGCTGCTTAGGAGTCTATGAGGAGTGAGGCTTTGCCTAGCTCTACCTTCCTTGCCATCTGCTTAGCACATGGGTTTAACTGAATTATTTCACTTGCTACACTCTTTTTCCAAATGTGTCAGTTCAGTTCAGTCGCTCAGTCGTGTCCGACTCTTTGTGACCCCATGAATTGCAGCACCCCAGGCCTCCCTGTCCATCACCAACTCCCGGAGTTCACCCAAACTCACGTCCATCAAGTCGGTGATGCCATCCAGCCATCTCATCCTCTGTCGTCCCTTCTCCTCCTGCCCCCAATCGCTCCCAGCATCAGAGTCTTTTCCAAGGAGTCAACTCTTAGCATGAGGTGTCCAAAGTATTGGAGTTTCAGATTCAACATCATTTCCTCCAAAGAAATCCCAGGGTTGATCTCCTTCAGAATGGACTGGTTGGATCTCCTTGCAGTCCACAGGATTCTCAAGAGTCTTCTCCAACACCACAGTTCAAAAGTATCAATTCTTCGGTGCTCATCTTTCTTCACAGTCCAACTCTCACATCCATACATGACCACTGGAAAGACCATAGCCTTGACTAGACAGACCTCTGTTGGCAAAATAATGTCTCTGCTTTTGAATATGCTGTCTAGGTTGGTCATAACTTTCCTTCCAAGGAGTAAGTGGCTTTTAATTTCATGGTTGCAATCACCATCTGCAGTGATTTTGGAGCCCCCAAAAATAAAGTCTGACACTGTTTGAATTGTTTCCCCATCTATTTCCCATGAAGTGATGGGACCAGATGCCATGATCTTTGTTTTCTGAATGTTGAGCTTTAAGCCAAGCTTTTCACTCTCCACTTTCACTTTCATCAAGAGGCTTTTTAGTTCCTCTTCACTTTCTGCCATAAAGATGGTGTCATCTGCATATCAGAGGTTGTTGATATTTCTCCCGGCAATCTTGATTCCAGCTTGTGCTTCCGCCAGCCCAGGGTTTCTCATGATGTACTCTGCATAGAAGTTAAATAAGCAGGGTGACAATATACAGCCTTGACATACTCCTTTTCCTATTTTTGGAACCAGTCTGTTGTTCCATGTTCAGTTCTAACTGTTGCTTCCTGACCTGCATATAGATTTCTCAAGAGGCAGGTCAGGTGGTCTGGTGTTCCCATCTCTTTCAGAATTTTCCACAGCTTATTGTGATCCACACAGTCAAAGGCTTTGGCATAGTCAATGAAGCAGAAATAGATGTTTTTCTGGAACTCTCTTGCTTTTTTGATGATCCAGTGGATGTTGGCAATTTGATCTCTGGTTCCTCTGCCTTTTCTAAATGCAGCTTGAACATCTGAAAGTTCACAGTTCACGTACTGCTGAAGCCTGGCTTGGAGAATTTTGAGCATTACTTTACTAGCATGTGAGATGACTGCAATTGTGCAGTAGTTTGAGCATTCTTTGGCATTGCCTTTCTTTGGGACTGGAATGAAAATTGACCTTTTCCAGTCCTGTGGCCAAAGCTGAGTTTTCCAAATTTGCTGGCATATTGAGTGCAGCACTTTCACAGCATCATCTTTCAGGATTTGAAATAACTCAGCTGGAATTCCATCACCTCCACAAGTTTTGTTTGTAGAGATGCTTTCTAATGCCCACTTGACTTCACATTCCAGGATATCTGGCTCTAGGTGAATGATCCCACCATCGTGATTTTCTTGGTCGTGAAGATCTTTTTTGTATAGTTCTTCTGTGTATTCTTGCCACCTCTTCTTAATATCTTCTGCTTTTGTTAGGTCCATACCATTTCTGTCCTTTATCGAGCCCATCTTTGCATGAAATGTTCCCTTGGTATCTCTAATTTTCTTGAAGAAATCTTTAGTCTTTCCCATTCTATTGTTTTCCTCTATTTCTTTGCATTGATCGCTGAGGAAGGTTGTCTTATCTCTCCTTGCTATTCTTTGGAACTCTGCACTCAAATGCTTATATCTTTCCTTTTCTCCTTTGCTTTTCGTTTCTCTTCTTTTCACAGTTATTTCCAAATGTGTAGGGTTTTTTCTTTTTTCCCTTTATGTCTTCCCCCATACTAGAGTAGATTGTGAACACCATGAAGAAGTCTTCATAATTTCTGTATTTGGAGTGTAAGTATAACTCTCAGTGTGTGGTGCTTAATAAATATTTTTAAACGAATCAAGAAGCAGCAGGGAGCACCCTGATGTCTACCTTAAGACATTAGAATTAATTTATGACTGTATTGCTTAGTTCCCACACTACTAGACAAAACAAGGGAAGAAGAGAAAAAAGATATGTATACAATACTCCTACCATTTTCATTGACAAAAGTTCTTATTCAGAAGTCCCTTTAGGACATTGCTTGAGACATGGTTTGAAAATAATTTCTGGAAAAAGAAAAGAAAGAAGGAAATAGATGCAGAAAAGATCCAGAAAGAAAAAACCCATTTAATGGAGTGAAAAGAGAGAAGGATGTGGAATATCATAGTAACCAAAAGAAAGGAACTTTAGAAATAAATGAGTAGATAGATACACTGGGCATTTAGGAAAAGAAAAATCAATCTTGCTATTGATGTTTTTTTTTTTTTTTTCATTTAGGAACAAATAGTGCAATGGCCACATTTTCTCCAGATGCTTCTTTTCTATATAGAACAGAATTAAAATGTAGACATATTTGGATTACAGTCCATGAGATAAATACAGTATAACATTTATACTGTTAGATCTAATAGATACTATTTTAAAATGATTACAAGAGGATTCTCTGCTTACCCACAATACATCATTTTATGAGATGGTAGAAAGTATTTCATAATAGTACACTAATTATATAAGTATATGCTTATATAATAAGTATATATTATATACTATATTATAACATAATATAGGTAATATGTCCACTTTGACACTCTAGCTACCAGTTTCATACTTATTTTTATAACTTTTTTTGTTTATTAAAAGATCATTATTATATATATATTTTCCCCTAATGACAGTCTGTATTAGGAGACATGTGTATATCCCAGAGTGTGCTGCTGCTGCTGCTGCTAAGTCGCTTCAGTCGTGTCTGACTCTGTGTGACCCCATAGACGGCAGCCCACCAGGCTCCCCTGTCCCTGGGATTCTCCAGGCAAGAACACTGGAGTGCGTTGCCATTTCCTTCTCCAATGCATGAAAGTGAAAAGTGAAAGTGAAGTCGCTCAGTCGTGTCCAACTCTTCACGACCCCATGGACTGCAGCCTTCTGGGCTCCTCCGTCCATGGGATTTTCCAGGCAAGAGTACTGGAGTGGGGTGCCATTGCCTTAAGTACAATACACCTTAGACACATGACTTCAGGATCTGGGATGTAGGCTCAGAAATGCTGTACTATGGGGCAGGAGGCTTGACCGCCTGGTAACTATGAGGTTTTGGTCAAGGGTCAGTTCTCCACTCTTTGTTACCTTTTATGATAACTGAGGATTATAATGGATATGAATGACATGGGAGATATTGTTTTATAAAGTTATGAGGTGAAGTGGGAAAAAAGGAGAACACAAAATTGCGTTTGTAACACAATGTCAACTGTTTTAAAACATGCATTGAGGCAAACTTGGAAAGAAATAAACTGTAATAGTATCAGTAACAATTTCTGGGAACTGGAATCACTGCTGATTTTATAATGTTCTATCTTCAGTAATTTTGAGTTTTCTATCCTGTGTTTATGGGAGTAAATCCCCCCCCCCCCCCGCCTCACACACACACACACACACACACATTTCACTTCCCTCAAGGCCTGGCGGTGGCCATCTTATGGATTCTCTTCAGCTCTGCAATGGAAGATTCTAATGTTTACTGCATCTCACTGCTACGGACCCTCAAATCGCTTTCTCTCAGGTCTTCAGCCATTTGCTGTCATTGCCATTCTGGCCACAGCCCACTCTTTTGACTTGCTTTCATTCTTAGCAGCACTGTATTCCCTGCATTCTGTTTTGAGATTAGACTATCAGCCTTCTGCACATAGCAGTCAAATGTAATCTAGCCATCTTCATGAAAAGCAAATCCCAATCCTGTGCCAGTTATACCCACACCCCCACCTCTAACATAACCAAACATGTCAATGGTTCCTGCTGGCCAAAATTATCAGGATTGCAGCTATGTATCATGAGTGTGACTAATCTTATTAAGATTCATCAGTTCTCTCACTGGACTCTAAGGTCTTTGAAGTTAAGCAGCCCATTAGTTTTTAAAGATTTTTTTTTAATGTGGACCATTTTTAAAGTCTTTTTTGAATTTGTTACAATATTACTTCTGTTTTATGCTTTGGCTTTTTGGCCATAAGCCATGTGGGAGCTTAGCTCCCTGACCAGGGACTGAACCTGCACCCCCTGAGTTGGAAGGTGAAGTCTTAACCGCTGGACCAACAGGGAACTCTGGCCCATTAGTTTTTATGGGTGATTGGATTTCCAGTCCTAACATAAGCTAAAGATTCAAGGTGCTAGGCTTGCAGTTCCCACTGCTTTGAATGATTTTTTTCCCAGATAGTTTTCGCTGTCTTGAGGAGTATGCCTACTTCTCACCATCTCAACCCTTGACCACTTGTCCTGTTTAACACATAGCCTCCCCTCCTTATCCCCTCAGCCTGCTATCGTTCACTTCGTGTACTTACCTCCATCTGAAATTGCTTCAGAGGTTTATTTGTTCCTTTATTTTTTGTTTACTGCCTATCTCCTTCTAGCAGACTGTAAACTCCTTGAAGGAAGTGAGTGGGCTGTGTTGTTCATTTCTGTAAACCACACTGCCTAGAATAGGACAGCACAGTGGTTGCTCCATGAACATTTGAACGGTGGCATTGTGTGCAAATGTTTTCTGTTATGGAAAGAAGGGAGGAAGAACGGAAAAATGGAAAGGAAAGAAAGAAAAGAGAAACAAGGAAGAAATAAGGAAGGAAAGATGTATACTCCTCAAAATCTAATGTGGCCCCTCTTCACATTAAACCTGGGGAGCAGTTATGCCTGTATGAGAGCTCAGTTGAGCTCAGAGCCTCATATATGAGGCAACTATGTGTTGCTTCAGTGTCTTTAAGAAAAAATGATGAAAATAAATGGCCTGAGTTAGAAGACATTGATGCTAGTTCTCTGACATTGTTCCAACTTATTTATACAATACTCTGGTCTAACAAGGGAGACGGACTAGATAAGTCTCCCATGTTCCATTCTCTACTATAATTCTGTGGTTCTAAACCTTTAATTCTGAAATGTATTTGCTTTCTAATTCTTTTTTTCCATATGCCAAAATAATTATAATGAAGATTTAGATTCAAGTTTTAGATAAATTAGTCTAATTGAAAAATGCACAATTGGTTCATGCCTACCCAGGGGTGCCAAAAAATGCACAATAAAATTAATATTTTAATTCAGTTTTAATATTTATATACATTGTAAGACAAGTACATTGAATTTATATAATGTTTTTACATTTATGTGATTTGCATATTAAATGGTATATATGTTATATATGTGATATGTCCTATTACATAACATAATATATATACACACACAATATATAATAGAATATATATATCATTAATATTTAAATACTAGGTATGATTTTAAAACTTACTTATATGTGAAATATATAAAAGTCCTAAACTAAATTTAGGTAAACTAAATTCATATAAATCTATCAAATATTAATATATTTATTCAGATGCCTAAACAGGTTAGAATCCAGGCTACAGAAAAATGCTTCAACCCTCTTCCCTGCTGTAAAACTGAATGGAGATACATTTAATGTATATACTTAAAATGGATTCACCATATGGGAGTGTTTCCAATTCTTCATTGCCTTCCAGCAGCTTGTCTTAACCATCTATATTTAAACATGGGTTAAAAATCACGGTGCCTGAATTTGAATCTTAGTTTTGACACTATCTTCCAATGGATTATTTTTACTTCAGAATAATACAAACAGCATTCCTAGATCTGTGATTCAAGACCTTTTCATATTTCGAGTTTAAAGAGCGTAACTTCTAAGGGTATTTTCATTTAGATGATGAGTTGAGGGGGATGATGCAGAAAAAGCAAATAATATTTAGATGGCTGTGAGAGCTTACTGAGCTATATATAAATGTAGTGTATATGACAAGAAACATACAATTTGTACACACACATTTACACAGTGCCGTAAAGACTCCCACTTGAATGAAAAAGATAAATGTTACCGTTTCCTTTGTCTATTTTACTGGTAAGCCAGGTAGTTGATGTCATCTCTAAAAACCATATTCCTTAACTATATTTCTACTGGGATTCATTGGTATAACTAAAACTTGAATGGTCTGAAATATTTCAGAAACCTGCAGTGAATATTCTTTCATCTTAACATGTAGTTTTATTTCATCTGAAATTGTTCTCTATAATTTCCCTCTCCACCCACAAATGACATTCTTTTTATACTTAGAGATGCATTCACTCATGAGCCTATGGACTATAACTACACTTCATAGGTGTAAGAGAAACCATAATGCTATCCCAGCACTGAGGGAATATGATTGGTATTCTAAATGGGGAACTATTTACTTTTTATTACTATAATGATTTTTTAATAATTTTCACAATTTGAAATGTGGTTAGCATGCCACTGGTAGTGAAAGCTGACAATGTGATTTAATATTTTTAACATAGGATCTGGTGTTTGCTGCAGTGCTTCGAAATGTTAAATGTCATTATTCATGTTATGGTATTATCAATGACAATAAATTAAGCTAAACCAGTGATAATGAAGTTTTATATCACAATTTATTTGTACTCACTTTGAAGTCCTGGGTTGACCACTGCTTTGTATGAGTTTTCTTAGCCGCCCCTTTTTCCTTTACTAGTGTGAATAACATTTTTTCCCTCTTCTTTGTCATTTACTAGGATGTTTATTCTACTGTTCCTAACATTTAAGGGTCCTTCTTGTATTTCTTTGTATTCTGTGCAGTGGAGCAGAAAATTTGTCTCAGTTTCAATTTCTCTTTTGTTCCTAGAACTTCCCCCTCCTCCAGTGTTGAAGTGGAAAAATAGTTTCCCCTCTTGCACCATACACAGGTTCAAAGTCTTGTTTTTCATCATGTTGCTCCAAACAGCAAATTTTCTAACCCACATGAAAAAGAACACCAAAGCTCTGACTTAGAAGTCTGCAAGGGTCTGAGAACAATTGAAAAGAAGTTCCTGCAACTGGGATTAGCCCTTAGCGGTTCACTGGTCATTCTGAGGAGAGGCGTGTGGAAGCCAACAAGGCCTGCAACCTGCTCGCACATGCACAGGTGGCCCAGCTCTGAAGTCAGTCTCTGTTGTCATGGAGAATGGAGGCAAAATTAAAAAGCAAGTAGCAAACAATCCAGTAGGGTAAGCCAGGGACTTGGGAGCCTCCCAAGGCTCCTCCCTTCCTCATTCCCTGCATGAGTCATTTTTCCAGTCTGTCCACACCCATTCACCCTTCTTCCATCAGCCTCCACCCCACACTTCCATTCACTCTCCAAGCTGCTGCCACAGGCTCCCTCTGAAATACAAGTCCAAATTCAACCTATCTCTTTGCTGATTAAACTCATCTAGAGTATCACAGTTTTCAGAGTAAAGCTGGAACTCCTTGGGTGAACACAGACCTACTTTTAGCTCACTTGCTGCCACTCTCTTACAAGTATCCAGCTCACTTCTAACTCCAAGACTAGCAGTTCCATTGTATTTGCCAGGCTCTTTTCCCACAGAACCTGGATTCACCTCTCTACTCATCTTGATAATTTCTATACTCCCTTTAAGGCACCTGTTAAAACAACCTCTCCAGGAAGCCTTCTTGACTCTACTCAAAAGCACCTTGGTCTTGCCTCCCATCATTTTAGCATTTATCCTTCAGCCAGAATTAATTAGTTTATCTCTTTTCCCCAGTCCCTTTCCTAGTAGAGGTATTATTCTTGAGGGGAGGGACTCTATGTTGTTATCCATTCTTGAATCTCTGCATAGCAGTCTATTGAGGTAGTTGTTGAAATGAATGCTGAATTAGAAGAAAGGAAGTCCTCATTGCTTGGGGTAGCTCCTAATTGGCAGATAGAAAATGCCCATCCCTGTCCTTTGAGAAAGTGTCGGTTTCGTTTTAAATTTGCTTCCACTGGGTGTGCACTTGGGTACTTTTTCATGATTAATACTGAGAAGCGGCACCATCTAATTAATTATTTGTTCTGGAAGAGAGCAGTGCACAATATTAACTCTGTTTTGTGGGTGTAGCCAAGGGTAGAGAACTCAAGTCGTTATTAATACCTCTAGAAGTAGTTTTGTACTTCAGCAGCTTTCACGATGCTTTTCCTTCTCCTTAAGCCGTCCCCACCATCTTTACAACAACCTAACAAACTTGTAGAAACATCACACGATAGATAGCGTTTGCCTCTAAACTGTATTCAAACCATAGAAAGTTTTAAAATTATAATCATCGTTGAATAAATTATTCCCCAAATCCTAAGTAACTTCTGCCCCCGAAATCTCTCAAACTTGATCACATCACAATAGTCCAGGATTCTTTCCGTTCAAAGTGAAGGCAAGTTAAATCTCATTTATACCCAGTGAATTATGATTTGGGGCTGTGTTTTCTTTTGTTCCAGCAATAATATGACTTATTTGCCTCGGACGATTCCAGTATTTCGGAAAATGAATATTGTAAAACGAAGGAGGAGTCTCTACTTTCTATATATCATATAATGCAGAGTTGGGGTGAAAAGGGGTTTTACAGTCCAAATATTATTTACAAAGTAGATGGGAAGCTAGTATGTGAGTATTCGTGCTTGTGTGACAGTTAGTTTTACCGTAGAATTCCAAAACCGTGGACACCCTGTTCCTAGAGAAAGATATACACTAGCAGTCTTGCGGATGTTTTTCCTGTCTATGGGCCATCCAGGTTCGAAATCTGCGTGGTGCATTTTAAAGCGGCCAGCCCCACCAGCTCCTACTGTTTTATCCAGTTTTGGAGACTCACCTTCAGTCTAACCTTGCCGACGGCCTTTCCAAGCCCCATCCTCCCGCCGCTTTCAAAAACGAACCTATCTGTCTGCCCAGCCAGTCTCAAGGATCAGAAAGTAGCAGGGGTGCGTCCCGTGGGCACTATAGCTCGGAGGTTACAGTGTTGAACGTATAAGATGGAAGATACCACCGGGAGGCGGCGGGGATGCACCGCGCCCGCGCCGGCTCGGGTTTCCTTTTGCTTTCTGCGCCGATGGGCGAGTGGCAACCGCCACCCCCGGCGGACTCTTGTTAGGTTGAGGGGCGGCGAGGTGGCGGGGGGCTGAGCCGCGGGGCAGCGGAAAGTTGAAGAGCATTTTTTTTTTTTTTTCCTGTCGCCGCGTGCGTTCCGGGGCTCGCGGAGTCCGCCCAGGGCTTCCTGGTGGGGCTGGGCCGGCGGGGGAGGGGCCGCGCAGCAGCAGCGGAAACCAGACCTCGGCGATAAGAGGCTGCACAGCGACATGCAACAGTCTTTTCACTGCAGCTGAATGAGTTGTGGCGCTCACAATGCTCCCGTGACCGGGAACTGACAAGTTCAATTTTAAATCGCGGGCCTCTTGGAATCATGACTCCCACAATGCCTTGGGCACTCGCTCGGCAGTCTGGCTGCCTCTGAGGGGGGAAAAAAATGTGAGAGGTAAGTTTCCATTTTCCCAGTTTGCTCGTGCTGCTCTGCTGCTCTGCATTGTTCGTACTCTTTCGGGACTGTACATGGCTGAAGGAGGAAGTGAAAGGAGGCTGGGGCCGGTTCACTGCGCTGGATGGTTTCCGATCACACACCATCTCGAGCTAGAGGGACAGCGGGAGGTTGCAGCTGCAGCCCAGCTCCGAGTAGCCCTTCCACGGGCTCTGCGGACACTGTCAGCCCTGCCAGCTTCCCACTTGGCAGCCTAAAACAAAGAAAGAGAAAGAAAGAAAAGGGGGGGAGGGCGGTAAAAGAAACAGGTGCGTGGAAGTGTACTTACAACTTAACGGCCTTTGTCGGGGGGGGGGGGGGATGCGAGTCCATCAGACGCGAGCCACGGTTTCTCCCTAGAGGTCCCGCATCCCTGTTCCCGAGGCTGCCATCCAGCCCGGTTTTCATCTGGGCCAAATATGTGCACGCAAAGGTTAATTCTCTGCTTGCTACCCATAAATTACGCATGACATGTTTAGCTGGCCTTCCTTATATGGAGAGTGCTGTATTTCAGTCCAGTTTGCCTTTTGCCAAGTTTTCAGGGCGGAAGACGCCCTGCATGAGAGGGCTCCTGTTTTTTTTTTTTTCATCGTTTTGTAGTGCGTCACTCAAAAACTGTAAGAAAAGTAAGTATAGACGCTCTCTGGGTGGAGCCGCAGTTGGTTGATTGAATTGCTTTCATGAAAGGCTGAAAAGAAGGAAAAGTAGTTAAGACTTGGGTTCTGGTTTTTTTTTTTTTTTTAGACAAAAGCAGGATAAATATGTAGCGCGTCCCCTCCCTCCCCTTCTCTCTCTCTTTTTTAAACGGAGCCGGAATCTGTTATTGGTAGTAATGTGTCATGTGAGAATACTTCGATTCCGGAGCCTGTAAGGCGAGCAGGTATATGGTGGAGTTTATGCTTGCCCGTCTCACAGTACTTTACAACTAGCGTGGTGGAGCTAGAAGAGTAATTGTGTTTTTCAGTCTCTCCCGGGCCGGGGGGAATATGCGGCTGCTAGGATTCTGTGGTGTATTTCCGAGGAGTATGCTTCCCTAGGATTAAGATTGAGTAAGAAGCTGCCAGCAAGGTTATTGGCGCTGCCTTTACTTCGTGTATCTACCAGCCCAGGCACAAGCCCAGAGCAAATGGATGGTAAACTCTGCTATACTCGGAGGAATTTCTTAAGCAAATTAATCCACCGAGAGAGAAGTCATAATTAATGCCTTTGGATTTGCAGGCCCTCCGCAGTGTGCTTTGAAATACTACACCCGTGGACGCGGTGTTCCTCCCTCCTGGGTTTGAACACAGTGTCTGTTTATACACGGAGGGTATTTAGTACATAACTATTCTATACCAGGCTAAGTGATCCACTCCCTGTTATCTCTTTGGATTGCTGAGAGCGTTGGTGTTTCTCCCTGTCTTGCTGTTGAGATAAAATATTATCACTGAGACAAGTTAAAATGAAAGTTCAAGGACTGTAAAACTCACCCTAGGAATACTTAGCTCAATACTTAGAATGGCTCTGATGCGGTGCTCTAGCCAGAGACACTGAATACAGTTATTTTGTAGGCAGTGAAAGCACAATGTTGTCACTTGTATTTTCGCTTTCTTAAACTTGGTGACAACTGCAGCTCAAAACTGTTTTTTTAGGAAGACTCCGGCATTCTGATCTTCATCAGTGTTGCATGGGGGTGAATTTTTTTTTTTTATTAGTGTGTTGTTAGGCCTTCTTTCAAAAGATAGACGTAGCTTTTAGTTTTATTTAATGGGGGGTTTCCGCACAAAAGTGGCCTTTTGTGTTTTAAGGAACAGGTTGGGTCAGCACTAGAAAACCTGTTCATCCAACCATCTATAATTACAGTGTCACTTAAGACAGAATAATCAGGTTTTATTATGACGAAGAGACTCAGAAAACCTCACATATGCCTGGTTTAATTTTTTTTTTTCTCATGGAACTAAGATAAAATTTGTGTGCAGACACACATCTAGTGTGATACTCTTATGCAGCCATGCCAACAGACTCCAAAGTGTTTTATGCTTTGAGATATTATTGCTTGTGTTTACATTTGGGGCAAACTTAGGCTCCAAGTTGAATTCATTAAATTTTTATTCCAACATTCTGTTCTTCCTCTGGGCACAGAATTCCTATGACATGAAACACTGGATTCTGTTCCAGAACAAGAACAGAGTATCCCAAAGTTTCTCCTGGGACGGGGGTGGGAAGGGAGTAAAATTGTATTTCTGACCGAAGATGAGTGTGTTATTTTGTTATATAAAATTTCTGATCTTTTTTGTAAACAAAAAAAATTACCTTTGCATTTATCATTGTCACCATACATTAGGCCTGTATTTGATATATCTCTTTATGGAAACAGAATAGCCTTCCTGCACCTTCTGGCTTTCTGAAGATGCGGAGGTGAGAGACTATCTCAGATCTTGCTTAGAAGAAGCTGAAAAGAATAGGTGATTGGAGTTTCTTGTACTCTGAGGTGTCAGAGTGGCCAGTAGATGTGAAGGTCAGGAAAGCAGATGAAGGAAATGAAATATAGTCATTTAAATATTTGGCTCAATAGAGAATCCCAACAGCAATAGCAATAACAGAGGATGTTACATAGGGAAATTTTAAAACGTGAACTTTTAGGCAACAAAGCTTCATGTTTTTGAAATCTAGAACGTGCTGTCCATGTAGTAGCCACTGGCCACGTGTGACTGTTGAGCCTTTGAAATGTGGTTATCTGGATTGAAGTTTGTTCTAACTGGATGTTGAACACTTTATACAAAGGAAAGAATGTAAAATACCTGGTAATATTTTTATAGTGATAATACATTACAGTGATAATATTTTGAATATATTAGTTTCAGTAGAATATGTTGTTAGACTAATTTTACCTGTTTATTTTCATTTTCTTTTTTTAAAAATATGGCCACTTGGGACTTTCCCGGTGGTCCAGGGGTTAGGACTCTGTACTTCCACTGCAGGGCATGGGGGTTTGATCCCTGGTCAGGAAACTAGGATCCCATGTGCTTTGCAGCGTGGTTTAAAAAAAAAAAAGTAAAAAGAAAATATGGCTACTAGAAACTTACAATAACAGATGTGGCATGCGTTGTATTTCTATTGGACAGAGCTATTCTAGAGTAAAGCAAGAAAGTGGTATTCTGGGAGAAAGCCTAATAGAATTTACTGGACAAAACACAATAAAAGGGATTTTCATTTTCACAGGCTAAAGAAGTTTATTATACATAAGAATACTTCATCTTTCTTACCCATCGTAACTAAAATTTGAGGAAACACACCACCTAACATCTATTTTTATTTCCTCAAAACTACTGTTTAGTTTAGAGATTTAATGGTGAGGTAGTAATAGCAGAGAAAAGGCTTATAATTAGGGGATGAGTCTTAACACCTCTCAAAGGCCAGAATAGAGTATGATTGCTAGTTAGGAACATTTTAGAGACTCTATAGTTATCATTGTCCCAAAGTTACCAAACACAAACGAGTCACTGAAATTTATTTTAAAATAGAGTTTTCAGTAAATAGCAATTATCTTCAAATGCTTAATATATATTTTCCTTTGCTATGACTTTCCTTCCTTAGAAAATAGAAACACCTAATAAATCCAAACAACTCCTGACCGTATGTTAATCAAAGATTAATAAATTCACAAGAAGGAAAGACTTTCACCCGTAGGGAAGTGGGCATTGTTTTGAATACTAGGAAAGGTAAGAATACAATTCTTTGGTAATGTTTTGGGCTTTGAAGAATTTCTATACACGGAGACGTTGTCTTTATAATTTGAACACATTCTTGAGAAAGCATCTGACTGGTAAACAAAGCACAATGGCATAGGTCCTGGAAACATTCCTCTCAGATATTTTCATAACTGAAGTACATTTTGTCATACACAGTGAGTGTTAAACTGAAAAAAAAAAAACCCATATAACATAAGCATACTTTTATTTACTTGAAGGATACTAAATATATGAGACAGGTTGGAGCCTATGGGTTCTTCTTTGCTGGTGGAGGAGGGGCAGATTTTGTGGAGAATCTCAGAAGAGTTACCTCCCTGCCTGGTGCCAATCTTGAATCTGTCTCCCACCACAAGAAGCATAACTGCCATTAGTGTCAATGCATGTGAGCCTTTGGGGAACAATGATCCCCATTAACTTTGTAGATCGTTTCTGATGAGTCATGGAGCAGATTCACTAATGCTTGGAGAATTATTGATTGCAAAGCAGAGGATTTAAGAAGAGCTATTGACATAGGGCACTAAAAGTCTCTAGACATATTTTATATTTTTAGAGTTGAGGTAGGGAACTTGGGATTTATGTCATGCTTTCATATTATAAAAAATATGCATTTATATAAACATTACAGCTATATCCTTGAAAAAACCCTTAACAAATAATGAGGTAATAGCTTTCTGCATATTATTATTAGTCTTTTAATGATTTCATTACATTTCTTTCAGATAACTACTCATATTTTCTAAAAGGCATCTTATTACCTCTGCCTATGACATATATAAAAATGAAAAACCTTTGAAGGATATATATTACAGTATGAGCATTATGTATTTGATACTTTTCCCACTATTTTTGAGATCTTATCCTCAGTTTCTGTGATGATCCTTTGTTAGAATTCAGGATATATTAACCTCCAGATGAAATGTAGCCATATTGGATAGAGTGGAAAATTACATTCGCACTGTGATCAATTATTTTTTTTAAGTGAAGATGTTTCTGAAATAAGTATCATGCTTCAAATAGTGCATATGCTTTAAAAGAAAATCTGTCATTTTTTTGGACAATTGTTTTAAGAAATTGAGAGTTGCATCTTTAAATACCCAAAGAGGTGAATAATAGCTAATAAGGTAAATAGTCCCATCAAGTGTGGGTACAATTTGTGTGTGAGTATATATATATATGAATCTAAAACTGTTCCCAAGGCAATGCCAATTTATTCAAATCATCTCGATATTAAGTAACATAATGTTATTAAAAAGGATTGTAGTAAATACTATGTAATCCAAAGGCTATGTCCATGTATATCAACTCCATTCCAGTCCCTCTCTAGCTGAGTTCACAAAATGATATTTCTTCTCCAAAGGATTCTTAAAAAAATCTGTCTTGACACTGGACCTTTACTATATTTTCCACTTTTAAAATAGTTGAACTATTATTTAATTCATAGTTCATATAATTACGAGTGAACTTGTTTTAAAGAGCTAACAAGATTCTTGGATTGCGGGAACACACTTAATCATGTGAAATAAACATTACATGCTGATTTGAGATGTTTTGTAAAGTTGATTCATGGGAAAATATATGTTGTGGCAAAAATAGCAAGCTAGGTTCAGTGAGCTCTACCAAACTTAATCAAGATGCATCTTGTCCTCAAAGAGGTGGCAATCTTGTCAGGGAAGTTAAGAGTTTTGAAAATAACTGTAAAGTGCAAACCAGTATTTCATAAACGGTGGCTAGGTAACATTGTATGGAAGTTGAGATAAGGAAAGCTCTGACCAATACATGTAATAAATATAACAGTTCTAATGCATAAATAGTGGAAAACAAAAAATACTCTTCATTTTTTGATATTATAGAAATATTATTCTGTTAAAGCCGCATTAACTATATCTATTCAGTGATGTTTCCATATTATCATGTGTTTATATTTAATATCTAGGCATGAGTTTCATACATATACTAGTTCATTTGTTCAGTTCATTTTGCTGGTAGAAATACATATTTTTCAGATGTCCTATAGTAAAATATTGATAGCTTTGACATTAGCACTACTGTTAAATACCATAAAGTACCAGTTTTTGAAGCTACCAAATAATTACAAATGTATCAGAAAACCAAAGTGGGTAACCAGGGTAAACAGTGCATAGAAAATTTCTTTAAGGGAAAAGCTAGGTTAAAAGTAAACTGATAGTTACAAGGTCATTTGCTAAAAAAAAAAAAAAAGAAAAATCTGTATATTAAAGTTAAGCAGTGAAAATATTACTAAAATGTACCAAAAAAGTGATTTCATTTAGGGAAAGAGAATGTTTTATACTGAATGAAGCAATGAGAGAAATATATATTAGCAAGGAGATTTTAATCAGAGACAGCCAGAGTATGCAATTTAATGTGACATTGAATAGGAAAGTGAAGAAATAAAAACAAGATATAGATGATGATTTCAGGCACTGGTAGAAGTGTCATAATTGTGAATACAATTTTGTGAGTTTTAAAAAGTAGTTCATAAATATTTTAAGTATGTGGTTGTGGAAGACATGGTAACATTGTGTATACTTACTGTACTCAAAATTCTTCCTTACTAACATTTGTCTACAGTGATTATAACTGAATAGACTCTTCTAGAAAATTGGAAAAAGTGTGGTAACAATAGTATATGCAGTGGGAGTGTGAGGAAATCGAAATGGTGAAAGACTTTACAGTTTAATAGTCAAAACATGTCAAAAGCAGGATAAATAACAAGAATGCCAAATGAGGCATTAAGAAGTCCATATTCGTATTTAGAACATCATTAAAGACACTTCTTGAACTTAAAACTTAAAAACTATTCACAGCTTATTGTATCCAGAAAATGTAAAATTTAATCAAGTCTAATATCCAGCAATCTGTTTATCAGCGTTGTTGATCATAGTAATAATGATAGGCTAACATTTTATTTGTTTCTGCCTTATCTGACTACAAGAAGAGAATTACCTTGACAATGACCTTTTAGCACTCTGCGTGGATGGCTCCCCTTATCGTAGCAGAAAGATAGTCTGGGATGGGATGGTGAAAATGAAGGTGACCACAGATATAATAGGAAGGCAGATGGCCTGCTGAGGGGGAAAGTTGGTGGAAAAAGCTCTGAACCATTAAGTGACTTTGCAACTCAGTGTTCTAACACAGACTCCCTCACTGATATTTCTGTTTACTAAATTTTAGTTTAAAAAAGCCATCCTATGAAATGATGTATCAGTTTCTGTGAGCACTGTGTCTACATTTGTTTTGAAAGTCCAGTGTTTGTTGCAGTGCAGAGCCCACTTGGGGCTACATGTTTTGACAAGTGACGCACTTTATAAATACAAGAGGTGATATTGATATTATCATTTACAAGTTATTATATTTTTATATATTTATTACACTTTGTCTATATCTTAAAACGAGTAATAGACTTGGGAGATGGGGCACAAAAATCTCACAGTGTATGGATTTTATTTTACCAAACCAGATGTGACTAGGTATGTGGACTGGAAAAAAACATTTACTCTTTCTGTTGTTTAATTTCTACATCTGTAAAATTATGAGCATATAAATAATAGTTAATAATATAAGTGCCATTTGCTATACATTTCTTTACAAAATATTTCATTTAATCTTTGTGACAGATGTAAAATGCCCCCTTTGACTTTTAAAGGTGACTAGCATGACTGCTAAACACTTTTTGTCATTTTCAGAGTTGTGAGACTTTTTTTTTTTAACTCCGATTCCATATTTTTAACCTTTTTTTTTTTGGTCTTGCTTGCCATCATTACAAAGAATGGTGATGAGGATAATAGCTTTAACAACGATCACTAACATCTTGGACTACTTACTTTGTGCCAGGGTAAGGTGTATGAATTAATTTACATACTCTTCAGAACAACCCTATGAGACGGATGCTATCTCAGTTTCACAGGGAAAACTGAGGCACAAAATTAATTGCCCGTGGTTTCTTAACTAGGAAGTGGCACAACAGGGAGTTGAACCAAGGTAGTCCAGCTCTAGAGTTGTGAAAGAATAAAAACAAAATTAAAAAAGATACTTGGGTACTGATAGGAGATTGAGACTGTAGACATTTGGAATAATCCACAAGAGTAACTCCTGCTACAGCATTTGAGGAGACTCTGCAAGAATGGATAGGAAGTTAAGAGGAGAGAGATAAAGGGCCTGGGGAGGGACAGGTGATAGGGTAGAAGAAGTAAGGAATCAGTGGAGAAAGGGAGTTTAGGGCTCCACTCTGGAGGACAGTAGGGACCAGGTAGGAAGTTCAGGGCACAGTGGGAACATTAGCAGACATTTGCTTTAGCAAGTAATGTACAGGTGTTGTGTTTTAGTGACATTTTTTAGAGGGAGAGTAGGACATACATAGGATGAAATGGAAATTGTTGACTAGAGATGAGGGACTGGAAAAGGACAGTAACAAGGTAATGAAGGGACACGTGTTCTGGGGAAAAAGTCACAGGCTTCAGGCCCACAGGATGTAGCAACTAATTAGATGTGGATATTAAAGGTGATGGGAGATATTAAAAATGATTTAAAGAGTATAGTAAGAATTTTTAAAATTTTTCATCCAAAATCCCTTATTTAAAACTTTGTTAATGTTATCCCTGTTCATCATATTGTTCCTTATGAGCTCTTTTCATATAAAGAACTATATTTTAAAACATCAGAGAAAAACACTTAAAATTATATTTTATCCGGGACTATAACTTGGTTAGGTGGAAGATACCTGTTACATTCTTAAAAACAGTTCATTTCTGTGTCAAGCTCCTTTAAAACACAGGATCCAATCAATTAAAGAATGGTATTTAAATTCTTTATCCCAAATTGGTCATTCTAAAGTAACGTCATTTCATCTTAGGGGTATGTTGTTGTTTGCTGGGAAATGTCTTATTGACGGCTAGGCAGTTCTGGTCCCTTTAAAGTTCATGCAGAACACGGGTGTAAATGATCCCCAGTGATAAACCAGGTGGCAGATAGATACATGATAAAACAAGTTTGCAATGTGCTCAATGTGGCTGACATTTATACTTCTCAGACCTTGCTATTTTAGGGAAGGTATCAATGATACTCTCTTTCCTGGAAATAAAGATCCTCAATAATCAGACACCCTTATAAACAAAATGATTTACATATGGAAATAAATAAGCGGTTGCATTGAGTTAGTAGTTACCTGGAGTTGGGAGGATAGTTATATTTCAAACAGAATAGAAAGCTTTACAGGAGTACTCGTAGGCTTTTTTATATAAGGCATTTATGTGCTTTTTACAAGTAAGTGGCTTAAGAGTTTAAGTTGAGCATGTCAGAGCAATGACTGTATTTAATATACATAGAGAAATTCTCATGAAATCAAGAGTTTCCAAGAAAAAGATTCCATTTATAAATACTTATCAGTTAATTTATTTAGATAGTCTGTGTCCACGGAAAATAATTTTTAAATTGCTCTGTATATGTCTTTAAATACAACATGCAGAGCTAGAGAAAATAATGTTAACGGTGTTTCCATTTTGCCTTTTGTTTATATGCCTTTTAGTATTATGTGAAAACCACACTTAGAATGTGTCTTTTTCTATTATTAGACTTTTTTTTTGCTCCATCTGGTTTTGGCTGTGTGCTATAAAGATCTGGTAAAAATCTATTTTTGTTGAATTATTAGATAATGCTTAGAAAATGTTCATTTCAAAGTAAATAAGATTAAATAGTACTAAGATTAGAAATTCTTCTTTGGCTTCCCAACTCATGGGCCAATCTTAACTATTAAATTTACTCCAAATTATTTTGAGCTGTTATTTGAATTTCATTGCTCAAAAAATTCAGGGAAACTGCATTGTCAACTTAGTGGCATTCAAATAAGGCAATTGGTCTTAAATAATTGGTATTACATACCCCTTCCAGAAGACTTTGAAAGATTGGATGAGCGCAGCAAAAGTGAACAACTGGGAATACAAGCAGATCTTTAACCCAGCTGTGGAACCTCTCTGAGGTATTTCCAAATAGGACCTTTCTGAAAATTAATTAGAAATAGCCAGAACAATAGTGGAGATTATTGAAAAAAAAAACTGAATTCTGGATAATTCTTTCAGAAGGACCACATTTACTGAAAGTTGCACACGGGAAATGACTCTCCCAGAGAAATATATTAATGGTTTGAGGACTGGATTTTTAAAGTAAATATTGTTTTGGAAGCAGTTAATATAGAGACTGTTGTGTCTGTTTCTCAGTAATGGATTAAAGTTTACTCTGTGCTGAGGTCTTTTTCACTTAAAAGGCTATTTTTCTATGTTGATAATAAGGCAATATAGGGAACTCATTCTTTTATGTTCTGAAAAATAATCAATTAACAAACATTTGCTGAGCACCTATTAGAAGTAAAGGATTATAGTAGGTCAGGAGAGAAGGTCCCAAAGGAGAAGTACATAGGTTTTATTCTTGTTCGACATATAATTGAGTTGGGGAGAAAGACATGAGAAGTTAACAGTACAGTCAGTATTGACACCGTACAATTGAATACCAAAGGAGGAAATGAAAAGGGGGAAGTCTTTGCAGAAATGAGTGTTTAGGGTGTAGAACCGCTACCCTCTCTGTGGAGGAGGGCACCTGACCCAGGGGAAGCTTAAGCAATCTTTTCAGAAAATGGAGGGAAAAGGTATGAAGAGAATGAGGCTAGCTTCCATATTCGAGCATCTTCTGTATATGAGGTGGTCTTTGCAGAAAAGAACCTGCTCACAGTGCTGCACAGTTAGGGAACGGACTTGTTTGCCAGGAACCACCATCCTCTTGATAGAGTTGAGGAAACTGAGGCTCAGAGAGGTTAACTTACATGCCAGAATTCACACAGTCTGATGAGTAGTTGAAATGAAGCCAGGTATTTCTTCACTTCTGAGATAGCATTCCGTCTCCCCTTTATGATTCTGCTGAGAATGAATGTGGTATAGTTATGATACAGGAATTTGAAACTTCGCCCATAGAATTGACATGACTCAGGAAGGTATAAATTTAATTTAAAAGGCTGGCTAATACATTTTGTTCTTGTGCTCTGACATTGGATTATTAATACACATGGCATAGAGTTTGCCCAATTGTTTGTAATCATTGCTTTTTAGGTTTGTAAAAACCAAAGCAAAGCAAAACACACCAGGCCTCCTGTCTTTAGCAGATATGGTAAAGGTATGCAGTAGTGTGACCCATTATAACATTGCATTTGGGCCATCTGGGATCCTCCCAGAGGAAGCTTTGTGAAGATAATGTACTTTCACACCAGTAACATGATGCCATAAAATTTTCACCAAGAAGTGATAGGCCTAGCTCCAGAGTACATGCTAAATTTGTTTATCAAGCTGAAACTCTAATACTTTGGCCACCTGATGCGAAGAGCCGACTCATTGGAAAAGACCCTGATGCTGGGAAGGATTGAGGGCAGGAGAAGAAGGAGATGGCAGGATGAGATGGTTGGATGGCATCACCGACTCAATAGACATGAGTTTGAGCAAACTTCAGGAGATAGTGAAGGACAGGGAAGCCTGGTGTGCGGCAGTCCATGGGGTCCCAAAGAGTCGGACACGACTTAGTGACTAACAACAAGATGGGCATTTTATGCTTTCATGTTGCCTCATCTTCACACAATAATCTGTGCTCTCTGTCCCTATGTGACAGAGCTTATGATATTAAAAAAAGATAAACGATTAATTGAAGACTTGTTGTCTTGGAGCTAGTCTCTTACTAAAAAATTCCTCTCTTCATGAGCTATTTTGAACATACACCAAATAAAATTATGTATTGTTCAGAGAAGGAACATGAAAGAACTCATGCTCTTGCTTTTGGCCTCAAAGGAAAGCACTTATATTAGAAAATATTTATTGAGTGTAGTTGTACATGTGCCACCTCTCATGCTTTATCCACCTATCAGGATAAAGACGTAAGTAAGGTATATCCTCTTCTCAGAGTAGTTTCAGTGTAGTGATGGAAATATTCACAAGTAATGTGCGGGCAAAACAAAGTGGGCATGGAGGAGCCAAGAATAGGCTGCTTGTGGGCAGAGTGTGGAATTTGCCTAAAACCATCCAGTAGACACATTAACTCTTTACATACTTTGTATATTAAATAGAAGACAAAAAAATCAAATCATAATTTGTTAAAATTACATGATTCAGTACTTAAGCTATTTTTCTTTCTGTCTAAGTATTTGATAAATAAGCATGACCCAGATGTAGGGTAGACAGATGACCAGACAGAAGAGATTAATTTATTTCAGATGTTGGCATTTTTATAGAAAGATGGGGACATATAATTCATTTGAAGCTTCTTCATACTAACTCCTGATTAGGAGATGAAGACACTCAGTATTGACCTTCAGGTTTCAGAGACTGAAACTGTTGTGTTAACAGAAAAAAAAATTCCTTAAGAGAGAGATATGCTTTAGGTGTTAACTAATTTAACTTTAGTGACCGAAGGTTTTAGATATATGAGACTTTCTTCCCTTTGGCTTTTCTTTGTGTGCAGAAAATAAAGCTGTATTTTGTAGGCTAGCTTCCCAACTCTTCAATGGTGAAAGTGCAACTGTGCATGCGTTCTATAAGGCCCCATTCAGCTGTGAAGTGTTTGTTACTTGTTTCCAGGATTTATTCTGTGTTCTAGGTTAGAAACCAGGATTTTTATTCTGTTGCTTGCCATTCTTCATTTGCAATCATAAACATTTATTTAAAGCCCCCTGCCGAAAAAGCTTCATGATAAGATTTTTGGCTGAAATTTTCGAGAGAAATTAGAGATACGGGTTCTGCTTTTCTGAAGTTTATGGCCCAGAGGAAAAGCTCCATCCATTGCAAGAACTACAAAAGACCAGGCCTTTAGCAGTTATAATAATTATAAAAATGGCTTCTTATTTCATAGGCACTTACTCATTTTACTTATGTGACTATACGAAGTTGTTACACAGCACTGTGAGATTTATGCATGGCTGGCTGTCTCTGGTTCACAGGTGAGAAAATGGAGGCTCAGCAAGGCTCAGGCCACATAATTTGCTCAGGGGCCATGTAGTAAGGTACCGTGTGTGCTGAGCTCTCAACCCAGTTCTGCTGTTGGTTTGTCTGTTTCCATCAAGATGGCACGACTTAAGTCAACAAGCACTCACAGCAGTGTACACTCGAGGCCCAGTCCAGGTTAGTTCTGCAGAGACTTCATGAAGGAGGCAGGATGTGAAAGGCGGGTTTTGAATCATTGTGGTCGTAAAACAGCAGAGACCAGGGAGTGGACTCTGACGTTTCCCTGGCTTGGAAAGGAGGGCAGTATCGAATGGCCTAATCTGCCAGGGTGGCTCGCTCAGTATTAGTTCTACTCACACCTAATACCCTCTGCTCCAGCACTTGCCAAGATCAGCAAAATCTACTTTTAGACTCAAAATCATTACCACCTGTGAGTTTCGGGTGTCACTTCTGAATGACATAGCAGTCTGCCAATTGATCCTGTGGATGGCTTGAAGTGGCACAGTTTGAGAAGTGTCTTGAGTCCGTAGAACAGTGTTACAAATGCTCTTATGATTAATTTAGTCAACTACATTATTGAAGGCATTAGGGTAGTTCAGTTTATTTCTCCCATCATTTAAAAATAGAAATCTGTTACCAACATTAAAATAAACATTTCACTGAGAATGGTTATTCACTTGGAGATTTCAGTTGAACTTTTCTCACTTTCCCCCATCTCTGCTGCTGCTGCTGCTGCTAAGTCGCTTCAGTCGTGTCCGACTCTGTGCGACCCCATAGACGGGAGCCCACCAGGCTCCCCTGTCCCTGGGATTTTCTAGGCAAGAACACTGGAGTGGGTTGCTGTTTCCTTCTCCAGTGCGTGAAAGTGTAAAGATCTCTAGCAGAGTAATTAGAATATATCTGTGAGTTTGTGATGTGTACAGATATATATGCTATATCCTATTTACATGTATATTTCATAAAGGACTATGAAGTAAGTAGTCCATAGGTTATAGCTGAAAATGAAACAAATTCATGAAACTAAGGGATGCATTCACCAATAGGGTCACCAAGTTTGTTCTGAAGTATATTTGATTAAAGGCAAAAGAAGAGAGTGGCAGAGGATGAGACAGTTATATAGCATCACCAGCTCAATGGACATGAACTTGAGCAAACTCTAGGTGATAGTGGAGGACAGGGAAGCCTGGCATGCTGCAGTCCATGGGGTCGCAAAGAATCAGGTGTGACTTAGCAACTGAACAATAGCAACCACACAACATCGTTGTGTGGTTCTTTGCACTGATTATAAGTAGGATTTGTGAAAATACAGTATGCGAAAGACAAAAGAAAAGATACTCTAATACACATGTGTAAATCTAAATTTATTATTACTAATAGTTATTAAGGCTTGAGATCAAATAATTGATAGATATTGTTATTAAGAATCTTAGTCCCTCTGTCTTAGTGAATTGATTTCTATTGCTTTTTTCCCCTACTGGTGTTAGACTTTATCCTGTTTGCACAGTAACAATTTTCTGTTGGTAAATGACCTGGCATTAATGGATTTTAAAAATATTTTCCCTTCATGTACCAGGAATTCTCGGGCATATTTTTAAAGATAAATATTCTATGCTAATATACTAATTTTTTGGCAAGAAAATTAGCACCTATATTTCAGTTCAATAGTTCTGTGATAAATGAAGTATAATTAAACATTCAGATTCTGCAACATGCACTTAAATATTAATTTGGATTCTTTTATGTTTTAGGCACTGCACTAGGCATTGAATACATAATGGTTAACATAAACAGATGCAGTTATAAAAGTGCAATTATAAAATTTAGACATCTCTCAAATTTCAAATTGGCCATTGCAGAAATAATGATGTATTATTATATTTCTTGTTGCCACAGAATTTAAATAATCTTGTTTATGGAATTTAAATAATCTTTTCTGTAATTAAAAGTATTATTTGTAGATGGCAGTAAATATTTATTTTAAAGCCTCTATCAGTGTTAGGTTTACTGTGAATAAGTGAAGTGTTCTATTTTCATGTAAGGGAGGTGCCATTTTATGCTTAGAATGACTGCTTTCCAAGTAAGCAAGAGAAGTAGCATCACAAAGTAAGAAGTCCAGGAAAACTCAATTTTGAGTGGCAGCATAATATTGTAGAGTTTAAAAGGTCAGGCTAGTACAGGAGGCTCCAGTTTTGCCACTTAATATCATGCAGAATGTTGTGACAGCCAGGGCTGATACAGCTGAAAATATCTGCAGCCTTGGAAGCCTTGTAACTTTCAGAAGGTCATTTTGGCATCATAGTAGAAACACTGATTCACAGGGAAGGTCAAACTGGACAGCCAGGCAGGAAGATAGGTTGCTGAACTCAACAGCTGTAGATTTTAGAATAGTTGTCAACTGCACAAACTGGGTATTCTAATTTGCTGTGCCATTTATCATTGAAATATTTACAGAGGAACAAGTTTTACTTGATGGGAGGGTTCTGATTTCTCTTCTGTAAAACTTTTTAAGTGTTGCATCTACAACTTTACCTGATACAGGGCATTTGTTAAAATAATTTTATTTATGTGTAATGTGTACTCCATCAAAAAAAAAAAAAAAGGATGTTAGTTGCCTTACTATGATAAGCACACATCAGATAGGACTATGAAAAAGACAAATCAGAAGGAAAAGAAATGAAACAAGTACTTGAGATGAAATTGAGAACTGAATTTATCTCTTGGCTTTCTGGAGACTAAAGCAAAAGCTTTAGGAAGTAGAAAAATCCCAAGTTTATTTGTTAAGATCTCTTTATATCCCATGTACAGTCTTATTCTTAGCCCTTAGGGTATTTAGTTAAATATTCTGACTCTGCCCTTGAGTGAAATCTTGGAATGGATGGATTCCAAATAATTAAGAAATGAAGGCTGAATTCTTCATTCTGGCCTTCAAGGCCCTTACTGGTTTGGTTCCAGCCCCAGATTCCAACATTATCTCCTGCCAGCCCCATTGCACATGGTGCTCCACACCGACCAGTTCCTCCAGCGTTCATATTCTGTGCTTTCTCCTGTCCCAGCCTTGTTCCTTGTATTCCTGCAGCCTGGAGTGCCATTCCTTTTTGTATCCAACCAAATGAAACCCATCCTTCCAGGCCCATGTTAGATGTCTTATCCATCAAGAAACCACCCCTGACTCTCTTTTAATCACCAAGCCTTATTGTTATCTCTCAGCACTTTTTTTCTTATGTGCAGCTATTTGTGTATTAATTTTATGTCCCCAATAAAGCAATAAACTCTTGAAAGTTGGATCCATGTAGTCCCCCTAGATCTAGGCTACATATATGGGATCATCCATAAACTGTTTAATATAATCAGTGTGTATATAGTTTCACCTATGTATTGTTTATCCTTAATATATTTATTTATTTAGTAAGGTTATTGTGTATGTTGGATATATTTGGATTTCTTTAAAGAAAACATTTTTTTTCCTAGGATAGTAGAGAAGAAAGAAAGAGAACTAAAAAAGAGCACTATTAGAGGAGTAGACACCTGCAGTGTTTGTCAAAGGAAATAATTTTGAGGCAGTGGAGCTGAGATTGGTATTTTAAAAGTTGTTTTGATTTGGGGTTTTCTTATTAGAAAACAACTTAATATTTACCTTTTTTGTGTGTGTGCCGTAAGGTAACTAATTACTAGAGAACAGCTTTGTTAGATGTAAAGAGAAGTATCACTTATGCCATTTCAGACCTTCAGTGCTTTCTCCCTAGTATACTTTTCTACCGTTTTAACAGCTGTCAAAAATCTCTCTGCTTCTTCATTGCTTAGAGGTGTTTCAGATAGTTATTCCATCTCCTTCACTGCTTTTCAAACACTGTTTTAGTGGCTGATACAGATCAGTCTTCCTGTAAGCATACTTGCTTTGCATATATTCAGTTGTGTTGCTTTCAGAGCAGTCTTCCTTTTTCCTTATGCAGAAGATTTCTGTCAATAGATTTTAAGTCCTGGAAAGCTCTGAAGGAAAGGTATGCTCTTCTTGCCCAGAAAGCAGACAGATGAAAATAAAATCATGCCCAAAGATCCTTTTCCTTAATAACTCATTTTTCAATCATTTACTGAGTATTTAGAACCCTGTAATGTATTAATTGGGCTTCCCTGGTGGCTCAGAGGTAAAGAATCCACCTGCAATGGAATCCACCTCCAACTGAACTTTGGTTCAGTTCCTGGGTCAGGAAGTTCCCCTGGAGAACTTCAGTATCCTTGGGCTTCCCAGGTAGCTCAGACAGTTAAGAATCTGCTTGTAATGTGGGAGCCCCGGTTCGATTCCTGGGTTGGGAAGATCCTGGGAGGAGAGCATGGCAGTCCACTCCAGTATTCTTGCCTGGAGAATTCCCATGGACGGAGGAGTCTGGCAGGCTATAGTCCAGTTCAGTTCAGTTCAGTTGCTCAGTCGTGTCCGACTCTTCGAAACCCCATGAATCGCAGCACGCCAGGCATCCCTGTCCATCACCAACTCCCAGAGTTCACTCAGACTCATGTCCATCGAGTCAGTGATGCCATCCAGCCATCTCATCCTCTGTTGTCCCCTTTTCCTCCTGCCCCCAATGCCTCCCAGCATCAGAGTCTTTTCCAATGAGTCAACTCTTCGCATGAGGTGGCCAAAGTACTGGAGTTTCAGCTTCAGCATCATTCCTTCCAAAGAACACCCAGGGCTGATTTCCTTCAGAATGGACTGGTTGGATCGCCAGGGGATTGCAAAAGAGTTGGACATGACTTAGCAACTAAACAACAATGTGTTAATTACTAGATTAATACTAACTAGCAGTCCTAAGAAGAAACTGATAAGAGGTAGTATGTAATTCTCACATTTCTAAGTCATATTAGTGTCCAGTGTATACCCCATGGACATACAAGGAAAAGAGCATTTTTCTCTCAGCTCTGTGAAGGGGGCCATCTTATCTCCTTCAGACTACACACAGGGCTTGCTCCTTCACTTACCTCTCAGAGCAAATCACTAAGGATATAGTCATGGCCACTGTACCATCCCCAAGTCTACACCCAATCTCTCTGGTGGGTTTTTTTTTTTTTTTTGGCTTTTATTGTATTTAAGGTTGTTGTCATTTCTACGAAGATAGGTATTACGTTGCCAGCATGTGTTGTGATTGAAATTTTAAGTTTTAAATCAGAAGACCTGATTTTGGATCCTGATTGTTCTGTTCAGTTAGCTTAGGAGGCTTGGGTGAGTCAATCACTTAACCATGCCAGCCTTAATTTATTTGTTCACAAATAAACAAGATAATATAACCATCCTTTAGAGTCATGAAGAACAAATGGCAAAATGTAGATGAAAGTAAATTGTATACTAGTGAATCAAATATTATCTGCTATTGTTGAGTAATAATAGAATGTATGAGTTCTGGGGGAAAAGTAAATTTTTCTAAGTGGCTCCTCTAGTCAAAACTTTTTATTAAAGAACAAGATGAACATCTTGCAGATATTATATTAAATCAAGAAGAAATGTAGCACAGGCCAACTTCTCAAGAAATTAATCTCTCCAGGAGTTATTAATGAAGAAACATAGTTTGTAGTTTTGTTGAAGGAAGCTTAAAGTCTTATTTAAGTCTTTTTCCCCTCTGTTAACTGTAATACAGAGGTTTTACTTGAATGTAAATAAAGAGCCAGGTATTAGTTATATATGAAGAGCATGATTTGACTAATTCCTACATAAGGTTTCTCTTTTTTCTTTGGATACACACACACACACACACACAAACATACATGCATATCTACACTCCCATACATACATTTTATTTCTTATTTATCTATACTATTAATAATTTTATCAGATTGTAGTAATTAAGTGCTTAATTGTTTTTTCTTTTTGCAAAATAATTTTACCCTGTAGAGCCTAAATATCACTGTCTCTATTTATTTTATATATTTGTGTATATATGTATATATTTGTTTATGTATATACATATTTATGTATATACATATTTGACATTTTAATGATAGAAAGCTATGGGAAGTTTTAAGATTACCAAGTGATTATTTTTTTGAATTTATTCAATATACTCTTTCAGATATACTGGGGGACTTTCTATTTTTTTTACAGATTAAGTAGCTTTTATATAGTGTGAACTCTTGAGCAGAACTGAAGCATAAGAGGTTTGCAACATAGTAGGATGATATGAGTAGTATCTTAGATGATGTGGAGGAGCATGTATGGTGCCTGATTTAAAATAATATTTTAAAAGATGAATGTAACAGTCCCTTATAAGCAGAATCTAAAAGGAAATGATACAAAATTGGTCCATTTGGTGGTGTAACCTCAAAGGTCATTCTGTTGAGAGAAGGACAGACATTTGTGACTTGTGTATAAAAGTCTTTTATTTACTCTGATATAAAATCACCCTTGCATACAAGTTTCTAGTTGCCAATGATCTGAAAATAATGAAATATTTAAAAATAAACCTTCAGTTGTGACACTGAAAAAAATGAATATAACAGAACTTTGCATAACATTTTGCAGGCATGTTGATTTTCTAAAGTAGTTAGTAGAATATAATCAAAAAGCATGTCAGCAAATCTCAAATAAGCCATCATTTCAGGGCAGATATTCTGGGAAATTACTGGGTAGAAATGCATTAAACAATTTCTGGTGGAAGTAGTCTTTTAACTTTAGTTGATTATGATTGCCAGAATTTAATGAGATTAAGGGTAGCCTGGGGAGTTTGCTTAAAATGTAGATTACTGGTCTTCTTTACCCTTAGTAGGTCTAAGGTAGGTTCCAGGAATATGTGTTTTTAAGTCACCCCTGGGTGACCAATACAGAGAGTTTGAGGTTCTAACTGAATCTTTAATTTCCCAGACAGAACAGAAAGTGTTGCTGTTAATAAACTGTTGGCAGTTACTGGAGTTTATTAGCCAGTTACTGACGCAGTGTGATTTGCCATGGAAAGCCGGTCATTGGTTTTTAAGTGGATATGATGCTGGTAGAAGCACATACAGCTTTAATCACTGTCTCATTAGAAGGATGTAGTCAGCTTTTCAGATCTCCTCATGTGTTACAGCTTTTCTAGAATGCACAGAACCTTATGGGTGATTAAAATACTTAAGGGATTTTCTTTTTTTTTTTTTTTCTGTTTGGCAGAGGAACCAAACCTCACGTTGCCATATTAGTTTGTTCAAAGTGCGTTCAGTACATATACTCTTCTGGAAAGTACAAAATCCTAGGAATAGAATCTTGCTCTTATCTCCTGAGAAGATGTGACTGTATTTATACTCTGACAACATGGTAAAAGCACATTGTTAAAAAGAGAATAAAAACATTAGAAATGCCCACATTTTGCCAACCCACCATCTTAAGTGTTTTGAAAATCCAGTTTCAGTTTTCTCTTTATTCTGTGAACTGTTATTTAATAACTGAGAAAGAGTTTGAGGAGGGTAAAAGGAGGGGAGAGTGTTTTGTTTTCTAATGGGACACATGCCCCTTCGCAAAATCATACAAGACTATATACCTACCTCAGTTTTTTAGACTGGAAATAATGCCTTCCACTTCAGAACACTCCAGTCCAGGGCAAGAGGCCCTCTGGCCTCAGGAGAAATGACCACACAGGGAAATGTGTCTGGGCCTACATGAGTTCACCAGAGTTCTATTGTGCCTTAGCTAGTTTGATAACGCCTTGCATTATTTATAGCACTTGTCAGAAACGATTTCCTTTAGTCAATTAGTGTCTAAAAAAGAAGGGGGGGAAGCAGGATATTTTCTGACATTTGTAGAAATAACATGCAAAAAAAGCATTCCCTTAATCATGACATTGTGCTGTCAGAGATTTTCCTAATATAACATGTCCCACAGAGTGTTAACTACATGTTTTGTTTTTATTAAGAAGCAAAGAATGGTAAGCTGTATATTTGTTTTGATACTCTGTCAACTCAAAACATTTATTGAAACCTCTGGCCCCTGTTCTTTGGCAAATAATTGTAAAATATAAATATAGTAATTGTCTTAGCAATGAGATGGTTTATTTTGAAATAACAGGAGTTGAACAACTGATTTTACAAATGTTTCCATCGATTAACTGCCATGTAAGTGCTAACAACTGAAAATATTTAGCAAAACACAAAGATAAGGCTTCAAGTTCTATATAGGAAAAAGACATATAACTGTTACTCCTTTCTTACAATAAAAATTTACAATATGGTTTGAAGGATAATATCTTTTTTAGGGCCTTACACATTTAATAAATGTAGAAAAACATGTTATTAATTGCTGGTAGAAGTATGTAGTGATAAATGTTTTCTTAGACTAAGTTTGATGTTTAGTTCAAAATTAATATTTGCATATACTTTATGTCCAAAGTATTTGTATTATTAATACCAATCGAATGCATAGTTTTGTATATATAATTGCAGTATTACTTAAAATAATGAAAAATTGGCATTTATTTAGGTGACCACTAGTATAGAAATGGATATATAGTAAAGTAATACATAATTGTTAAAAAATATTTATGTGAATCTATCTCTATTGATAAGGAAAGGTCATTAACATATTTTGTAGAAAGCAAGCCGAAGGATAATATGCTTAGTATGTTTTCATCATTACTGTAAAAAAATTTTTTTAAAAAGTATTGAAACTGTGTATGTGTGTTGTATGTGTAGATGTGTGTTTGTGTGTGATAATACATAGAAAAAGGACTGAACACACCATACTAATAATAGTGGTTACTAATAATAGTGGCTTGGGGTTGGAGGGGGTTTGATTTGGCAGTAGAAAGATGAGAAATTCTCAATAACCCCTTCTATATGATTTAAATTTATTAACAGTGAAAATCCATTCATTTGGCAATGTCTAAAACCAAAAACAAAAAGAAAATACATGGAGTTAATGTATGTGAGAGTTTCCCAGGTGGTGCTAGTCGTAAAGAATGCAGTTGGCCAGTGCAGGAGATGTAAGAGACAGGAGTTTGATCCCTGGGTTGGAAAGATTACCTGGAGGAGGGCATGGCAACTCACTCCAGTATTTTTGCCTGAAGAATCCTGTCCGACAGGGGAGCCTGGCAGGCAATAGTCCATAGGGTCACAGAGAGTCAGACATGACTGAAGGAACTTAGCATGCAGACAATGTATGTGATTCATATAAATTACTCGCTAGAGATTTCTGTCTGTCATTTGAGCTTATATGTTACTAGCTCTTCTGGGTAATAGCGTTATCATTTATACCCATTGGAGGAGGAAATGGCACCCCACTCCAGTATTGTTTTTGGGATAATCCCATGCTTTGGAAGAGCCTGGTGGGCTGCAGTCCATGGGATTGCAAAGAGTTGGATACAGCTGAGCAATTGAGTACTTATACCCATACTTCTAGATCACAAAAGAAGGCAGAACCATAGTTAACAGCATAAATTGTTAATTTTTTACTTTGAAATAATGTAGATTATAGTCTAGGTGTGGAGGGAGGAACATTCAAAATTTAGATAAACTGTTTATTTAACTTGTAATTTGCTTCTGAGCCTTTACATTTCTAGTTTGAGAATTCTTTATTTTCACTGTCTAATTTTTTGCCTTATTTTATTTTACATCTCTTTCTGACTGTGAACTTCATGGGACATGCATTTTGGTGTGTGTCTGCAAAGTTCCTCTGAATGAATGACTCATGCTTCTAGATCTGCATTGCGCAAGTAATGAGATTTCACTTCTTAAGTATGTTAGAAATTTAAGGAATTAGAGTTGTGGCACAAAAGTGTGGTAAATGATTTATGTACAAATATAAATTTAGTTATCAGGGAGACAAATTTTATCTTTTTATCTGGTTAGTCTTATATTTCTAAGACTTGCAGAATCTTTCAGTGTTTTCTTTTTTATAAGTGAAGCCTTATAATTAATAAATGTTGAGGTAGGCACCAACAAAATATACCTCCCTGTTACCACTGTGGAGCTGCTTGTTTAAGCCTTAGGCTTCTGCAAAATAAATTCTGAAGCTCTGGCTATACTGTATAGCAGTTGCAGTAATACTAGCATAGTTTGTTGTTGTTCAGCATCTGAGACCTAGCTTAGTATATGTGTTATGTGGAACGTTCCCTAGAAGATACAGCTACATTGAAGTGAAAATATGAGTTATTAATGCATGTCTGTTTTGAAACGTATCTTCCTCTTTTATAAACCAGGGAAAAACAACTGGGTCTTGATTCACTGTTAGTCAGGGAAAGCCTGATTCTTATATGCATGTGAGTGTATGTGAATTTGTGATTTTTTCTTTTTTTTTTAGGAAAGCTCAGATTAAACTGAAATTCTAATATTTTATTGTTTTTAGGAATAAATTCAGTTGACATTGGTATATTATTAAATGTATGTTTGAGATTATTTGTTCAAAAGGTAATCTTTAAGGTCAAATATATAAATCAGTAGAAATACCCCTAGGATTATAACGTTAAACTATGTGGTACCTTTGTGGCTTGAGTATTTGTAAAGTTTGCAATAAAAGATGCATTTTTGATGTGATGGGGATTTTTACTGATTAAATGGAAAAAAGGGGATGTGTATGTATTGTGTTTTGTCATCAGAAGCCCATTAATTCACTTAATTAGGATGCATTCAAATAATGTCCATTAATTCATTTAATTAGGATGCATCTCATATTCATGTTTGATATCATTCATTATATTCTGAAGAATAATTATTTTTAGATCTTTTTGAAGTTGAAGAAATACGTGCTCGGTTGTGTCCGACTCTTTGCAGCCCCATGGACTGTAGCCTGCCAGGCTCCTCTCTCCATGGGATTTCCCAGGCAAGAGTACTGGAGTGGGTTGCCATTTTCTCCTTTGGGGGTCTTCCCCACCCAGGGATTGAACCCACTGTCTCTTGGGTCTCCTACACTGGCAGGCAGGATCTTTACCACTAGCGCCACCCTCTTTAATACACATAGATTTTACATATTTTTCTAATGATTAATAATTAAGCAACAGATTTTGGGCAGTCTTCAATAGAAATAAGCCGGTAAGATCTCCCAGGTTGAGCTTACGAGGTTACATTCTAAATCATCTGTTAAGATCAAGTTAGTGTGCTCAGATAGAGTTGATAGTGGGCTTCCCAGGTGGCTCAGTGGTAAAGAATTCACTTGCCAGTGCAGGAGACACAGGAGATATAGGTTCCATCCCTGGGTTGGGAAGTGTGATAGCTATGATTATTTGATTCTAATAGAGATATGCTTTATATTTTGGCCAGATTTTTTTTAAATTGTTTTTGTCATTTCTTCACATATTGATTTTATAATTTAGCTAGATTGGACCTACTCAAATGGAAAATGGGCATAGGTTAATTATGGAAAATCTTTTAATGACTACTGGCTGTGAGAATGATTTCTGCCTTGTAAGGAAAGTTGAACATTGAGGCAAAGAGGTTCACATGCACCTGATTTTCACTGACGTACAGGGTTCTATGGGAATATTTCCTTAAGTCTCTCGTTAATCACCTCCACTAGCTTTGTTCGTAGTGATGCTTTCTAAGGCCCACTTGATTTCACATTCCGGGATGTCTGGCTCTAGGTGAGTGATCCCACCATCGTGATTATCTTGGTCGTGAAGATCTTTTTTGTACAGTTCTTCTGTGTTTTCTTGCCACCTCTTCTTAATATCTTCTGCTTCTGTTAGGTCCATACCATTTCTGTGCTTTATCGAGCCCATCTTTGCATGAAATGTTCCCTTGGTATCTCTAATTTTCTTGATGAGATCTCTAGTCTTTTCCATTCTGTTGTTTTCCTCTATTTCTTTGCATTGATTGCTGAGGAAGGCTTTCTTATCTCTCTTTGCTATTCTGTGGAACTGTGAATTCAGATGCTTATGTCTTTCCTTTTCTCCTTTGCTTTTTGATTCTCTTCTTTTCACAGCTATTTGTAAGGCCTCCCCAGACAGCCATTTTGCTTTTTTGCATTTCTTTTCAAGGGATGGTCTTGATCCCTGTTAGTCCTGGGTGTTCTTTGGAAGGAATGATGCTAAAGCTGAAACTCCAGTACTTTGGCCACCTCATGCGAAGAGTTGACTCATTGGAAAAGACTCTGATGCTGGGAGGGACTGGCGGCAGGAGGAGAAGGGGACGACCAAGGATGAGATGGCTGGATGGCATCACTGACTCGATGGACGTGAGTCTGAGTGAACTCCAGGAGCTGGTGATGGACAGGGAGGTCTGGCGTGCTGTGACTCATGGGGTCGCAAAGAGTCGGACATGACTGAGCGACTGAACTGAACTGAATCAACTTCATCCTTATTTTTAAGTTATATGATAATGTTATTAGGGAAGCACGGGTGACTTTGCTACCATTCCTCAAGCAATAAATATCATATTGAAACATGTTTTAGATGAAGGTATCACCAGCCTCAATAAGAAGCTCAGTGATATTGTTCAGAAGGTATAGAGATGGAAAATTAAGATTTTGACCCCTAGTTACTATGGCAAATAAAATATAACTCATAAAAGTAAATTTTAAAATCAAAGTCCATAATCATAGTTTTGCTCTGGAAATAACAATATCACAATGTATCACATTGCATTTAATGTTCAGAGTTTTGTCTTGCTTATTTCACATTGGTAGATTTCAGTTGGGTTAATGAACCATTCTTCCTGAAAACTGCCAGAATAGTTAGATTTTTCTGTCTTTTAGCACATTGCACATATATCAACACTGTTAATTTTACTGTAGTGTTGTGTTCTGACTTCCTAGTTATTATTTTGAAATATTAAATGACATGGACGGATCAGAAATGACTACCTAAGTGTAACAAGATAACTTCATCTTTTTGTAATATATAGAGTAAATAAAACACTAAATAGGATTATTATTTTACCTAAAAGAATGATAACGTAGCATTCATAGTGTTGTTATACTTTCTTATGGAATAGAGGGAAATGTTAAAAGACTGCCTGTTTGGAATCCTCAAAAAAAAAAAAAAAAAAAAGGCAAATTTTCCTTCTTTAGCCAGAACTGAGGACTGATTCTGTCAGAAATGCATCGATAATTATTTACATGTTAAAAATTTGCAAAACCATGTGTATCTATTTCAAATTATTTCGTGGATTAAAAAGACTTCCATCAACTTCTCAATTAAGGAAGTATAAAAATGCTTTTATGTTAATTAACTTCCTTTCCTTATGCTTTCTTTCCAATAAGTGGTCTTTGATGCTGATTTCATTCAGTTATAAAGGTGACATATCAGTGATTTAAACTGTGTATCTGTTGTTTAGGCATTATAACTTGTAGCAAATATTTTAAACTAGTGTTCAGATGTACTAAGAAAAATATTATCATGCCACAAATGCTGATCCTTGGCTTAGTCTTGGACCTTGTGCTGTGTTGGTGGTGGCTGCTTGGTGAAGAAACTAGCTGGAACCTGCCTGCTGTCACAGAGCTTACATTTTAATGGAAAAAACAGGTGATAAGCAGATAGTGAAATAGGTACATTGTAGTATGCCAAATACTAACAAGTGTTGTGAAGAAGAATAAAGCAGGATAGGGGGCTGGCAAGTCTGCGCTGGTGTTAAGAGGAAGAGAGGTTTGCATACTTTTGACAGTGGGCTGAAAAAGCTTCTAGGAAGATAAACTTTACTGTAGGGGCTGGAGAGGGCACATTTAGGTACAAAACTGGTAGCTCAGGCTACAAAATGGAGCAAGACGTCTTGATATCTCCTAATACCTTTTTATGTTTTATAATTTTGGCTTTTATAGGAATCATTTCAAAATTCACTTTTTAATCACTGTCTGCATAGAGGCTTCCTGTTTCGTTTTTGTCTTAAATATAAATCCTTAAAGGGACAGTAGTCATTTTCTAACTTGAAAGTTTATTTGCTTGCTTTTGGAATTCGAATCTTTAGCAATAATGCATCACTTAACTAACTTCCTTCAGTATCCTTCCAGTAAGAGACCACTGGATGATTAGGGAAGCAAACCTTATCACCATCTTAAAGGAATGCTTTGATAGATCTTAGATTACTTGTTTGAGTTGGTAAACATAATCTTCCTTTCCTTGCAAGCAACCTGTCACCCAAAACAATGCAGAGCATCAGACCAGTAGGCCACGTTGCCTATTGCTGTGCCATTCCAGAGGATTTGTGGTTGAAAGTTATCTTTTTTCTCAGCAATTTATCTAAAACTTCAGTTATTTGCACATATTCTTTATGATTTTTACCAGTATATTTACTATTATTCCTTAAATTCTTTTTGTTATACTTTGCCCTCTTCCTAAGTTACATATCCACACGCTTTGGCAAGCTTGTTTTAGCATTCTGATGCATCTGTTAAAATTATGTTGTTTCTGCATCACTGAAAATCACCATGGGTGCTGCCACTAGGGTGCTTCCCTTCCCCCTCACTGAGAAACACTGATCTTAGCTTTTTGTTATATGGAGTTGAATATTGGTGAAGATTGCATTAACCCATTCAGAACACAGTTTTTTCCCATGTAATAAACGACTGTGTTACTCTGTTTAGTCCCTTGTGGGTAGAGAAATAGCTATATAGCCTCCAGAAATGCTTAGTTATTTGTTTACCAAAATCTCTGTTAATATTTGGGAAGAGCCATGGGCAAAATTGTGCTGTGAGCTGACTTAGTTTACTGAAGTGATGCATTGCTAGTTACAGACTTGTCGACACCAGTGAGCCAGGGAGAGAAGTTACGGTTTTGGACAAGGTGGACAAGGCTCCTCTTCTTGGCAGCTCCAAGCACACTCAGCAAAGTTGTCCATCTCTTCCAGTTAGCTTGAAACTTTCTTAGTAAGGTTAAAAAAAAAAGAAACCTCAAATAATTACTAAGTTAACTTCCTCAATATGTAACATTTCATAATCAAAACTTATGAAAAAAGTCCCCCGAATTCCCAGCTAACTACTCTGGCATGTAGAACCAATCTGCCTATAATTGGTCCAGAAGAATTGAAATGATTAGTGAACATTTGTGACTAGGAAGTTTAACCTTGCTCATAGAGGCCAACCAGTTCTCCAAAACAGAATTTTAGTCTTACTCCTACTGTCTGTTTATCCTGTATTGCACAATGTATGCAGCCCTTAAATAGATATTTATATGAATGCATTCACTGTTAAGGGCTTCCCAGGTAGCACTGAGGTAAGAATCTGCTTGTCAGTGCAGGAGTTTCAGGAGGCTTGAGTTCGATTCCTGAATTGGGAAGATCTCCGGTAGTAGGGAACGGCAACCCATTCTAGTATTCTTGCCTGGAAAATCCCATGGACAGAGGAGCCTGGTGGGCTATAGTCCATGGGGACACAAAGAGTCAGACACCATTGGGCATGCACATGTAATAATCCACTGTTCAGTTCAGTTCAGTTACTCAGTCATGTCTGACACTTTGCCTCCCCATGGACTGAAGCACACCAGGCTTCCCTGTCCGTCACCAACTCCCAGAGCTTACTCAAACTCATGTCCATCAAGTCGGTGATGCCATCCAACCATTGCATCCTCTGACGCCCCCTTCTCCTGTCTTCAGTCTTTCCCAGCATCAGGGTCTTTTCCAGTGTGTCAGTTCTTTGCATCAGGTGGCCAAAGTATTGGAGTTTCAGCTTCAGCATCAGTCCTTCCAATGAATATTCAGGACTGATTTGCTTTAGGATGGACTGGTTGGATCTGCTTGCAGTCCAGGGGACTCTCAGGAATCTTCGTTTTGAACCACAGTTCAAAACCATCAATTCTTTGGCGTTCAGCTTTCTTTATGTCCAACTCTCACATCCATACATGACTACTGGAAAAACCATAGCTTTGACTAGACGGACGTTTGTTGGCAAGGTAATGTCCCTGCTTTTTAACATGCTGTCTAGATTGCTCATAACTTTGCTTCCAGGGAGCAAATCCACTGTTAGTTTAGTGCTAATATATATCAATTGCTGTAAGAGTAATTATCTGTACTTCCTCAGGCTTTTTCTTTTTATATTTTATCCTATTTTTGGTTTCTTTTCTTCTGTCTTTATATTTTATTCTTTCCTTTCTATTTACCTTAAAGTAGAAAATACATGTGAATTCTGATATCACTTAAGGAGAAACTGATCTTGGTTTTTGGGAGGACTATGCTTGTTTGTATCAATAGAACATGTCACATGATTTAAGGAACTCTATAGTTTACTGTTTTGAATTTGATCAATAGGTTAAAGAAGGCTCTTACTTTAAAAACCTATATAGGTTGTTAAATTTCGATTCTCACTGAAAACAGTTAAATTCTCCATTTCTTTGTTTTTGTTCAGGGAAGTTTATTATATATTGAAATATCAGTCAAAATTTTACCTCAGGAGAAGTTTACCTGTTAGCTAATACCTTTACAGTAGCAGTGAGTCTTTCAATAATTATTTGCAAACAATACATATTTTTAGGGTGATACATTTGCAAGAATTCCTACAATCTGCACAATACCCATACACATTTACATGTTATCTCTATATAGAACAAAAAACCCATTACCACTGAAGTATTGGTCCAAATCCTATAAAATCTTAATTTATTAAAATTATGAAGATTTCTGGTCTTCCCTGAAATTATTTGAATAAAGAAAAAGATTATAAGATAGCATTCTGATATCAGCAGTTTACTCAAATACATTTTTTTCAGATAAGATATGAGTTCCTTACCCCCAGTTCCCTGTGTCAAAGGCTGAAACACATATTATCAGGTGTAGCTGGAGTATTTCATAAAGGTCAGTGTACAATCTGATCGCTCACTTGTCCATGTCTGGCTAATTATAAATATTTTGATTATCACCTCGACTAATACATTTTATAATAGTATTTTCAGCTTAAAAATACATAGCTATATTTTTTCAGTAATACTTTTTGACTTAAAAGAACTGCTCTGCTACAGAAAATATAATCAGAACACCCATTTGTAAGCATTTTAGTAATTAAGGTGTATTTTGTTACTTGAGTACGACTAAGTCTGTAACATGGTAGAAGGGAAAAACAACGCTAGAAATGGATTTTGTCGTTGTATTTAGACCTAAATACAATACATAAATACAAGTTATTCCTGTGTGTGCCATGCCATTGCCTTTCCTCATTGTTTAGATCTCATAGATCATGATGAAACTTTCCTCAGGGTTGGACACATGTCCTCATAAACATGTTTATTTCTAATAGGTTGAATAAAATTATTCTTTTCTTAAACATTTAAAAAAAATCCTGTTCCAGGGACTGGGTTAAAAAAAAAAAAAAGTGGCGATAAACACCTTGTTGTTGTGGAATTTATAACCTGGGGGACAAAAGTTCCAAGAGATACAAAGTACTGAGAATATTGTAAAGGGGTAGAATGTTTAGCAGAGTTAGCATAGCTTTTTTAGAGAAGGAGATGTTTGAATAGCAGTTTAAACAAGAAGGGATGAGGAAGTATGTGTCTATCCAAAGGTTTAGCATGTAACAAGTTTCAGGGGCTCCCACCTGGATGGTGTATGCTAAGAACCCACAGCCCCTCTCTCCCTGGGAAGGTGAAGGTGCAGGGTGGGGAGAGACCAAAAAAGATAAAATGTGTCAGTTTAAGACAAGGGGAAGGGAGAAAGAGGGAGTTGTGCAGCATGCTGTTAAGAAGTCAAGTAATGATAAGGACTCCAGTGTTCTTGCCTGGAGAGTCCCAGGGACAGAGGAGCCTAGTGGGCTGCTGTCTATGGGATCGCACAGAGTCGGACACAACTGAAGCGACTTAGCAGCGGCAGCAGCAGTGCAGTCTTTAGATTTGGCTTTGATGGGAGCATTGATGACTGTCGCTGAGCAGTAGGGTAATAGTTGTGCAGGTTACACCGATACATTTTTAAAAGTGAATGGAGGAGGAGGAAGCAAAAAGAGAGCTCGGGTAGGTGACTCTTCAGACTTTTGTTTGGGAATGATGAATTAGGAACATTAGAGAGAGGTGATGTATAACTAGGCAAGGTCCCCTTCCTCCTGCCATGTCACCCCTTCCATTTTAGAGCTCCGTTAGCACTTTAAGAGCTAAGAGGAAAAGCAGGAATATATATAGCAGGAATTTAGAGAGGAAGAGGACTTAAGAAGGAGCCAGTCAAGGTAGCAGCTTAACCTTGGGCAGTAGAAGAGAAAACTGGGAGACTGAGAAGAAAGATACAAAAAGATAGTTTTAAAGATGGATGGTAGGAAAGTAAGAGAGAGTTCATGCCTGAGAGCTGCTATTTTTATTGTGAAATATTTGTGACATGTAAGATCGTATCCATTATTGATAGTGAGAGGAACACAAAGGAGGAGGGACTTGATAGTGAGGAAATTTTAGAAAAGCTGGTGTCAGAGGGGGCGGTCCAGGCCACGGGGAGGATTCCTAGGCATTGAGGAAGCCTGATGACCCTATTCCTAGTAACTTATGGAGGCAATAATGGGTGTGTGTGTGTTTTCAAGTTTGTGTGTGTTCGTATGTGTTTATAGGGGTGTGTTCCTGCATGTATTTGTGTATTTTTGTGCTGTAAAGTTAATGGCAGTTCTGAAGTCAAAATTGATCATTTAATTTACCAAAGTTTATACGGCTCCCCCTGTTTTCCGTCGCTAAGCCAGACCCTTAAGGTTTCTAAGATGTGTAAGATTGTTTCTGGCCTTAGGAACATGCCATCTCATGGGTCAGTCATATAAATGCAAATCAGACAGATTGGGGAGCAGAGGTAATTGGGAGGAGGCAGTGTTAATATGTGGGTGGGTGAGGATGAAGGAAGTGACGTCTTGATAGTGTCTTGGAGGAAGTGACATGTTGGTAGGCTTCCCAGGTGGCTCAGTGGTAAAGAATCCGCCTGCCAATGCAGGAGACAGGGATTCGGTTTCTGGGTTGGGAAGATCCTCTGGAGGAGGAAATAGCAACCCACTCCAGTATTCTTACCAGGATGGTTAGGTGGACAGAGGAGCCTGGTGGGCTACACTCTGTGGGGTCCTAAAGAGTTGGACAGGACTGAGCATGACCCCAAAGAAAAGGAGGTAGTGGTTGCAGAGAGAGAGACAAAAGAGATGTGGACCACAGATGTGGTACATACTCACAGCATGAGGTAGTCGAGAAGTTTTGAATGCAGAGCAAATATTAAGGAAGGTGAATAAGTCTTAGATTTTGTGACTAACTTGGCTTCATTTTTACAGAACCAGGAATTAGGACTAGAAAATTTTTTGAAAACAAAAATACTTCTGGAGCATCAGTATTAATTTTTAAAAAAATCTTTCTCAAAAGTTGTGGCTTTTTGTAAAAAAAATTTACAATATTTTCTAAACCTAGTATCTGGTAGTTTCTTAAAAAAATGTTAAAAATGACAGTATTAATCTTAAAACAAATTAAAAAAAATTCTGCTATGTATCCATGTTTTATCTATACGTATGTATATATATATTCATATTCTGTATTTTAATTTCCAAGTTATAAATATGTTATATGCCCATTGGCCTTTTTTGGCCCAGGAAGAAGTAATCAAATACTATTTATTATACTGTCATTGCCTCTTTGGAGTGTGAAACTTCTAGAGTTATTGAAGCCTTGCTTCCTTTGGTAGCATTCAAAAGGGAAAAAATAATATGTATGCTGTTCTGTAACTACTAAGCATTTTGGGGAAAGTTTTCCCATTCTGATTGAAAGTAAGTTGTTAAAAGCAAAAATGCCTTGCTGTATATAGGGAATGGTCTTGTAGTGCCGAGTTACTAGATCTTTATGCAATAGGGGGTCCCTCACCCCCCAACCCCCACCCTCTGGCTTCATTTGTACCTCTGAAATGTATCATACTGCCCAAATCAAACTGCTCACTTAATATTTAATGTTTCTGCGATGGAATCACTTTCTCCCTTGAGGTTGACTTCAGATTTGCCAGACACACTGACAACACTGCACTCCTTATTTCCCCCACATGACCTCAGCTTCTGCTTAAAAAATGTTCAAATAAAGGATGCTTTTGTTCATATCTCGCCTGCCTGTGATATATTGACAAAAGTGTCTGCGGGCTGAATGGAATAGTTTTACAGTAGGAGTGCCACTTTCAGTGGAGGGGCAGGACTTAGGCTGGAGAAGGAAGTGAATTGGATAGGTCAGGAGAATGTACCATTTGTAAACACCCCTTTCCTTTTTTATTCACGTGTCAGGACAGCAGGAGCAGGCTGTTCAGTGCCTGTCCCTGCGCAGAGCCAGAGGGAAAGCAGCTTGGAAGTCGGCTGCAATTTTTAAACCTTGCATTTTATTTCCTGGTAATGATTTCAAGTGCTTGGACTTGTTTGGGAAGCTGTTTTGAAACTAACATGGTTTAGTCCACTAACTGCATGTTGGGTAAATTCAAAACCCACATGCTCGTCCTCTTGCAGTGGAATAAGTCACATCTGATGGACATTTTCTGTGCTTATAGCATAGTAATGAACGTCTGACAGGCGCGACCTTTCATAAGACAACCCACACTATTGGCTTTCTGCCCAGAATATTGCTGCAACACTATCTGTGATTGGTTATCTCTCTATCATGCATTGCTTCACAAGGGGAAACGGCCCCTTTTTTTAATAAATCTACGATGGCTGGCTGCAATATGCCTCACTGTAAGTAGTGTGTGTGTGTCTGTGTGTGTGTGTGTGTGTGTGTGAGAGAGAGAGAGAGAGAGAGAGAGAGAGGGAGAGAGAGGAAGGCTGGCTTGAATATGACTTAGTCTGGTAGCACATGGCAAGGTTGTGATACTGTCTTAGGACATCAGTGAAGAGCTACTTAGTAAATCTTAACCTATCTCTTTTCTCTACAGGTTGGTACTAAGAAGTGCCTTTCCTGACGTCTCTGCTGCTTGGAACCGCTTCTAGAGCAGTCTCTGCTTTTGCCTTGCTTGCTGCCAGCTAGACTGTGACGACAGCACATCCACCCTCCACCTCTAGCCCAGACACCCCCATTTCTACTTATAATCAAGAAAAAAGCTCTAAGTATCTGGCATTGCCCTAGGCTGCTTTAGTTTAAAAAGAAAAGTTTGCTGAAAAAGTAAGATATCTTCTGCCAGGAAATCAAGAAGGAAAAACAAAATCATTTTCTCGATTTTGCTCTAAACTGCTGCATCTGTCTATGCCAAACTAATCAATACCGATTGCACCACCAGACTCCACTGCAAATTCAGCTGTGAGGAGATTCCCTTTCAGACAACTTTGCTGAAAGCAGCTTGGAAATTCGGTGTCAGAGGGTCTGCCACGTTTTCATGCTTGCATTTTGGGCTCCAAATTGGCACTGGGAAGGGGTTACTGAGAGCACAAGGCTGATTCGAGGCCCTACTTTTAAACGTTCATCTACTTACGATCCTAGTATTTCTCTAAAAACCAAAACCTCTTTGAATTAACAGTTTCATGCTGTGAATTTCTAGTGGGAGATCTTTTCCTTGATATTGAGAACACAATTTTCCATGTACTTTTAAAGCAGGGAGTGGGGGAAAAGTATTTTGGAGGGGACATTTTCATCATTTTACAGTTTTATCAGTTCAGTTCTTTTTTTTTTTTTTTGGTTGTTACTTTTTTTTTGAGGGGGGTTGGGTTTGTTGGTTTCACTGAAAATTTTAACTACCTGTAAAATCTAAACATGGCTGTTAGTGTCACACCAATTCGGGACACAAAATGGCTAACACTGGAAGTATGTAGAGAGTTCCAAAGGGGGACTTGCTCACGGCCAGACACGGAATGTAAATTTGCACATCCTTCGAAAAGCTGCCAAGTTGAAAATGGACGAGTAATCGCCTGCTTTGATTCATTGAAAGTGAGTAAATATTATATTATTTTAAGGATACGCAATAAATGAATAAAGGGGATATGGACATGCAGTCCACTGAATTTGGAATTATGGATTGCTTTGTTAATAGTTATACAGTGTCTTCTTATTGATGATGTTGGGGTGGGGGACTTTATTGAGAAGCAGTAGAGCCAAGTCTGGCCAAACTTTGTTATGATAACTTTTATCTGTCCTTTAATGCTGTTGATTTTTTTTTTCTAGAGCAGAAAGTGTGAGCCTACTTTTTTCACTTAGTACTGGCTAAGTCAGTCTAGAGAAATAGTAAATATAGATACATATATGTGTCAGCATATGCATAGACTGTATATGGGGCTATAGCAGCAGCTAGATGGGGATGGTTTGTTTTTGCTTGTTTGAAAACGTGCTGAACAGTTGTAAAAGAAAAGCAGATTTTGCCAGCTAAACTTGGATAGACTTTTTATATTAATATTTTGACATTATGGATTTCCTTTTTATTATATGAGCATATTATTTTAAGGCCAGAAGCAATGCATTTTGTGGAAAATATAACTATAAGTAAGGTTCTGAACTGCTCTTATAGTATACTATCAGAGGCATAAACTTCGTTGAAAGTGAGTTTTATAAATCAGTGGAAAGTCTATAAAAAGTACTATTATTAATTGGACTTTTTTGTTTCTAAAATTCAAATGTGAAGTAATTTAGCAGTTTTTTTTCCTGTTAGGTCCTGATTATTATTATTTTTTATTTGTAATAGTATCAGCCAGACTGTAAAAAGTTAGCTATTGTGTTAGTATATTTTGACATTCAAAAATGTCATTGGATTCGTATTTCAGGTATCAAGTTTGAAAGTGAGTCTTTTAAAAGATAGCATACGTGTCTTTATTTTGATGTATAAGGTCAAGACTACAAATGTGAAGATTGCTAGGTACTCTCTACATACTTGGTTTAATTGAATTGCCTTTGAATATGCAGGTGTAATTCACTCTGAAACTTTGAGAAGGAGGTTGCTATCATTTTGACAGATACTAGAAGTGAAGGTTTCGTAGACATATCTTGTCTGATGCAAAAAAAAAAAAGGTGCTATAAAAATCTTTCTTTAATATCATAGGGAAAAATTAACTGAAGTATTTAACATATAAGTTAACTCATATCTCACTCCAGTGTTATGAGTTAAGTTGTGAGTTAACTATTTCAGTAAATTGCTTTTTGATCAGTTTGTGCTGCTCACTTTGCTAAAGTTTTCACCAAAGACTCAAGGATATTATCTTCAAAGTAGAATATAAAAGAAAGCATTAACAACAAGAAAAATATAATGTTAGGTTGTTCTTAATGACATAGTTCTAAAGATCAATAAACAAAAGTTATAAATTACCCCTGGGCCTTTTTTCCCCTCTTTTTTGAAAGGCATCCCTGAAGGGCACACAGTAGTTCTACCATGTGAGTGTGTCATCCTAAATTCTGCCGACTGAATTTAGGTGTAATTAGAGACTGGGACCATAAAACGAGGGGCAAAAGGCTAATTATGCTTGTCAATAACCAGCTTTGTCCGTAAGTAACCCTGTTTTGACCCAATTACTACTAAATCCAATTTTTAATCCCACAGACAGTGGATGGTGCGCTGGTAGCTGAAAAACAAAGGACATTAAACTTAGCTGTGACATTGAGTGGTTTCACAGAAGACCTGCCTCCACGGCATTTGCAAGCATTGTGAAACATTAAAATTCAGTTGCTATTTTCCCCTCTCAAAATATTTTTTTAGTTGCTACTCACTTGTGGCCACAGAACAGTCCCCCTTTGAGCAAAGTGGCAGCATTGCTTAATGACATGCTGTGTGGTTAACAAGATTCAACTGCCACATCAAGGACTTTTTTAAATAACAATTTTAAGATTTTAAATTTACTTTTGAAATGAACTCGTTATAGCAGCTAATCAGTGCAAATGTTGTCCATACTCTTTGTTCTTTCTAAGAGAAATGGAAATTTAATTTATAGCGTCTAAAATGTAGTAAAATATTTCCATTTGAATAAGAAGAGGAAAAATAAACACAAATTTATTTCTGGTGGAGCTTCATCCCCAGAATGACAGCAGCTTCTTAAGTGTTAGTGAAATGACTCTGTTAAAAATTAATTTAAAATTTTTGAAATGTGTTAATTAGGTATTCATGTTTCAAAAACCATGTTTCATCTATATGTGTGTATGTTTGTAACTAACACATGTGATTCTTGATACAGTATTTAGAATCCTACCTTTTAGGTAGTAGTCTTCCTGTGTTTGACTTTGTGGCTAAAATAGATCAAAAACATATTTTAAAACAGTTAAAGTAATTCTGTGACTCATGCCTGAAGTTCTGAAATTTGGGAGCATTATGAGGTTTCCATGCCAGTAACCGCTGGATCATTTGTTTTGTTTCGGAGAGTAAACGGAAGGAATTTAGAAAACTTGTAATATCCTGACTTCTTTAATAAAATGTGTTCTATGTATTGCTCCAATCCATAGTCTAGCCTTTTGTGAGTTCTTGAGCCCTGAGATGGAGGTAGCCTGTGTAATCTCCTATTTTTAGCAAGTTAGGAAAGCAAACCAAATACTCTCTGAGAGGACCCTGGGAAATGGCTGTACCCTTCAGCTGTGCTGTTTCAGACTTTGGCCAGGCTCCCAGGTGACTTAGGTTTATAGCAGACTTCTACAGAGAGGAGGAGAATTCATTTCATTAAAAACAGAAGTCGAACAGTTCAAGAAAGTATTTATGTAGAAGAAATCAAATTGGCATATTCTAAAGGGAATAGAAAGAAAATCAGCATTTTAGTTGCATAGTGGTGATTTTAAAGTTTAAATAATTAACTTAGATGCATTTACTATATGAAAACATAGAATTCTGTATCCCAGTAAATGTGTTGCTAAATAAAATGGGAATATATAATAATGAGGAATATTGTACAGAAACAAGTCATGACATAGAAAGATAGCAATAAATAGAACAAAAGCTATAATAATGAGTACTCATTTATAAATTAAATCATGTGTTTTAAGTGTTTCATTTTTCTCACTTAATTTTGCTTTTGCACTTGCAGTATTAATTTACAACAAAGTATATTCATGTTGAGAATTAAATTGTGTATGAATTCGAGGTTTGAGTGTTTTATTGCTTTAGGTAGTCTGAACATCAGAAAAGATGTTTTATTTAATGCTGGAGAGGGTTTTTTTTTTTTTTTCCTTCCCCTTATGGCTTATAAAAGGGATACCAAAAGAGAAATATGTCAAAAGGAAAATGTCCATGCTAAAAGCTGCTTTTAGAATATTATGTTTCAGAAATGATTCAAAGAGTAGTTAATGGCAAGTAACTTTTTTTCTTTAGTAATAATTTCTTAACTAAAATCAAATAGTTGATATAAAGAAGGCCTACAGGATGTATTTCAATGTGATGCCAAGTTTTTTATATTATCAAAAAAGTAAGCTTTCACTCATCTGGTCAGCAGAAATACACTATAGCTTATGGAATTTTTCGTTGTTCAAATATCCATTTATCTTTCAGGTGTTGGGGTGGGGGGGAATATAATCTTTAGTATTTGTTTTCCAAAAATCTAGCAAAACTCTTTTACCTTTGAAAAGTTTAGTCCCTTGTTCTCTTACCAAATTAGGCAATTTTGTTTAAGATAATTCATTGTTCATTTTACACATGTTTGTGTGTACAGTTAGCCCAGCTGATCAAATTTATCATAGACACATCAGAGACCAGATTCTACTACGAAGTGCCATGGAATCAAGGGCACAGGTAGATGCATTTAAGGTGCCTCTGAAGACATGGCATAATATATGAAATAATAAAGTTAGCCATTAGAAGACACACAAATAGGTAAACATACAGGTAAATGAACGACTAGAAAACCCAAAGTCAGAAATACAAATAAACCAAGTTTCTAGATGGTTATGTGGGGACAGACATGAATGGACCTAGTAAAGTGGTCTCAAGCTAGCACAGTTTTTATCTTCAGTTTAGCTCCAAATCCTTGTATAATCTTTCTGTGTGTCTTTTAAACCAATTTAACTGATAATCCTGACAAAATGATATCTGCAAGTTTCAGGCTAAACATCTACTTTTGAATTAAAACTTTGATCTAGTAGGCTCTTAATTGGAATAACTTTTACTTAGAATTTGTTGTCATTGTCTTTTTTTGTTAAGGGCACCTGCCTTGTGATATTACAACTTTGACAGAGTATTATAATGTGTGTACATGTAACTCTGTAGGTATATATTCAATGTGTCTTTCAGTGACAGGTTGACAGGACTTCCTTGTTACCCTCTAGTGACTTAAGAGATGAACTGACTATGAGCATAATTTGTGTAGCAATGAGTAGCATGTTAAAGTTTAAGTTAAATTTTCTAAGCAGAAACTTCACAACTTTATAAAGAAGACCCTGTAAATGTGCCAAGTGTGATATCATCAACTCTGATGCAAACCTTTCTTTAATGAAATTCTCAATAGCTGCAGCTGCTTTGGTAATACTTAAAACTTTATTCACTTACTTACTTATATTCTATGGTTTGACTTTTTTTAGAGTAATATTTTTAAAAAGGTAAAGATTTTTAAACTTCTGGACAAATTTCAAGGCATGTTTTGAATCCTGATATGTAAGGCACTAATTCTGGAGCTCCTTTTTTTTTTCTTCATAAGATTTTGGTACACTTCTGTTTTTTCTTTTTTGTATTTAATCTTGTTTCATTTTTTGTGTGCGGCAAAACTAAAAACAGTTTAAACCTAAAGCAGTGTGACACTTATAATCGAGTTCAAACTTTAATTGTACTTCAGAACGTACATAAAAGTCTGATTCCACAAATGGCCTCAAAATGATTCCATGTACAAACAGGGCTGTTACTGACCGCTGTTACTGACTTGAAGGAGCCTATGCAGCATGGGGTAAATCTTGTATTCAGGAAGTGTGTGACATGCGCCCAGTTCACGCGAGAGGTGAGAAACTGAATGTTTCTCAGACTCAGCGCAGACACCTAGGGACCTAGTTTGGGAAGCTTAAATGCTGTCATTTTCCTTGCCAAGGATAAGTAGAGGATTTCAGCTATCAACATCGCTAATCTGTTACCTTTCATGCTGAGCAATGTCTCTGCCTTCCCACAGACTTAGACAAAGCTTCTTATTTTCTTACAAAGAGATCCTATTGAGCAAATTTTGAAGTGTGTGTGTGTGTTTTTTTTTTTTTTTAACTTCAGCAGAAACACATTTTGTGCTTGTAGATAGGGCAGCAATTTCTATGTTAACAAGGCCAAAAATTATGTCAGTGAAAATGGATAACTAAGTAGACAGTCTTTAATTTAGCACTGATGCTGGTTATTTTTTTTAATTAATTTATTTTTTAATTGAAGGATAATTGCTTTATAGAATTTTGTTGTTTTCTGTCAAAACCTCAATATGAATCAGCCATTGGTATACATATATTCCCTCCCTCTTGAACCTTCCTCCCATCTCCCTCCCCAGATGCTGGTTAATAATATGCCAAAGCTTCAGTAAAAGCAACTGAAAAGGCTTGTTAGAAATACTTAGTTGCCTAAAGTATAACAAGATTGTTAGAGTAGAGATTTCTTGGTGAATTTCACTATAAACAAGAGTAATTTTGGTGAGGACATCTTATTCCAAAATTTATTTATGATAAACAACTATAGAGTTTTAATACTATTTTTCCTATATAAATAACATCAAATGCACATCACCTACAATGTTACTTATAGTCTTGTGGTACATTTTTGACAGATTTAAACTTTGAGATAGCATTTGGTTTGTTGTTAGAGAGAAAACTTTCTGTATTATAAGGACTTGTTTTGAAAAATTCTAATAATTATAACCCCCACATTAGTATCTGATTGAAAGGCCTGCTCTTGAATACCTTTCAGCCTTGGCCATGTCTGATCAGTATTATTCTTGTTTTATCCCCAAGTTCTTTACAGATTCTTACATGCCCAACATAAGAACTGTTGGTGAGATCCCTTTTTACGTTTATCTCTAGAGTCATATAGAAATCATTTAGACATTTTGTCCATAAGGAACTACATTTAACATTGAGTAACAGAGAAACCTGTCCTCTATCATGTGATGGTGGTTTAGTCATTTAGTCTTTAACGTTAGACTCTTTGGTACCCTGGGATGTCCCAGGCAAGAGTACTGGAGTGGGTTGCCATTTCCTTCTCCAGGAGATCTTCCAACCCAGGAATTGAACCCAGGTCTCCTGCACTGCAGGCAGATTCTTTACTGACTAAGCCACCAGGGAAGCCCAAGGCATAAACAGATTAAGAATTTATATTTCAGTAGCTTATCCAGGCCTATGTAATGACTCTGCAGTCACTGGAACTTAGATTTCTTCACTCTTAGGTCCCAAGGAGCACATGTCTTCCAACCATAGGTTTATTTAAAAATCGTAAGATGGCCATTGCAGCTCCAGCCATCATTTCTGCATTCTAGGAAGCAAGAAGAGCCATGGGCAAAAAAGCCACTGCCTGGTCCACTTAGGCTCTTTTTAGCAAAAGTCTTTTAAGCTCTGCCCAGTGATTTATCCTAGTTTCTTACTGGTAGCAGGGAGGGCTGGAAACTGTATTCTTAACTGTTGCCCTGATTGAAACCATGCCTCTGGGTAGTCTAGGTAGGAGGAGGGAAATGGATATTCAGGAGGCCAGTCACTGCAATGGTAGAGTTAGAGAGATTTATTTTCCTCCTAGAAAACTTCCAGAATCAATTAACCCCTCTGAAAAGCACCTGGGTATGGGAATTGTTGAAGAGAGATCACTTCTGAAGAGAAACTTGTATCTTCTTATCTTGGTAAACCTGTCATCACTTTTCCTGTCCTAGCTAATGAGAGTTGTTTTTTCTTTTTTCCCTTTCAAATCATGATGTATTTAGTCAATAAAATCTAGCATATCATAATACAAATGGATTGATTTTTACTAATGCAGAATAAAAAATTGTTTGCTTTATTATTTTTCCTATTGCCAGTACATATTTATATGCACAGTTAAATATTTATAACCTACATTCTTGTTATATTCCAGTTATAAATATTTAAGTCATGAAAAACAGGTCTCAAATGATTTTGACAAAAGAATCTGTATTTACTCTGATCCCTGTTTCTGCTTCTTCTGCAGATATACATTACTCTTATTTACTCTGTATGAAGCAAGATAAAATCAGTTATTTTTTATTAAGAATCATTCTGTGATGGTTGGTGTTTTCAGTGCTTTTAATTTTTTCATAGTATTGAGTCCTCACAAATACTCTTTGAAGAGTTACCAGTATCACTGCCATTCCTCTTACGGTCACACTGAAGTATAGAGGAGTTAACTGATATATGTGAAGTCATTCACCCAGTAAAAGGTGAACTCCAAGCCTGGTAACCTAATTTCACTGCCTATACTTTTAACAACTTTCCTGTAAAACATTACTTCTTAATTTATATATCCACATCCCAAAGATTCAGCAAAGAAAACACCTGAACAGCAGTGCTTTAGAATAAAAATTAATGTATCAGACAGATTTGCAGCATTGGGCCTAAAGCAATAGATACTCAAAAGCAATTATATTTTAAGTCAACAAATGAATCAATAAGTGAACACAAAATGGCAGCAAGAATGCTGCCACCAACTTTCAGATATATTTCTTTTAAATGTATGGCCATGTAGGAAAACATTTTGAATTAATCATCTTAAATAAGTGGTCACTGTGTAAACCATATAGCTATCCCCCAATGTATTAAAAAAAAATGCCATATTCCAAAGTTTTAATCATTTAGAAAGCATTTTCTCACAGAAGCAGTGTGGTTAAGTCATTAGTCCAACCCTGGGAAGCCTAAGTAACCTATAGGATGCTTGAATTATAGTCCAGTACAAATAGTACCCTGGAAATTCTGATTATTAATTAAACCCAGGAGGCTCCCCAGAAGCACTATGAATACCATCTCATCATACATCTTAAGTAATATTAGTCTCATAGACCCCCAACTGCTTTTGTTAAACGCTTTCAATGGGAAAAATATATTTCAAGTTTCAGTTTGGGGCTGTGCAAATTCACCAGGGCCTAGTCCAGGAGAAGTGGCCTTTCCCAAACTCCTGGACACATTCTGCAAGCCAGTGCAGTAGGTTTTCTCAGCTCCATATTTGGCCTGCTCTGCCCCAGAGCTGGCTTTCAGTAAGGCAGTGGCTCAGAATCATAGGGACTACAGACAGAGTATGGAATGAGGGTTATTCAATATTTGAGAAATACTCAACCCTTAATATTCACTGGAAGGTCTGTTTTAGAAGCTGAAGCTCCAGTAATTTGGCCACCTGATGCAAAGAGCTAACTCATTGGAAAAGACTCTGATGCTGGGAAAGATTGAGGGCAGAAGAAGGGGGAGGCAGAGGATGAGATGGTTAAATAGCATCACCGACTCAATGGACTTGTATTTGAGCAAACTCTGGGAGAAAGTGGAGGACAGAGGAGCCTGGCATGCTGCAATCCATGGGGTTGCAAAGAATTGGACACAACTTAGTGACTGAACAGCGACAATGTGGAATGAGGGGCTGTAGTCTAAAGTTTCCCCAGGGTGGGAAGACTTTTTTGATATATATCTTCCAGGTAACCTTTCTTTTTTCTAAGGACTCAGCCTGCTTTCTTTTCGAATGTAGAAGTTTTTGGTCCTGAGTCTGCTTCACTGTGGAACTTCTTATTAAAGAACAAATTTCTCCCATTCTCTTTTTTTTTTTTTCTAAAATTACCAAAGCATAGCTTTGTTTTTAATACCGTTTCTTTCTAATTACCAGTAAAAATAGGGAAAAATAGGTGGATAATGAAAATATCAGATTAAAAAAACGTTTTTTGGCCATTGTATCACAGGATATAGTCAAGGGGTCAGCAATAAAGAAGCAGATATGAGAACAAAGATGTTTAGGAGGTGATAGGGGATGGGAATTTCACAGTTTGAGTGTAACTTAAACACTTGGTATGTCAGAGGAAGATATTAAAAACACAGCCCTCCAGGGACAGATTGCTAAAAGGGAGACCAGTGTATTAGGTGGTGGTGGTGGGGTTCAGAGGGGAACGTCTCAATAGCAGTTGGAGGGTCGGTGGAAGAGAAACTTAAGGAAGAGAGAGAGAAATGTCTCCAGTGGTTTATCTTTCCTTTTTCCCTCTCTTCCTTCTCACAACTACTAATTCCAAGACCACAGTTGGGAAGAGAACTAGAGAGAATCCCCAGTAAGCGAGCTCCCATAGCCACAGGCCACCAGCCTTGAGCAACTGTTCCTGCATCACTGTTGGTCTATTGGAAACCACCTATATTTTAACACCAGATCACAATCTTAGGCCCAGAAGGATTCTTCTAATGCTTTCTCAGTTCAGCAATGTTTATATATTTTAACTTGATTGAGACTCACTATTCAGGTCCAAAACTGTTTTCTCAAGACTCCATAGGACCCCAGGCACCTTAAGTTAGAATTTGTCTCTCTGCATTAAATTCAGACATGGGGTAGAGGCTTCTGGTTTTCAGAATCACATATACTTAAGTCCAGGCTGTTCTTTTTTTTAATATAAATTTATTTATTTTAATTGGAGGCTGATTACGATATTGTATTGGTTTTGCCATACATTGACATGAATCCGCCATGGGTGTATGTGTGTTCTCAGATAGGTAAGAAGCATCTGCTATTAATAGTTGAGAGTAAGTTATGCAAAGTAAACCATGAAAAATTAAAGTTAGAAAAGCTGGGAAGCTTTTCTATCATTTTCAATTTTACGCACAGGCATGGACGTAATCAGTGTTTAGGATCTGCTTGTGACAGATCAATTACATCTGTGATTCATTCTTTTCCATGTCACAGCATTCAGGTGATTATTTGCTTTCAAATACCTTGGCTCATCTAATATTCTAAAATCGTTCATAGATCTTTTAATCCCAGGAAGCGTTTATAACTAAACAGTGTTAACTTACCAAATGGGCCAAGTTAAAAAAAAAAAGATTTTGGAGAAAAAGAGGGCCAAATTTATCATTTCCAAAATAAGGTTCCTTTTTGGTAGATGACATTGCCCTTCATAAAACAATTATCCTTTAAGGGAGGCCACTGAGAAATAAACCATGAAGAAAGAAATAACTAAAGAATTCATTTATTTATAAAGAATCCAGTTAAGAAAGATCTGTATTCTGAATGAACCATCTTTCTTCACATTATCTCATATCTCTTCATGACTAAGTGGAAACTAATGAAATCTAAATCTAGCCATGAGAAAAAGATTATCATCATGATGTTATTTATTAAATTTTTTCACTATTATGAAATTTTATTGCCAGATATTGCCTTCCATGAATCATAGCATAGTAATAAATTGAATACAGATGTACACATACAACAATAATATATTTAAAAAAAACCTCCAAAAACAAAAAAAACAAACATCTTAAACTCAGATAAAACTGAACAGTCAGATCCACATTGAAGAAGAGTCATCTGCATTACAAGTTCTTGCATGGTAGAGTCTACTTAAGTAGCTTCTCCAAAACCTTTAAACTATGACTGACATAGTAACTTGACATATAACATACATATAGTAGGTTAACTATACAGAACTATAGAGAAACTATATGCTTGTATTAGTAGAATGTGTTTACATTGTAAATGATTTGTACATGATTCATCATATTCCAAAATTCAGCAAGATAAACCTGAATTCAATTGATTCTTAGGTGAGATATGCAGAAATGGTTAATTTTACTCATATGCAGAAATGGTTAATTTTACTTGCTTGACTGTATAATCATCTGTTGATTATATAAGATGCTGGGGCTTAGAATGATTAGGTAACCTATGCAAATTTGCACCACCAGGAAGTGGCCAAACTGGGATCCAACACAGGCAAATCCATCTTTAGAGCCTATGCTTCAACCTTCACTCTGAGTTTAACTCATTTAAGCTGACAGTGTTTTGAAGCACTGCATAGCGACTTTCGCATGCAAAAATATAGTGTTATTAGTGAGACTGTATATTAGAGTGACAGACATATATACTTAGGCATATTTGTTGAGAAACTGTAGTTACCTGAATTTAAGACAACTATACTTTTTAAAACATACATACATCTTAAGTAATATTAGTCTCATGGACCCCCAACTGCTTTTGTTAAATGCTTTCAATGGGAAAAATATATTTCAAGTTTCAGTTTGGGGCTGTGCAAATTCACCAGGGCCTAGTCCAGGAGAAGTGGCCTTTCCCAAACTCCTGGACACATTCTGCAAGCCAGTGCAGTAGGTTTTCTCAGCTCCACATTTGGCCTGCTCTGAGCATGTTTTAAAACATGCTTACTCACACTTTTACTTAATTCAGAAAAAAAAAAATCCCTGAATAATTGCTAATAAGTTTTTTTTTTTTTTTTTAATTTAAAATGGCAAATTTATACTAAATTTTAACTGGGAGTTTGATAGCATCAGGAATCTAAAACTTAGATCAGGAAGAGTTTTAATAATCATGCCAGACTGGAAGCAGTTTAGGAAAGCAAAGTCGGCTGCTTTGGGGAAAAAAACAAAAAAACAAAAATTTCAGTACTCTAAGACAAAGCTTGGAAGTGAAGTACAGGACACCAGATAAAGAGGTTTTTGTTACATAGTTATCTTTATGATTTTGTTTACATTATACTTTCTTATTCAAGAAGTTATAATTGTTATTTTTCTAATTCATAGAACCACGCGACACTATTTTGTAAACGGGTGAGAGTTCCTTCTTCATATTTTATGTTTCAGTGGGCATTTTTAATAATGCTAAAAACAAAAAAAACTGCTTAAATTTTTCTGAAGTCTTAAAATTGTACTATATGAAATTGAAATCTAGATTAAACCATTCACCCACCTCTTTGACAAATTACTATTGTAGGTCACACTTAAGTGTTTGTGCTAACTTTTAATATTGTGTTTTAAAACTTAGCTTGGAATAATGTTTTAGTAGCTAATTTGATTCTTTGTATATTTGCATAGTACTTGTGTCCAGTAAGAGGAAAGTTTTTTCATGTGAATAGTTAATTTTAAAGTCGCTCACAACATTGGTTTTAAGGCTTTTGAGTTATTTTTAGTTGAAATAAAAATAACTAAATATAAGAATCACTGTTTGCATTTTGTTCATGATGTTGTAAAAAGAGCATGTTTACACTCAGAAAAAACATGGATTTAAAAATATCAAATTTCTGGGCTTCCTGAAGTAATTGTTAGTTTACATTGAACTGTTGAAAGAAGTATCTCAAATATTAATTTCATTATATGATTTAAAATGCTCTGTGAGAAATATATAATTATTCTCCTACAGCGTTTTGACAAAAGGGAAGAGAAAACCTTTAACATCAAGAGCTGGTGTTACAAGGAAGCTTTCCTTAAATGACTAGAAGCTTAATGCCTTTTGGCCATTTTCTTGAATATATCAGCTTTTTCAAACAGCTAGTTAGATACGTTTTTACCAAAATTGTTTTTCGTATATAAAGGAAATCAGTCCTGAATAATCATTGGAAGGACTGATGCTGAAGCTGAAGCTCCAATACTTTGGCCAACTGATGAGAAGAACTGACTCATTGGAAAAGACCCTGATGCTGGGAAAGATTGAAGGCGGGAGGAGAAGGGGATGGCAAAGGTTGAGATGGTTGGATGGCCTCACCAACTCAATGAACATGAGTTTGAGTAAACTCTGGGAGTTGGTGATGGACAGGGAGTGTGCTTCAGTCCATGGGGTCGCAGAGAGTCGGACACAACTGAGCGACTGAACTGAACTGATATAAATTCGCACTTGGTATATAAGTCAAACTTATTTTGTGTTTAGAACCAAATTGATCACAGGGAAAGGTGAGTGGTTTTCCTTGTCCTTTGATTTCGTTTCTCTGGGCATTTTCTTCATTAGTTTGCTTTAGTGACAGGTTTTTTTGTTTTTTCTTTTTTTGGTGTTTTCTGAGTGTCTACATTGGCCTCTGAGAAGGCAATGGCAACCCACTCCAGTACTCTTGCCTGGAAAATCCTATGGATGGAGGAGCCTGGTAGGCTGCAGTCATGGGGTCATTAAGAGTCGGACATGACTGAGCAACTTCATTTTCACTTTTCACTTTCATGCATTGGAGAAGGAAATGGCAACCCACTCCAGTGTTCTTGCCTGGAGAATCCCAGGGATGGGGGAGCCTGGTGGGCTGCCGTCTATGGGGTCGCACAGAGTCGGACACGACTGAAGTGACTTAGCAGCAGCAGCAGCAGATTGGCCTCTATACTCTTTCCCTTGGGATGAAATTTACAGTAATATTTTATAGCAAATCAATATTGGTGCCAGGAGTAAAGTTGCCACAGATAGTTTTTACTTGGTCCCAATGCTACCCTGGAATTTTTAATCAAAGTAGCATCTGCATAATAATTGCAAAAAACCATATGTAGAAGTATATAAGTAAAAAACTTTTCATGACAGAGTAAGACCAGGTTAAGCGCCAAAACTATAAAGGCAGCTGGGTCTGGGTTTGATTCTATCAGTCGCTTCCTAGTGACTTTGTGCCAATCACTTTACCTCCCTAAGCTTCAGTTTCCTCCTCTATAAAACAAGACTAATGATTCCTTCTTTGAAAGTTTGTGAGGGAAATCACTTATATAATGTACATCACTCCGTGCAGCATTTTGAGCAGCGTAAACACTCCATGCCTAGTACCTGTTCATGATGTTGTTGTCTGAATGCTGGAATATGGTCACGTTATTGTCCCCTTAAAAGAAGAACTTCCCTATGTCAGAAGAGACGTCTCATTATTTTGCATATTGTGCTGTAGGTACTTACGCATTTTTTGATTTAAAAATTTAAAAGCGACTTTTATCTGCATTATCGCATACTAGCTTATTCATTTACCTGTTATCAAGAGAAAACACCTCTTAACCTCTAGCACGTGTGCCCTTTGACATTAAGCTGATTGTAGTTGTTGTAGCTTGGTCGCTGTGTCGTGTCTGACTCTGTTGTGAACCCATGGACTGTAGCCCTCCAGGCTTCTTTGTCCATTGGATTTCTCAGACAAGAATACTGGAGTAGCTTGTCATTTCCCTCTCCAGGGGATCTTCTGAACCCAGGGATTGCACCTACATACATCTCCTGCATTGGCAGATGGGTTCTTTACCATTGAGCAAATGGGAAGCCCCTTAAGCTCATTGGGGTAGTATTAATAAGTCATTGTTTATATCATTGTGCCTGAAAAGCCATTTCCTAAATGCAGGTATCCATGAATGAAAAAGTAGTTGTAACCAGCATTCCAAATTTAATTTCATTTGACACTAATGCCTCTTTAGCTCTGTGTTGGTCTAAAATGAATAATTCACATTTGATATTTCAAATGTGTATTAGTTATGTAAATTTCTTCCTAAAAGACTTACCTTGGACTTTTTTCAAAAATAAAATTGATGTTTATTTAGTAAAGTACCGGTGCAGACTAGAGGGTTAAGTATTAAAGTCTGTTTTTCATGATTTGCTCTATCCCTACTTTGTTCTTTTTATATTTGTATAAAAGTACTTAGTTGGTGAAACATCTACCCCTTAACGTCCTAAAAGGTGTAAAGTGAAAGTGAAAGTGAAGTCGCTCAGTCACGTCGGACTCTGCAACCCTGTGGACTGTAGCCCACCAGGCTCCTCTGTCCATGGGATTCTCCAGACAAGAGTACTGGAGTGGGTTGCCATTTCCTTCTCCAGGGGATCTTCCCAACCCAAGGATTGAACCCGGGTCTCCTGCATTGCAGGCAGACATCTTATCCTCTGAGCCACCAGGGAAGCCCCTAAGAAGTGTTAAGCAGCATTTATATCCAAGATATTCCATTTATCACATCCTTGTTTTTCCCCCCTTTTATATTACTCAGAATTGATAGGAGTCCCATTCTAGTCCAGGAAAATGTTCTCTTTTGCTTTAAGATATTTAAAACGTGCTGGCCTAATTCACAAGTTTGAAACTTTTCACTTTGGTTAGAAATAAGGATATATACTTTTTGCAGCAAATGGAGAGAAGTACCCCAGCTCCCTGATATTATTGTCTTTTCTGGACTAGTATAGCTTAGTGGTTTCCTGTGACCAGCTCTGGGTTTTCCTTTGCAGTTGGTGTAAATTTTGTTATATTTGGTTTCAGAATATGAGTTGTGTATTTACTGTTTGATTTATTGAGCCATGCCACTTCTTTCTTGTTAAGGCTATTGATTATTGCCCATTCTTTATGCTGTGTATTGATTTGGTATGTGGCAATGAGTTAATTGCATTACTTGATGTTAAAAGAGGATCAAATATGTTTGAAAGAGATGCTTGTAGCCTGTTTAATTGAGTTGCCTATTTAGGCTTTTAACATGTTGTGAAACAATTAAGAAAAAGTACAGGAGGACCTCTGAGGGTAGAGATCATAAAATTTGTTTTCAGCTTTTAGAAGATGCCAAAAATTGTGTAGTAAGTCATTCCTGGCATTAAATGGTCAATTATATTGAGTTAGCAGATGTGTAAGTGCTGGGATTTTCCCCCTGTATTTTGTTTAAAAATCAAAGGAGCTAACACCCTTGGATGCTCGCATTTTATTGAGAAAGAATCACTTCTTTCTAAGAATGGTTTCATATTGAAACCATGTGTTATTGGGTATATGTAGAAAAAACAAATGGAATGTGTATGTGTGTGTAGGTGCTGAAATTTGGGGGATATTGCAGAGAGAAAATTAAGCTAAATGAGTAAGCTGGGAATCAACTGAGGTTTTTTTATCTACTTGTTTATTTCATGTTTCTTAGCTAAAAAATATTTGTCTGTGTAAACAATAACATTTAAAATGAGGTGATATTTACTTGTTTTCCTTGACATTAATTGTTTGAATTTTCTGAACTTCAGACAGTCTATACTTAATGTGAAAAAAATTAACCTTCAGAATGAGATCATAGTACCGTGGTCCTCTAATGAATGTTACCTTTTGTTTTAGCAGCTCAATTGGCTCTAATCCATGGAAAAGTTTTTATTTCCCATCAGCTCCAAGGTAGGAGCCAAACCAAAGTTAAAGAAACATTTTCCAGCAGACAAGTTTCTACAGATACTATCAACAGTCTAGGCGCTTGTGCATTCACTGACTCACTCACTTACACAGACAGACATTTCTTGCAGAAATATTAGATTGGAAAAATATTAAAATACTGATAATGATAGTAATTCCAGGTTAATAAAGGCATTCCATATTAATCCTTCCTAGTCACATTATAGCCTCAAATTTTAAGTGTGTTTACTTTTTCAAAATTTGTTTGCTTCAGGATGATTGAAAGAGGACCACTTTCTCCCCATGTTTTTGGATCTCTAACCTTTTTGATCTCTAACCTTTTGTCACTTCTGGTTTATTTGCCTAGCATATGATTTTTGTAAAATGAAGCAATGCAAACAATTACGACTGGCTTTTTGGAAATGCCTATTAAAACTCTGACCTCAAAGGACCTGCCAGTTTGGAACTTTAACAGTAGAAATGTGAAACCTCAGCACTGAAAGTAGAGAGTGTATAAGAGATGGTGCCAGTTGGACCATTTTGCTACAAATACCTGCTAGCCCCAAACCTTTCCCTTGCTTAGTGATCCACCAGACTAACAGTGAGTGAATGAGTGAGTGAGTGAAGTCACTCAGTCGTGTCTGACTCTTTGCGACCCCATGGACTGCAGCCTACAAGGCTCCTCTGTCCATGGGATTTTCCAGGCAAGGGTACTGGAGTGGGGTGCCATTTCCTTCTCCAGGGGATCTTCCCGACCCAGGGATCGAACCTGGGTTTCAGGAACCACTTAATTCTATGTGAGTCAAAAGCTGACATGGCATGCCTGCTGTATGCCAGGTAGCATCTTAGGTACTTTCCCAGACTTTCTGCACAAAGCAAAAAAGACCTGGAAAGTATATATATATATATATTTCCTACCTCTGCCACTTACCCCACCATCTATATCTACTCAGCTGGAATCTCTAAACCAAGAGACATGGCCAGATATATATTTTCAAAAGCTCTGTGCTCCTGGTCAACAGCTAGTCTTTTAATACTACTAAGAGGTTCAGGGAGTGTAGTATTTTTGCCACGACTTCTGAATCCATATAGAAGATATATTTTTCTTCCAACAATAAAATCATCTGGAAGTCTTCACATAATCCAGACTCCGCATATAGAGCTGACTTTGCTTTCTGATTTAGTACTGTGGATTCATTTGAGAGGACTTCCCCAGTGGCTCAGTGATAAAGAATCCGCCTACCAAGGAGGAGACATTGAGTTAGATCCCTGGCTTGGGAATATCCCCTGGAGGAGAAAATGGCAACCCACTCTAGTGTTCTTGCCTGGCAAATTACATGGACAGAGGAGCCTGGAGGCTACAGTCTATGAGATCACAAAGAGTTGGACACAACTCAGCAACTAAAAAACAATAATAAATTTGAAAACATGACTTTAAAAAAGTGAAATAACCTCACCTTCTTAATGTCTTATGGTTAGAACGTGGAGTGGAGTCACTTTATTTCATTAATGTCCCTGCTAGCTTTTGGATACAAAAATTTTTCTTTTCTCTCTAAATAACATTCTTTATCCCTAAAAAAAAAAAAAAAAAAAAAGAATTGTAATTAGCGAGTTTCAGTTTTGATATGTATCTTCTATTTTGTTATATCTCTTCTATTACATTAAAATAGACAGTTTTTTAAAAGAATGCTACTTTTAAGCTTCTTATAATATTTATTAACAAATGTGGAGTTTTAGTGATGACCTAGTTGACTTCATAATTATTTTATTTTTGTAAAACATTTTGTATTTTTGCATATTCTGTTTCATCTCATTATCTCCAAGTAATTGCAAATATAATAATCTTGAAGTAATTCTAATATCTTGTCTTTGAATTTCTAATTGATCATGGATTTAAATGAACAAAATTTTCTTACTTTAGATGCAGTCCTTAGGCATAGCAAATGAATAGACTAGCCTGGTAGATATAGTTTTATAAACTCTCAAGACATGAAAGTGATCCTAAAAGTCCAAATGCCATTTAGAACTTCATGCATAAATTGTATGTGTTGTTCTAGGAAGCAGGGAAAATTGATGGTCAGCCTTAGCCTCTAGTATATTTTGACAGCATGAATGAGTCAAGCAAGCAATTTTCCAGACTGTTTAATAGTACAAAGTAAAGGACTTCTAAGGAAGTCATTCTTATGACTAGCTGAAAAATATTTTTCTTAGTAACTGTTCTCCAGAAAAACAGATCACCATTGGAAGAAAAATGAAATCTGAAGTTGCCAGCATTCTGAAAGTGATTTAATCACTAAAATGTGTTTGCCTTATAACAAAACTCCTTAAAAGGATACTGCTTCATACATTTCCAATTATTTAATGAATGTTGTCTTAACTTCAATAGGAAATTAAGTTTACCAAGTTGCTTCAAGTGTCTCCCACTGTGTGGTTCTAAGCTGCATTTGAGTGAAAATAGGACTTGATCATAAAGAACCCACCTGCCAATGCAGGAGACATAAAAGATGCGGGTTCGATCCCTGGGTCAGGAAGATCCCCCTAGAGGAGGGCATGGCCACCCACTCCAATATTCTTGCCTGGAGAATCCCATGGATAAAAGGGATTGGCAGGCGACAGTCCATGGGATTGCAGAGAGTTGGACATGACTGATGTGATTTAGCATGTAGGCACAGGACTTGACTGGTAGAAAATCATTCATTTGTGGATTTACAGATTCTATTCTCAGTGGTTTGAAAAGATGCATTGTCCAGCAGCAACTTTTGTACCAGTGACAGTGCTTCATGTGAACTTGATGGATTCCAATCGCTGGGTTTGTCATTACTACATAGATATTTGGAAGAAACAGCCTGTAAATCTCATTTCTAAGCCATGAGTAGCTATTATGTCAATTTGAAGAAAAGAAATAAAATACAGTTTTAAAAAAAAGATACCACAGTCATTTACAGATTCTAGCTAGTTAAGTACCCGTGATTATTATGATTTATCAGTATCAGGTTAATATTTAAAATTTGGAAAATAACCTACTAACCTTATTTTTATTTGTAGTGTTGGAAGTGTTTCTAGCATTGTTCAAGTAGTAACCTGAAAGAAAATTGAGATTCATCTCGGGTTCCACTTGCATTTTTACTATAGTAACACTTCGTCGGGGCAAATCACTCAATAGTCATGCCTCCACTGCAGTTAAACTTTGTAACATTTCAAGAATAAAAACTTAAGGTGCTAGGTTTTTCCTTGAAAATACCTGACATTTTCTTGCCTACATTTAAGATTTGTTTTCTCTTTACATTTTAAAAGATTGTTCATGGAATGTTCAAGGGTTTTGCATGATATTTCGACAGAATTTCTTTTATCACTTTCAACATTGACCTCCAATGATCCATAAATTCTTTGGATTGCAGTTAGAAGAGTTTTAGAAATGATGTCTTGCAATCCACTTGCTTTTTAGATTAGGAAACTGAGGAGCCACCAGTAAGGTTAGAGTTTAATCATATTCATGAAGATCCTGAGATTGCCAGGACCCTTAAATATGACTAGTCAATTAGTTATAGCAAAAACTGGAATAAGCTGTCTTCATCTTGTGAAAATAGCCTATGATACACTTGGTTGATAACCACTATTAATTAAGGTCGAGTTGGTGCTGGTAACTGCCATCAAGGTGCATTCTTGACTAACATGATGCCTTGATTACTGGCAGTATTAAAGGTTTACAGTGTTTTTCTGTTTAATAGTAGATTCTCCAAAAAAAAAAAAAAAAAGATACCTAACTTTATACCAAAATTTACTAACAAAAGGATGTATTGGATACAATTTAATATCATAAAATACACATTATCCTGTATTTTATGTTCTATATAGCCAATTGATTTTTATAGAATGATTTTTTTAGTTAAACTTTTGCATCTGAAGTCAACCTGTGGTTACAGTTGACAGGTGAGTTACTAGTTCTCTTTCATTTCTCTTACTCATAAGAGGCCCTCATTATACAGTGATTTTCAGATGAGACATACTTCATGAATAACTTTTCTTCTCTACATTTTCTGACCATTTCATGCATTACAGAATAAATCACATTATACCTGATTTTATAGTTAAGTTTTTCATGTTTCTTTTTGCCACAAGATGACAAACTCCTTAAGAAGGAGAAGCTTACATTCATCACCTCTCTATGTACAGTGATTTGAATGTCCTTGGCATTCGGTGTTCAGTGAATTGAAAGCAATGTTTCTTCTTCCTGACCATGACTAATAATTGTGAGCAGATTTTATGTGCTTTCCAATTCATTAGAGATTTTTTTTTAAATGTACTAGGGCTTTTGTTGGATAGTGACATATAACTCTTTTTAAACTATTTCTCTAAGGAATCTGGCACCCTTCATTTATGGTAGGACTCATCCAGTTAAATTGCTCTGGTGCCCTAATAGACTGTTTATGTTCTGTTGATGTAAATCTCTTGAGCAGGCCTTTATTTGCACTTCTGCCGTGTTTTGTATGTTATCTTGTGCAGCCAGCACTTGAGGACCCGGTTGGGCTTCCTGATAACGATTGTTGTATGGACAGCCCATGTCTCAGAGGGGAATGGTAACTGGTCAGAGCAGTGGCACAATACACAGTTATTCTTGTGACAATATTAACTCACTGTTAGTAAGAGTGATTTGTTGGGAAAGTATCACACGTAGATAGAACAGTATTAATTTATTCTTCAGAGGTTACATGGGGAGAAGCAATACCACCAGGATAGCAATATCATCACTGTTTGTTTTTCCTTTTCTTTCACTCTGCTGAGATACTGAGAAGAGCACTGATTAATGTTGGTGTTTCTTGTGTGGGGAAACATTCTGGGGTCCAGACTGCAACTATAGTAACTGTCGTTTTTATTGTAGACCTAATAATAATAACAGAGACACGTGATATTGTCAGTAGATCATGTGACTCTGATGCTTTTAAAATTCTCCACACTTTAATTTTAGGGAAAACCAAAAGGTTTTGTCTTCCAAGTGTGAAACCTTTATGCTGTTACAAGTCTTCAACCGAAGCAGAACAGAGAATCCAAGCTTCCCCAAAGTATAAATGCCTAGGTCCTACCACTTGTTCACTTGCTCATTATTTCTTCCCTTTAACAAATCTTTTAGGAGCTGTATGACAGGAGCTACCTTAAAAAGAATTGAGAAGTTCTAGTGAGTCAGAAGTGATCCAGACTGTGTGTCGATGCCAGTAGTCCTACCAATTAAGTATTCGATTGAGGGGAAACCTCCATTTATCCACTTTGAAGAGGATCATCAGGAGGGATTAAAAATTTAGTACTTCAGGCTCATTAAGGGTTAGAGTGGAGTAATTATGTAGCTGGTAACAAATGCTACAGTCTCCACTTGAACAGTAAGATATGTTATTTCTTGAGACTTATTGGCCCTCTTCAAAGAGCTTCACAATTTGTAAATGTTGTCTTCTTGGAAAATAAGTTCTGCTGACCCATTATTTTAGATTTGGTGTGCCTTTTTTTTTTTTTTTTTTCGCAAAGTGTGCTTTCAGAGAAGGTAATACTCTTAAAGGGATATGGGCTCTGTAGAGTGTTTCCCTGTGGCATAAGCAATGCTTGTTGTCCTCATCAGTGAGCCTCTTCATACAGGGCTCAAAAGAGAACACCCTCATACTACATTTACTGTGTTTATTGATGATTATGCTGCTAGTTTAATTTCTTAATCTTGCAAGTTGAGAAGTAATTAAATGCTCTTGAGACATTCTGTTGAGCCTGGTTTGCCATTCTTCATCACCAGAATTTTAAGAAACTTTGTTTTTAAATCAGCAAATCTGTGTTTCTGTTTTTCAAGTCTTCTTATTTGTATAGCACACAGGAACATGTTAATTTTAAAAGAACACACAGTTGGATCTACTTTTAAACTAATTGGAAGAGTTTGAGATAATTTGTTTTACCTTAAATTTTATTATTATTTTTTAATCTGGACATAGTATCACCTAGGATAATCTCTTAATCCCTAACTTAAAGTCTGTCCATTCTGGTTTTAGATATGATTCTAATAAAACAGGTAATATTGCCATAATTCAGAACTATAAAACATATACATTACTTACACATACACATTACTTACTCGGTGATTTTACTGCATAAAAATGCAGTTTGGGAAAGAAACATTAGAACTCTGTGGTGCTCCTAGTGTAGACAGACGATTGTAGTTAAGTTTTTACTTCCATTCCTCTATCTGGAAGCTGTTTGAAAGCAGAGGCTGTGCCTTAGTCATTAGGATCTCCATTGCTCACTCATAGGCCCAGTACGTGGTAAGCTTCCAGTAAATACCACTTTACTTGTATTGACTTTGAAATGGAACAAAATGTGGAATACCAGCTATAATAGTAGCTCTTGATCCATGCCATAACCTTTCTTGCCCCCGCCCTTACGGTTTACAAAAAGCAGTTAAACTAATTATAACCATTATAGTTGTAAATCAGACCACTCATTTTTTAAAAATTAATTTTTATTGGAGTATAGTTGCTTTACAGTGTTGTGTTAGTCTCCTGTAAAGCAGTAGACCACACATTTCATTAAAAATTGACATAGACACCTCTTTGACAGGCCTGTTTCATTCAAAGAAATGAAAACTAGAATTGTATATAGAATAGCAAAATCACTTGAATTTTCACTTCTTAACTTGATATCACAAAGATAAAAATACACACCTCTAGTCTCATCCCAGTCTAGTAACTGGGCTGAAAAAAGGTCCATTTAGTTAAATAGTCAAATTGGTTGTTGGAGTTATTTTATGTACTAGGTAGCAATATTGCTGATTGATTTTTTCATTTTTAATCATTTATTCTGTGAATTTTTCTCCCTAAGGCAGTGAACTGAAAAAGTGATATTTTTTTCTGCTGTTGATAAGCATTATGAGTAGAAATCAATAGTTAAATTGACCCAATAAAAGATGCCTGGGACCTACTATTGGGATGATAACATCAGAAAGCAACGTATATAGACTCTAACAAGGCCCAGAAGCATCCTTTGCTTTTGTTTTGCATATGTATTAAGTAGCATAAGGCTTCCCTGATAGCTCAGTTGGTAAAGAATCCGCCTGCAATGCAGGAAACCCCGGTTTGATTCCGGGGTTGGGAAGATCCCCTGGAGAAGGGGAATGCTACCCACTCCAGGGTTCTGGCCTGGAAAATTTCATGGACTGTATAGTCCATGGGGTCTCAGAGTTGGACACAACTGAGCGACTTTCACTTTCTTTCAGGTAGCATAAGACCGTGCTTATGAATTGCATTCTTTTTTCCTAGAGAGTCTATATATGCCAGAATTCTGTTCATTAATAGATAGGCTGCAGTCCATACCACGTGCCAAAAACAGGTATAAACTTGCTTAAAGTTTGCTAGACCTCTGTAACACATTAGTGTAGAATGTATCTTTTTTACCTTGCCAATCACCAGCTGCTTCTCTTTGACATTGTATTCACATTCTGTGTGAAAAACAGATTTTATATTTTACTTATAATTTATCTAGGTATATTTATTTATTGGACACTTGTTAAGTGATAAAGAAACTTTATAAGGAGAAAGGATCAATATATTAATAATACTAACTCCCTTTATATACAAATGCAAAATTCATCTAACTGTGCTTATTCAGTCAGTGCTGTTGTTAAATGGATAACCTGAAGGAATATTTTCAAATCAATGGTGTATATAACACTAATATTAATAATTTGAACTCCTTTTCTACATATATCTGTATGTTCTTTAAATATAGATAAGATACATCTAGATCTGTGAGTAATTGGCTTTTCTTCCTCCTCTATTCTGATCAGTGTCATAGGTAATTTGTAAAGCACATGGTATGCAAAAACAATCCCCCTCTTCTCTTTTTGGTTGTAATGACTGTTGCTGACCAAAATCAAATAATTTCTCTAAACCATGCTTTCACTTTTCCGCTTCTCTAGTCAGAAATAAATCCTCTGTGTACTCCCTGAGGGAGGAATAGTTTAGCAGGGAATCACTTAATAATCACTGTTCATTAATCACATAGAAAGAATCCTTTTTTAATGTCAACTCTGTCATGCATATAAAATGTATGTTTCCTTGAAGAATCTCTATGAATTACTTGTTCATTCTCATTGCTTTTCATATATTTCATTATACTCCTTAGGAGCTCATTCGTTTCAACTATAAATTGAATGTTGCTTATGTAGAGTCTGTGAATAACAAGAGATAGCAATGGCACCTTTTCTTTGATTTACTTGTTATCTTCTGGTCATATGAATAGCCTGTTGATTCAGCTCTCTCCCTGCATAGCTTGTTGAAGGCTGCAGGGAGTGGCATGGTGGAGATGGCTTACTTAAGACGTCTTCCTAACTCCAGGTTAAGTGACCTCATATTGGCAGCTTAAACTTGGCCATGGTGGGAGGATTTACACTGTGGAAATTGGCAAATGCTACAACTCCCTCCTCAGAAAGCCACTTATTAAACACTTAGCAGCACCCACTAGTTATAGAATTATCTCTTCTTTCTTGAACAATTGTTTGACCATGTGGAATAGCCATGTAGAAATTTACTTTCTGTCCCACTTGCCAATGGAGTGACTGGGCAAATTACTTATGCTTTCTGCATCCTGGTGTCCTTATCTGTAAGAGAGGGATAATAATGGTACCTGCCTTGGGATGGATATGATGTTGAATAAGAAACATACTTTTATCAGTCTAATAGCAAAATGCTTGATGTACAATGAACACACAAGTAGTATTACTATTTACCTTTCTGTACTTTAATTAATAGGTATTTATTGATTCCTTACTAAGTACTTCATATTTTGCTTAGTCCGGTGGGTCATTGATTGAGACTCATTGCCTCTAACCATGAGTATGACCCACTGGTTAAAAGCCTTCCTTTTTTGCTGTCCCAACCTAATGTCTTCTCTTTTTTTTCTGTTTTTCTTCTTAGAGCTTTTTTCTCCCTGTATGAGTTTTGCAAACTTTCTTCATACTTATATTTAGTTTATACATGATCTCTTCTAAGAAGCTTCTCCTCAAACCTGCCCTGGTCATGCTATTGTCCTGCCTTCTTGTTTCTGTAAGGCACCCAGTTCATATCTCCATCACTGTCTTTGGCACATGAATTCTAATTACATGCATCTTCCTCTCTCTCTGGATTTCAGTGCATGACATGTGACCTACCACCTTCGCATTTTTGTCACTTAGTGAAACACTTGTTACATAGTAGACTCCATCGAAAAGAATGTCTGAATGGTTGTTGGTTGAAGGAATACTAGACTTTGCTCCTAAAGACCTTATACTTGGTTGAAGAGATGATAGTATACCCATGTGACATGAAGGTGAACAAGAAAGCATTTTATAATGATATCTATATTTGTTTGAAAGTGAAAGTCGCTCAGTCGTGTCTGACTCTTTGTGACCCCATGGATGCAAATTAAGTTTATAATTTATTTTCATATATACATTTTCCTGAAGTAGGAAAGGTCATTTATTTCCCTGTTACAGATACAGATTTTTATGTTCATAAATATAAATGAATTGAGTTAGGTCAGTCAGATCAAGTTTTAAGAAGCAGCACCTAGCTTGTCAACCAGGTTTTGCTTTTGTTCTATTTCTGAATCAGAAATACAGAAGAAAGTTTGGTTATTCTTATAAGCAATACTTTGTTTTCATTTTCTTTCCCTTCTTTGGGAAGCTTTAAGAAATTACTATGGTATTATCCTCCAATTAAGCAAATAAAAATTTAAAAAATTTTAAAAACACAAAACCAAAAAATTTTTACAGTGATATTTAAGCATATACAGAATTAGAAAAATATTGTAACACCTCCTGTGTATATATCAATCGGCATTTTGCATGCATGCATCCATGTGAACATTTTTTGAATACTTTGTCTTTTTTCATTTATTACCTTCCACGTACCTTTTGTCCCTGGCATCTTTTTTTTTGTTCCCCTAGTATCTTTTGAAACAAATCTCAGACATTCTTATCAGTTTACTTATAAGTATGTAGGAACTTTATGTATTAATAACTTGCTTTAAATATAACATGTTTATGAATCTATCAATATTGATAATAATTTCATTGTATCACTTAATTCCCAGTTTACATTCAACATTTTCCCATACCACAGCAAATCTTTTATACAAATAGATCTCTCAGATGAGCATCTAAAAAGTATGTATTTGGATTTTATGTCTTTCAAGATTCTTTTAATCTATGATAATTCCTGCTCCTTTTCCCCTTCATGCTTTATTTGTTGAGAAAAATCAGGTCATTGTCTTAGAGAATATTTGAGATTCTGAATTTAGCTCTTTGCTTCCCAGTAGTATCATTTAGCTTGTTCCCCCATCACCCTTATTTTCTGTAGACTAGAAATTAAAACTAGAATTGAATTTGATTTTAATGCTACTACTTATTATTTGGTGAGAATATTTCCCAACTGGTGCTGTGTACTTCCAGGTGCATCCCATCAGGAGGGAATAAATTGATTGCTCTCCACTTTTAATGATGTTGAAATCTACCAGTAAGTTCAGGTGAACTTGGGCCAGTTCCTATAAAGTTCTCCGTCACATCTGGATCCAGTGGTTTCACTCCACTGTTGAGCATTTTCATAGCAGCATGATTTTGTTAGGGATTGTAAAGCAGTGACTTTTAATTATATTATTCTTGCTGCATTTATTACCTGAAATTTTTCTGTGAAGTGCTTTTCCATTGTATCTAATTGGCAATTTCATAATACAACTTATAGCATAAGACGAGGGAGAAGGAAATGGCAACCCACTCTAGTATTCTTGCCTAGAGAATCCTGTGGACAGAGGAGCTTGGTGGGCTGCTGTCCATAGGGTCGCATGGAGTCGGACACAACTGAAGCAACTTAGCATGCATGCATGCATTGGAGAAGGAAATGGCAACCCACTCCAGTGTTCTTGCCTGGAGAATCCCAGGGACAGAGGAGCCTGATGGGCTGCCATCTATGGGGTCACACAGAGTCAGACACGAGTGAAGTGGCTTAACAGTAACAGCAGCAAAAGATGGAGAAATGCATGATTTTTTATTTACCAGTATTCAGAATCAGACATTAACTTCTAATAAAAAAGTGAAATACAGTTATAGATATATTCAAAGTATTCTAACATATTTTAACAAAATTTCCCTTAGGAAAATTCTTTGAAATTTTTTTCTTATTTTTGGATGAATGCATTTTGATAACATTACTTCTCATGGAAAGTTCCCTTTCCTTTCTTTTTGTTTACTGTAAATATACTGCTATCTGATTGAGTCTGTTTCTCAGAAGTTATTTGTTGCTCATCTTTTTTCTTTCATAAGCACCTGGTTAGGCTAGCTACTTAGGATGTAGACGCTGGCCCACCTTTTTCACAGAATATATAGTTTGGGTTTGTTTCCTATTCATAGTGTGATGTGATTAAAAAAAAATGTGTCTATGAATCTGTTTTTGCTTACTCTCATATTTGGTGTCCTATATTATACGTTTTCAACAAACAATATTTTTAGTTGATTTTAGAGACCCTGGCACTAGTCTCTGAAATAAAAACAGTAAAGAGATTTGAAAGTTGTTACTGCTGACCCAAAGAAAAATTAAGTATCTGCATATAGGGCACTCTATGTGACAAATGAGGAAGTTTTTATTTTTATTATTTGGAAAGGTAAGAAGAGGGAATAATGAGGACCTCCATAAGACAAAAGACAAAAGTAAATGCTTAAGATCCTGTGCTGTCTTAACATAAGCAAGTATTTGAACTTAGTTTGACTTCTGTTTTCAGGAACTGAGGGTGACATTTTATGGATGTCTTTATCTCCTATAATTAAAATATGTTTTGTCAGGATTTTTTTTAAGGTGTTTTGGATTTGAGAAAACATAAATCTAAATCTTTGTGAACATCTTGTATGAATAGCCAGTGTAAATGGTACTAGTAAGACCCTCCTTTCTCTACAAGATTTGTGTTTCAGTTCAGTTCAGTCACTCAGTTGTGTCCGACTCTTTGCGACCCCATGAATCGCAGCACGCCAGGCCTCCCTGTCCATCACCAACTCCCGGAGTTCACTCAGACTCACGTCCATCAAGTCAGTGATGCCATCCAGCCATCTCATCCTCGGTCATCCCTTTCTCCTCCTGCCCCCAATCCCTCCCAGCATCAGAGTTTTTTCCAATGAGTCAACTCTTCGTGTGAGGTGGCTAAAGTATTGAAGTTTCAGCTTCAGTATCAGTCCTTCCAGTGAACACCCAGGACTGATCTTCTTTAGGATGGACTGGTTGGATCTCCTTGCAGTCCAGGGGACTCTCAAGAGTCTTCTCCAATACCACATTTTATTTTTATTTTAAAAAATTTTTATTTTTACTTTATTTTACTTTACAATACTGTATTGGTTTTGGCATACATTGATATGAATCCACCATGGGTGTACATGAGCTCCCAAACATGAACCCCCCTCCCACTCCCCACCCCACATCATCCCTCTGGATCATCCCCATGCACCAGCCCCAAGCATCCTGCATCCTGCATCGAACATAGACTGGCGATTCGTTTCTTACATGATAGTATACATGTTTCAATGCCATTCTCCCAAATCATCCCACCCTCTCCCTCTCCCTCAGAGTCCAAAAGTCCGCTCTACATATCTGTGTCTCTTTTGCTGTCTTGCATACAGGGTCATCATTACTATCTTTCTAAATTCCATATATATGTGTTAGTATACTGTATTGGTGTTTTTCTTTCTGGCTTACTTCACGGCTCCAGTTTCATCCATCTCATTAGAACTGATTCAAATGTATTCTTTTTAATAGCTGAGTAATACTCCATTGTGTATATGTATCACAGCTTTTTTATCCATTCATCTGCTGATGGACATCTAGGTTATTTCCATGTCCTGGCTATTGTAATCAGTGCTGCAATGAACATTGGGGTACATGTGTCTCTTTCTATTCTGGTTTCCTCGGTGTGTATGACTAGCAGTGGGATTGCTGGGTCATATGGCAGTTCTATTTGCAATTTTTTAAGGACTCTCCACACTGTTCTCCATAGTGGCTGTACTAGTTTGCATTCCCACCAACAGTGCAAGAGGGTTCCCTTTTCTCCACACCCTCTCCAGCATTTATTGTTTGTAGACTTTTGGATCGCAGCCATTCTGACTGGCAACACCGCATTTTAAAACCATCATTTCTTCAGTGCTCAGCTTTCTTCACAGTCCAACTCTCACATCCATACATGACCACTGGAAAAACCATAGCCTTGACAAGATGGACCTTTGTTGGCAAAGTAATTGTCTCTGCTTTTTAATATGCTGTCTAAGTTGGTCATAACCAAGGAGTAAGCGTCTTTTAATTTCATGGCTGCAGTCACCATCTGCTGTGATTTTGGAGCCCCCAAAAATAAAGTCTGACACTGTTTCCACTGTTTCCCCATCTATTTGCCATGAAGTGATGGGACCAGATGCCATGATCTTCGTTTTCTGAATGTTGAGCTTTAAGCCAACTTTTTCACTCTCCTCTTTCACTTTCATCAAGAGGCTTTTGAGTTCCTCTTCCCTTTCTGCCATAAGGGTGGTGTCATCTGCATATCTGAAGTTATTGATATCTCTGCCCGCAATCTTGGTTCCAGCTTGTGCTTCCTCTGGCCCAGCGTTTCTCATGATGTACTCTGCATAGAAGTTAAATAAGCAGGGTGACAATATACAGCCTTGACGGACTCCTTTTCCTATTTGGAACCAGTCTGTTGTTCCATGTCCAGTTCTAACTGTTGCTTCCTGACCTGCATACAGGTTTCTCAAGAGGCAGGTCAGGTAGTTTGGTATTCCCATCTCTTGAGTGCACGATTGCACTCATCTCACACGCTAGTAAAGTAATGCTCAAAATTCTCCAAGCCAGGCTTCAACAATATGTGAACTGTGAAATTCCAGATGTTCAGGCTGGTTTTAGAAAAGGCAGAGGAACCAGAGATCAAATTGCCAACATCCGCTGGATTTGTGTTTAGGAGATAGCAAATACAGTATCATGTTAAATTCACCAGAAAAATGTATTCTGCATATCTGAGGTTATAATTTATATTGTTTTGCTAGACATGTGCTGTTAATGTTGTAAATTTTGGGTATTATTTAAATAACGATTGTAATTCCAAAGTCTTCTCACATATTTTCTCTAGAATAGAAACTCTTTTTTCATGTTCAGATAGTATGAAATAGCTGTTATGATCACTTGAAATTAGGGTAAAAGACAGATTCCTGGAATATCATTGAAAATACTTTTTTGCAATTGAAAATCAGGAAGATAGAGAAATTTTACAGTTGGCTTATAAGTCTGTGCTAACATGTTTTATGATGTATGATGTTGCAGAGAAGTGCCGAGAGGCAAGAGATGTTTAAAAGCAGCAGTATTAGGTTTGCTTTGCTAGCACCTTATCCGGAAATTTGAAAGACAAAAAACTAAACCCTTTAATTGTGGTATCTGGTAACTGAGGATTAAGCTGAATTTAACTTTGAAGATAAGAATTGATATTTATATTATGTCAATGGAAACAATAGCTGCATTTTTGACTTGAGGAAATTGCTTAATCTAAATAGCATGAAAGTTGACCAGAAAGTATACTCATCCATGAATATTGACTGTTTTAATCCGTTGAAAATGGAAGGCTAACATTAAGGATACAGTAGGAAACTTCTAAAAGGAGTTGGTGAAAAGTAAATGTTATGCAGCACGAAAAGAACCCCGGGGGGAAATTGACAGAGAAGAATAACAGGAAGATTAGTCATTTCTGGAAGGAAAAAAAGGTGGGGAATGGGGGAAGAAGAATTTTAAACAGGAAGGGGAACTGGAAGTGCCAGTGCTAACAGACAGATAGGAGTTCATTACAGGGTAGAACTGGACTTTTAAAGAAAGGGATAGCACTGGTCACATTTAGTTACAACACATAGTGTTTATGTCAATAACAAACAAAAATACAGTGGAGACATTTTTCTGTTAGGGATTCAGAGAAATAAAAGAAATGATGTTGAAATAAAAGAGCGATATTTACTCCTTGGCCAAACTGACCTGGCTTAAGTCACACAGCAATGTCCAACTGCATAAAGAAAATGGATTTCTTTTAAAACAGGCGAACATTCTACTGTTTTCAAGTGTTAGGTGAAACAAAAACATTCTGAATGTCTTAAAATAAGTGTGCTACTTGGTTTGAAATAGTTTTCACTTATTGTTTACTTATCTGACAACTGAAGAGGTAACAATCTCCAAATACTTTAAGAATTGTTTCTATAAATTCTCAAAAATATAAATTTAACTCTATATATCAGATGAAGTATATATGTATAACAGTCCCTGTAACAGAAAACAAGAAAGTTAACATCACAAGTGGTGTGTGTGTTGGTAGAATCCTATTAATCCTTCATTTCTGTTAGGGTCATTCATGGAACAGCTTTTGCTGGACACGTTTTCCAATCTCTCTGAATGTTCTCATCTGTCAAAGAGTAATAATAATATATCTGCCTCCAAGTTGTGTAATAAGGATTAGATGAATTGGTAGACACAGACCTGGAAGTGGCATTTTGTCTTTCTACTTTTAATCCAATATCCAGATATTGAAACACAGGCTTGTATGACATATTTCCAACTAACCAGCATGGGAAGATGGATAATTGTAGTAGAAGCTCTTACTGATGCCTTGATGCTTAAAATGTCATATGCTAGATTATATATGTATCTGTACTTGACATATAAAACTGTTACTTCTGTTGGTCATCCCTCAGTAACTACAGTAAGCGGTAAATTACATAAAAAGTAGTTTTCAAGAAAGTAGATATCTCTAAGGTTATATAATCACAGCATCAGGACAAACTTTGTGTATTCTCCTATTTAGAAAAAATATAAATGCAGAAAGTGGCTTATGTATACTGAAATAAAGATATCCAATTTTAAAAGGTTATCTAACTAATGTAACTTTAGAGACCCAAGACTACTGTTATTTTAGGTAACCACGTGGGACATATTCTATATCACTTCATTTATAGAAATACGATATGCAGTCAGGTAAGCATTTCCTGTTGATTTTATGATAAATTGCAATACTTTCATGACTCATGTACACACACTTCCTGAGATAAAGTCTGATTCCAGCCCAGAATAACCAGTTTGCACTAACACCAAATACTACTAAAAAGTTTTCTCTCTTTCTCCCTCTCTCGCTTTCTCCCCCTTTCTACCCTTACCCACATGCAGACAGACACTCTTTCCATATACACACACACCCAGCCTCCCAGGCATAATTTCGTAGGAAATGTTTATTTTCCCAACTACAGAAAACAAACCTTATCTCAAACACTGAAAGTCCTTCCTTTTCCTGGTTTGGAAACACTAAGTCATACTTGGAGATTTTCTTTAGCCAGCATTTAGGTTTATTTCAAGCTTAAAAAGTTGTGAGGATAAAATGACTCAGAAATTTCTAATGCACAATTAAAGCTTTTCACTTTTAGGTCACCAGTACATATCGAGCTGACTTGTGTTAGTTAAGGATTGATTACAGTTGGTACGTTGTTTAATTTCCAGAAGAAGCTGGGAAGCTCACTGCAGCTCTTCCTGTTTTGATCTGCGTACAGGCTAGAGTTGGTGGTTATTAATATATTTCTTTGCAGATAAAGCCAAGTTCACAGAATTAAAGAGAGTCGACCTAGTCGGAGTTGATGAATAAGAAGCTATTAATTTAGTCATCCACAAACATATATTTATTGTCTGACACCTTTCTAAAAGTAAAGTGTGTCAAAACGATCAGAATCATATTTCTAAGTTTTTAATTGCAATCATTAACAGCAAGAAGTAAGAACTGTGTAACTTCAATAGATAAGACAAAGAGTCAGAATGACTATATATATATAAAATATGTTTGTTTATATTCATATGAAATTCAGATGACTGCATCAGTGAGTCATGATCTTCCTAGTCTGTCAGTAGTGCCAAAGTCATAAAATCATTTGTTACGTTCTGTCTTATGTAAAAGCCCATGGAATTATTTTATTTTTTCCACCTCAAAAATTCCAGAATCTATTTCTAAAAATCTTGAATAACTTGTTTTAATTCAGTGTTAACATTGGACATTGAGATAAGTTTAAATCTTGTTGTCAGCAAAGAGAAAAATCAAGCTTATGTGGATACAGTCTATAATTTCAATTCCTAAGGATTTCTGCAGAGAAGGTAGTTGTCTAGAAATACGGTAAAGAATTGTCATCTTCTTTCTGTGGAAACTTTTGATTGTAAAAATAATTGAGAGTAAATAGGCTCTAATGCATCACCCCAGGCTGTGCCACATGGGTATGTAAATTTCTTCCTGCTAAATGCCACCAAATGGCTGCATTTCTTACAGCTGGTGGCTAAATTCTGACAGAGGGTAGATACCTTTACCATAACTGTATTTTCTCTCTGAAGTTTTCATGGATTCTTATGGTAATTTATATCAAGTTAAAGCCATAAAAAGCTAAAGTTGGCCAAAATTTGTCCAGAGAGTTAGACTTGCTTCCAAATTAATTGCTTGGTCTCAATATTCTTATTGGTTTCTCAGACTTACACATGGCTCCCTAGATGCTTGATTTGAGCTGACATTCCCCAGATGGCTCTGTGTCCTTAAGAGCTAATTCAAAGAAGGTCATTTCAGCTGCTGAATATTCAAGGAAGTATCCTGGTTGAAGGTTGGTTGCAGCCGGTGTCTCAAGGGATGAACCTTGGATTTCTGAAGCTTTCTCTGAGCTCACAGTTATTGTCTTGGCCCTACACATGATCACATTTATTTGCCAGCGAGGGAATAAAAATAAATATGACTCTCAGCAGTGGTAATCCCCCCAAAAAGAATGACTGACACTGTGTGGATAATGTTACTACTTTGTTATTGCCTCTGAAGATGTGATACGTTGGAATAAAATATGAAACTGAGTTTGTCCTTTTTAAAATCTGAGAATAAAACATTTGTAAATTCCTTAAATTAGTAAGCATCACTAAGAAAAATGATAGAATTGTGTAAGCTTATCTACTTGTTTGTTGCTCAGTCGTGGCCGACTCTTTGCGACCCTATGGGCTGTAGCCTGCCAGGCTCCTCTGTCCATGGAATTCTCCAGTCAAGAATACTGGATTGGGTATTGTCCATTCTCTTCTCCAGGGGATCTTCCCGACCCAGCAATCGAACCTGGGTCTCCTGCACTGCAGGCAGATTCTTTACCATCTGAGTCACCAGGGTATAGGACATTATGTACTTCATACCTACCTTTTTGAAAAGGAGCTGGGGTAGATGATCCTTCTCCCACCAGGGTTCTGGCCAGAGCTGACATTTCTTATCTCCTTTAAGAATCTAACATGTAATCAGCTTTCAGGAGGCAGTAGAGGGTAGGCGTAGGCACAGAACCACTTCAGGAACTACATTCCCTGAATCTAAAGTTTACATTTGCTGTTTACAATTCCTATGACCTTTGGCAATGTCCTTAACACTCTTACCCCACTAAATAGGAACATATTTACCTTACTGAGTTGTTTTGAATCTTGAAGAAGTAAAGGACTTAATGAAATTCTAGTGCATACAATAAGTACCATATAAATATGCTCTGTTTACCTAAACTTTGTAAACCAGAACTGACATGTTCAGAGCTCCAGGCCTGGAACTATCTATAACCTGGGTTTAGTGATCATTTTTGAGCCCTGTGACCTTAAACATGTGACATAACTTGACTGAGCCTCAGTTTTCTCATTTGCAAAATGGGGCAGTAATAATACCTGATTTTGTTGCTGTGAAGATTAAATGGAATAACACATGTAAAGTAATGAGTGCCTGGCACTTGTTGGGTATGCAGTATGTGTTAATTACTGTTCTGATTTTTACTTTGATGTTTAAGTGAACATGTGAAGTACTGATACATGAGCAACGTGTGATACTCAGAATCTGTATATGTAGAATTTCAGTTTTGCTAATGAGAATTATTGTTATTTACTGTGCAGAGAATACATGTGTTGGTGTTTATAATTATTTTCTAATAAGTAAATAACATTTACTTATTAGGAGAATAACAGTAATGTGTTTTTCACTTACCCTTTGTTAGACTATTTAGATTTTTTAAAAAAATCTTAATTTTTTTTTAAATCTGTGAGATTTGAGCTCTGGATAAATTTGTTAAATAAAGTAAATGTTTTGTTAGTGATTTACCTTCTATGTCCAGACATATTCTAGCTACTCATTAAGTTGAGCGCTACTGGGAGGAAAAGCAACTCATCAATAACATAAAAATGGGAATGAAAGAGAGAAGCAGAGAAGACATTGCTTCTTTTGTAAAATAAAGTTCATGAGTCCTGATATTTCCCCATCTGTCGGGAGTGTTGTAAAGATTATGAAAACATTAGCGTTTGTAAAATGTAATTCTATGCCAGAAAGTCAAATAGAGTGTTATGAAAGAAACGACCAAAGTTGCATGATGACATTTATTTCATATGGTAACATCCTTTTTTTCATTAACAGGAAATGTTAGGGCAAAGTACCTGCTTCTTAGGAGTGGGAAAGGTAAATGAAAATTGAACAAAGATTCATCAAGTCTTCTTTATGATAAACCTTTAAGACTGTGTTTTCCATAGAATTAGAAACGTGGAATTTCATAGTAAAAGTATATTTATCACCTTGTTTGGGGAGCAGATTTTAAGCATGATCACAGGAAAACACCTGTTTTTTGACACTCTGTGGGGAAGGCGCAAACATACGGGCAAACTCTGTCTAGGTGTAGAGTAAACAAGAATGCTTTGGCTAGCATCCTGCAAGGAGTTGGGTCTAAATGGTCTGCTCCAGCTTCTGCTGCTGCTGCTGCTGCTAATATTGCTGGGAAGGACAAGTGGCTGACCTGGCATATCCTTTACTCTTGGTGCTGCCCCAGTCACTCAGGAAATGTTTAAGGGAACCTCCTGGATCCTTTTCATGGCACCATGGCAAGAAGAAGCAGTATCTTATCTATTGAAGATAAAGCATGGAATTGGCTAATGGACGCTGGTGAGTGAATAAGGCAAGTGGGGAGCCAGTTTACTAAGATACCTTTTGGGCAGACCCGCTCTCTTGAGGACTGAGGTGGCGTCCCTGGGAAAATGGCAGCTATAGTTGGAATCTCAGAACTTTGTTAGAAATAAATCATAGTTTTAACACTGGTAACCTGATCCATGATACCATATATGTTCCATTAATAAAATTCATATTTATTCCCAGCTTGACCACTTGAAAGTTCTAATCCTGAAGTTTGTTAGCTGTCTCAGTATATGGAGTAGATGTTATTTCTTAGGCCCTATTTAATCTTCATTCTTGTTTTTTACTTGACCCACAGTGATTTTTTTTTAATAACTTTTCAGTATATGAAATAAATGATTTTTCCTTTCAAATCTAAATGAGCCACTCCTTTTTTCAACACAGTAAGAATATAGAATTTTAAATTAAGAGACTATATATTACATATAATTCTTGCCAGGAATATTCTTTTCAATTCAAGATAATTATGTAAGGAAATTAGTAAGATACTGTTCATAGTAGTAAGATAGTTGCTCAGGATGAATCTTTGACATTAGCAATAAAGAAATTTCATTGCTAATGTATTTAATTGCCAATATAAGATAGTTTCCTTGAGTGAGTTTCTTGATTGGTTAAAATGAATAATTTGAATGAGCTAACCCACTCCAGACCTCTTGCCTGGAAAATTCCATAGATGGAGGCACCAGCTAGGCTATACAGTCTGTGGGATCGCAGAGTCTCACACAACTAAGCAACTTCACTTCTCATCTCAGTTTTTCTCACTCCAAAATTTTCTCTTGCTAAACTTTCCTTTCCCCAAAGCAGAGGCCCATTTTTGATAATCCTACTATGAGATTTGAAATACTTATGTATCTCTTCCTATAATTTATATCAAAAGTGAATATGTGCCAATTGATTAATAGTTTGCCTGTATCTTTCATGAAAAGATTGGAAGATACAAGTGATACTTGGAAATATCAAGTTGTCATAGAGGTGTAGACCACGTTTTTCCAGAATAATTAATCTATGATTAATAGGTATTTAATAAAAAACTTTGACAATCAAATTTAGGAATTTACTCAGAGCATAGTAAAGGTCCTGACAAGCCATGACTTTAATGTCATTTCAATTTTTAAGAACTCTATTTGACCATAACTGCCTTTTCACATGGGGCGGGACTATTCAGCCAATAAATGTATATTGAGTACCTGCTGAAGGAACTAGCTGCCTACTCCAGTATTCTTGTCTGGAGAACTCCATGGATGAAGGAGCCTGGTGGGCTACAGACCATGGGATCACAAAGAGTTGTCAATGACTGAGTGACTAACATACACACGCTACACCTACTATGTTCCCAGGTTAACGAGGTGCAGGAATACAATTGTAAGCACCTTTGTCAAAAATTTCTTCCTTTGTGATGCTTAACAATAGGGAAACAAACATTGGTTTAGATTATCTAATCATATTACTTTTAGGAAGATACTGTAGTAGCAATATCATATTTATTTTTAAAAAGCCACTCACTACCGATTTTTCTGTTTTCACTAATCCTGACATACTGTTCTGTCTGAAGAGCTTATAATTGAATGGACTGTACTATTTTAATTGGCAATATTAATTCAGTTTCTTGTCTTCTCTTCCACATTTTTTATTTGTATGTTTTAGTTTTTGTTGTTTAGATTATTGAAATTGATTTTCATGAGAGGGATTGAGAAAAGAGGTCACAAAACAAACTGTAATTGATTTTAAAATATTTTATTTAAAGTCAGACTTATTACATTGAAAAAAAGTCAGCTTCCATTTGGTTTCCACCATAGGGACTCACTTCATCTTTTCTTATGCAAACCTATCATATTGACATGATTGCATCTTAAAAAATTAAGCTTTAGTTCAAACAAACATCTGTCTCCACTTAGGTACTGTTTATACAATAAAATTATTTTTAAAGGGAAATTCATATTCCTCATCCTCTTACACAATCTCAATTCTCTCAAATTTAAAATACTGGCTGCCTGGGCAGTACTTAACTATTTACTATTTTGTAGTATAAGATTATTTCATTTTATAAAAATATCTGACCCTCACACAACTGAACGACTTCCCTTTCACTTTTCACTTTCATGCATTGGAGAAGGAAATGGCAACCCACTCCAGTGTTCTTGCCTGGAGAATCCCAGGGACGGAGGAGCCTGGTGGGCTGCTGTCTATGGGGTCACACAGAGTCGGACACGACTGAAGTGACTTAGTAGCAGCAGCAGTGACTTACTGGACAGAAGTTTTGCCCAAGCATGCTGCTTTTATTGCACATTATTAACATAATACATATGACATAACCACATATATATGAGACTGGGGATGGAAGTCAGCCTTTCCCAACACACAATATTTGAGTTATTTGCCACCAAGTAGATTACGACTGAGTGACTGAACTGAACTGAACTGAACTGAAATAGATTATTATTACTCTTCTAGTTAACTTGGACTTAAAGATATATATCTATATCTATCTATCTATCTATATATAAATATAAAAGCAAATATCCAAAGTCAAGATTATACACACAGAACTTCCATTAGGCAGTAGTATTTCTTTTCACTTAATTCTAAAACAATATAAAATACTATGCATGGTTAATTTGCTTCCCATCTTGAAACAGTGACAGTTCCTAAATGAGTCTGATCATTTTAATTTTGATTCATAATAGGAATTATTAAAGTTCTATCAGAGTTTATATTTAGTTTCTAGCTTGATTTTACCCAGCTCATTAAAGCAAAATTGTCTTAGGGTCTATCTCCTGTAACTGTTTAATATTTAACATTCACTTGGCTCCTCAAGATAAGTTCCTGAAAGTTTGTGAGCAGTTGAAGAGCTGTGAATAGTGGTTAACAAGCTATAGATGTCTCCATGAAAAACAGAATATTGTGAAGCCCAGATTTAGGAGAATCTCAGTGAGTAGTTATCCGACAAAGTTAAAAACTACTGAGTTAAGCTCATTTTTCTTTCTGCCTTCTCTTTTTTCTCTTTTTTCCATCTCTGCCTCATCTCTGAACACTCTTTGTTCACTTCTTTTTCTTTTTATTCTTCTTATCTCATTGAATTCCTTCAGTCTCTCTCATCTGATCATAATAGAAAGTGATGTGTTTGATGAAACATGTTGTATATAAGAAGCAGTTTTAATGGTTTCTCAATTTAAAAAATCAACTGGGTTTAACCTTCTTGCTGTCTTCTCATTTTCTCCTCTCATAGTGGATAACTGCCTTTTAATCTCTGTAGCCTTGTGGATCAGCACCCTGTGACTTTTTTGTATTTGTAAATTCCCTTATCTTGATATAAATGTTATAATAATGTGATTTAGGAATTGTATGCCACTTACTAGATTTTTAAGCTCAACTCCAGTAGACATACTATAATGTGTCTTCCTTACTTTTCTTTCTAGAACTAGAGCTCCATCTCCCCCCTCAGCTGTGTTTTTGGCTGTATGTGGGATGCTAGAATGGCCTATCTTCGTGTATTTTGTTGCACTTCGCCATCGCTTCTTATGTTCTGTTGGTGGATTTTGGTGATTCTTTTCAAGCGCTTCTTGAGCTCTGTGCTAGTTGTTCCATTCCCTTGTTCCCTTAGGGTCTTGTGCTGTGTGGCCATGTCTCCACTTCCTTGGCCCTGTCCATTGACAGACCCTTGGGTTCCCCGATGGCTGCCTCTGAACCCCTGTGAGGGCGGGAATATTCCTCCCCCTGCTGCTACAATTGAGCGCCCTGTGCTGGGTACCACGTTGCCCTCTACACCTGCTTTCAGTTGTTAAGGCTTCCCAAGCTTTGGCTGCGGCTCAGTGATCCTGCTGTCAAAACCCTCAAGCTTTCCTAGCCTCGACACTCAGTGGTAGCAGCAGGTGTTGGGATCTCTCCAAGCCCCTAAGACCCTGGGAGCAAGAGAATGGCCGTTTGACATAGACCTCAGGAGTTTTCAAAGCACCAAGAAACCTCTGCAGAAGATATGTAAAGGTAAGATTCCGATTTCTCCAGGAAGCTGCCCTGGATGCTAAGACAACCTACAGCCGTTAACTTAATGTAGACTCCATAGGTAGGCTATCCTTGGGCAGCTCTGTATCTGATGATAGAACCAAAGTAAAACACTGCTTTTAGGAATTTGGTGTGATAGTCACATTTCTGTTTGATTTTATTTAGATTAAACTTGACGCTGAATAGATGTTTAAAAAATACTTTTTTCCATCCTTTGAAGTGGAATTTGTGAAAGACCTTTTGGCTTTGTGTATCTTGTCAGAGAATCTTGTTGAGAGTGGAAACAGTTAAAAATAAAATAGAAAGTATTTTATAAATGCCTGTATTTTATTTACCTCTCCATTCATGTTGAAATCCAGAAACATGAAATGGTAATTTCCTCACAGTTTTCAAACTCAAATTCCAAAGTCCATAGTTAATTCAGAAGGAATGAGAAGGGCAGCTCAGTTCATGGCAGTGCCAGGATGCATTATTGTCCTTTGTCAAAAATTACTGCTTGTTGTTCTAAATGTAGCAGTCTCTTTTCTTTTAGAATTTAATTTCGTTTATTTTTTTTAAGAGATTATTTTCCTGCCTTTATTTCTTGGGGGAAGATTTTGCTTCATTTACATGTAAAATTCTGGATTAAGAATACTTGTGGGGGTGTGTGAGGGATAGGAGAGAGCACAGCAGCATGTTGGAGTGAATGGCACAAATCATCTCTTCAGCATTATAGCTTTTTTGACAACTGTTACTTATTTATAAACTTTATTCTTTATTTTGCCTCCATTCATGGACATTATTCTGGAAAGTGTTATTAAGACACTTCTAATATGAGGTCGTTGGCTGCCTTACTATCAATTCATGCCTTCTTTTTTCCTCCCTTTGTTTTCTTCTCAATAAGGACTTAATCTCTTAATTGATTCCCTGTAGTTGAAATCAAGGCTATTATTAGCTTACTGTCACACTGAAACACTTTCATCTCAATAACCAAAAATGTAACGGATTTTAAAAATGAAAAAGAAGTTTTGACCAATAGCTGTACAAAATGAAATAGAAGACTTATCTTTGATGGTGCTTATTTTAGCATGTTTATTTTTAAAACTAAAAGATGTTCCACCAAATATTTTATTTACAATTGAAAATACTCAAGTTTTATTCCCTCTAGACTTTGAAACATAAGGAAGTGGAATGTTCTGCTGTCTTTCAGTACATCTAATTGAGTAATTGATTTCACATGTAAAAACAGAAAAGGGAAATTTTGATGCTTTGATTCTTAACATTTATAATTTTGCAGTTTTAAAAAATGTATGGCACTGTAGAAGTTAGGAGTTTGCATTATTCTCAAGTTGGCTTGTAGAATGCTTTTTTCTGTTTTATTATCTAGAATACTTATATTCTAGTGGGACAAAAGATGAAACAATATACATATAAAATTATATATATGTATAAAATTTTAAAATGATTTAATTAAGTGAAGACAGAATGATAGATTGTACTTATGGCCATTTGTAAAATGTTCTTACAATTTTAAAATTACTTTAAAAGCATTTTTAGTGGAACGTAATCAATTAGTGATGTTCGTTGTATTTAATGTTTTATGAAGAAAGTAACTGCATGTAAGCAGGACACAATCTAATAATATTTAGAATTTAGTGGTTGATTTTTAAGACATACAGAAAAGATACAAGATATCCCAAATTAGTGGTGTCATTAAGATCTTAGCAGTTAGCTGAATAGAATAAATAATAGTAATAAATTGAATAAATTATAGAATGACTATTTTGGAGATAAGGAAACAGAGGACCAATAATTCATAATTTCTTAAGCTCAGAGACAAGACCAGAATTCAAGTCACTGAATTCTAACCAGTGCACTTGTTTGTATGTGATTCTGCTTCTTAAAGTTGCAGTACATTTGAAGGGCCAGAGCAATGTCGGCAGAGCAATGAATGGATTCTAGTCTAGAAGAGATATTCTTCAGTATTTAGAGTTTCTGAGCATGGCTCGTAAACCTGGTTTCACTTCTCCAGTGTAGCATGATTGGGGCCTTTAGAATTTCTTTTTTATTTCTGTCTTGTTTAGTGTGGCTTTGATTATACCAAGAGTTTGAAAAGCACATTGGAAGGAAATCATTGAAATATTTTTGTTTAATGAGAGTGTAGAACTTCTGCCATCCCATTTATTTCAGTTTATGATCCTGTAAATTTGACAATCTTCCAAAAATTTCAATTCTTCAAGTTGAAAAGATCAGACCTATAAGAACTGTAGGCAGTATATTTTCTGTTTCTAAGCAGAAATTTTAATTGACTTCCATTGTTTCCAAAATTAAAAAAAATTATTCAGTTTGCAACTTTCAAGATATCTATTCATGATATCATAAAGGTGGGGAGAATACTCATTCTCTGTAATACAGTAATTGTATTTGTGTGAAATTATTTGATATATTTATTAATTGCATTCTGGTTGCCTCACTTGAAATTATTACTTCAAAATTCAAATTTCTCACTGATTTTACCACACTGCTGTCAGCACATGGGGTTTACCAGGTGCCTCAGTGGTAAAGAATCTGCCTGCTGACGCAGGAGACATGGGTTTGATCCCTGAGTCAGGAAGACCCGCCTGATAGAGGGCATGGCAACCCACTCCAGTATTCTTGCCTGAAGAATCTCATGGACAGAGGAGTCTGGCAGTCCATGGGGTCGCAAAGAGTTGGACATGACTGGGCACACACATACACACAATATCATCACTTAATAGGACCTTGCTTCGCCTCTTTTACTGTGCTTCTTGGGCAAGTATAATTGTAATCCAATCCTTTTCCAAGATGCTCACTATCCAAGACAGACCTAGGGGAACAATGTGTGCAAAACTAAGAATATAAACTCTGAATTCTCCTTTAAGAAGGTTCAGTTTGAAAAATACTTAAGTGCTAGGTATTTTGGAACAGAAACTTATAACGCTTACTTTAGAAAAAAGTATGAAGTACGTATTCACTGAAAGTCTTAAAAGTCAGGTTAGTTCAAAAACTAAGGTCTGTTTAATCCCAATCATAATGATCCCTGAGTATTTACACTATCACTCAGCTCATAAGACTCACGCCTCTCAATTCCCACTGGTTTCTATTTCCCATCTATTCCTTGTGCCTTCTTGGAGAGTATGAGAGCTGTGCAGACTCTTGGCTATGAGCAGAACATTTATAATCGACACTGAGAAATGTCAAATGTATATAAGCCTTTTATGATATATTTCCTCAGTTGTAATAAATAAATCAAAGTCCCCAGTCTTGTTAGACATATCTGTGTAGAAAAGAAGGGAAAAAACAGAGCTGAACTTGGTTCAAGCAAATAAAAGGACAGATCTAGGGATGGTCCCGGATACTGACATTTTTGATGCTTTAGGGGGGTTTTATACTGTTCAATATCCTTTTTGTTGTGTGGAAATTAAAGCTTAATTATTCAAGGTTAAGATATGTCTTTAATTGTAATTTATTGACTACCTACTACTTCTAGTCATTGCAATAATTATCTCATTTATTCTTCACAGAAACACCTGGAAGTGTGTAGTACTACTTTACCTTTACAAATGAGGAAACAGGCTAAGAGAAGTTGAATAATCTGCTCAAGATACCATAACTGGACCCAGGGATTCCAACTCAGGACACACAGCTCCAGTGTCCACATTCAGAGATCCTATTAATTGTAAATTCTGGCAGTGAGTGCTAGTTCCCAAATTCAGTCCTGCCCCTTTTTATGACCTAGCGCCACTAAGGTGCTCCTTTTTAAACCCCCTCCCAGTTCAGTCTAGACTGCCTATCATCACTGGCTGTTTGACCTTGAACAGGTGACTTACTATCCACTTTTAGACATAGTGCCACTTGCTCTGAAGTAGGAGTAATATTATCTCCTTGTCTTTTTATGAAAATTTAATTTAATGAGAGTGTATGCCAGGCACTCAGCACAATGGCTAGCATATAGAAAATAGCTATTGAACTGTTGATGCTATTACGTAATTTTCTCAAGGTTACACAACTAAGAAGTGATTGAGTCAGAATTCAGATCCAAGTTTGTAAGACTGAAAAACTAAACAAGAGCATGTACACACATACACACTTTGCACAAAGCAAAAGCAATAACAACAGGATAACAACTGCAGAGCAAAAACTCATGCTTTCTTCAAACTCTGATGCTACCTCTTACGCCTAACCATACCTTTTGTGATGATTGAATCATGATGTCATGAATGCTGTTGGGAAAAGTAGCATGGTTTAGTGGCTCAGGGGAAACTAGAGGTAAGGCTTTCAAAAATTGGAATTCTAGCTCTATTGCTTGCAAATTATTTGGTATTGGGCAAATTATATAACCCATCTACAGCTCTTTATCTAAATATGAAGCTAATAATAGTACCTATTGTATTGGGTACAATGACAGAAATTTATGTAAATTAAAGAACTCCTTTAATAAATGACTTTCATTAATAATTAATTGAGATGTACATATTTCTTTTAAAATATGGTATGTTCACAGAATGAGATCATGGTTATGAAAATCTGAGATGGGTTGGATCTTGGTAATTATATGATCTGCCATTTTCCCAAGAATCAATATGTTTTCACTGTAGTAGCAGGCCCATAGAGAAAGATGGGGGAAAGTCATCAAAGATCAGAACTGACCCAAATACGGAGTGGTTTTGCCATCAGGAAGGTGGATGAACTGCTCTTAATTGGGTAATATTAGTGACTGGCATCACGGTCACCAGTTGGTGGGAATATGTGGGCACAGTCTGGTTAAGCAGATGGTAGGTAGTAACAGTGTTTTTTCCCTTTTGAAACAGAACAGAAACCAGCAGGTGGGGTTAAGTCCTGGAGAGAGAGTGTTAACTTGGATTGAGTGTCAGAGGTTAGCCTTGAACACTCGTCAGAGCAGGGACTTCTGCTCACATGTCTAACCTCCTTTACTAGATTCTCAGCTTTTTGAGGTCAGAGAGGTTTATTATATTTCTTTACAATGCCTTGAACAGGCTCTGGGAAATAGCGGACACTCTGTGCATGTTTGATAATTAAAGGAAAGAATAGATGTTCTAGAAATGGTACAGAAGAACTCATTGAAGCATATTGCAGCCATCAAAGGGGCTGGAATGGAAGACTGTAGTTGCAGAAGCCTAGCCTGCCCTGGGGCTCCTTCAGGGACAGTTGTTGTTATTTAGTTGCTGAGTCATGTATGACTCTCTCGCGACACATGGGCTGCAACCTGCTGGCCTCCTCGTTCATGCAACCTGCCAGGCTCCTCTGTCCTTGGGATTTCCCAGGCAAGAATACTAGAATAGGTTGCCATTTCCTCCTCTAGGGGATCTTCCTGACCCAGGGATCGAACCCACATCTCTACTACTGCATTGCAGGCGAATTCTTTACCATTGAGCTACCAGGGAAGCCTCACTCAGGGACAGAGAGAAGGGTTAAAGGCAGATCCTAGGAGTGCACCAGGGAGCTGAATGTATGTGATCTTTGTAATGACAGGTTTGGCGACCTAGCAGAATTGAGACTGTCATTGTAGCCTGATTAATAAATGCAGGAATAAAATATTCCCACTGTTTATAAAATTTTTCAAGCTGAGGACATATTTAAAAAATTTAAAGCTATTGGAATCAATTTACATTCATTTTTCAGACAGTTAAAGATGATATTTCTGGCATTAAAAAGCCAATTTTCATGCCATATTTGAAGAAAAATACATCTGTAAATGTGTTATTAATGTATAAGCCCTTATATAAAGAAGTTATCAAAATACGATTTTAGATATATAAAGTTGTAATTTGTAGTGTATGAGTAAAATGAACTTACACAGATGATGTGGAAAGTTGGAGTATAATTATAGAAGTTGAAATGTTTGTGGGGAATGGTCGGTAAAATTTTATTTAGTATAAAATTTACTCCTTTTTTGATGTCTGTTCTCCAAAATAATAAGATAAAAGCATCTTTCAATCAAAGTTTGTATTAAAAACATAGTGAAGTGAAGCAAAAGTCGCTCCGTCATGTCCGACTCTTTGCGACCACATGGACTGTAGCCTGCCAGGCTCCTTTGTCCATGGAATTCTCCAGGCCAGAATACTGGAGTGGGTAGCTGTTCACTTCTCCAGGGGATCTTCCCAACCCAGGGATCAAACCCAGGTCTCCCTCACTGCAGACAGATTCTTTACTGTCTGAGCCACCAGGAAAGCCCAATTAAAGACATTGAAACACGTTCAAAAGAAAAGTAACTCTTTTTAGCATGACAATTTATGTTGATACTTAAATTGCCATGAAGGTGTTTTTAGGTAAACCAAACAGATAAGCCCATTATTTGGTATGTGTAGGTCAGACACATTAACTTACATTCACACCCAGGATATTGTGTGCTACCACCTGGAGGATGGCTGTTTAGAAAACTTCTGCTGAAAGTTAAAATCAGGCCAAATGTTTCCTGGAACATTTGTGTCTCTTTAATTTGAAAAAGACCATATGTTTCAGTAGTGCTTCTATAATATTAAGATAGCTGGAACTTTCCAGGGTATCTCAACAGCAAACTCTGAAAACAAGGGCAGAATTATTACACATTTAAAAAATTTTGCTTTGGGTCTGAAAGTGGAAGAATCATCACCAGCACAAGTACATTATTTTGTGGAAAGAGGGTCCATCCCTGCTTTTATTTTCAAATGTGCCTATAAACTCACCTTCTCTTCCCAGTCTCTCTGTATACGTAGAGATGTTTACAGAGATGTATGCATAGAGGTGGTATGCATACGCACAACCCACACCCACACACACAGGTACACACACATGCACACGAACACTTTTGCTTATACCGTAAAGGATTTATACCAAAACAGAAATTGCAAGATGTTATCGCTGTCATTCTCTTCAATCATTTGCTTGTATGACTGTGCATCCCTGAATTATATGTGGGCCTAGCACACTATTGGTTTGAGGAAATACCCTGGCAGTGCTTTTTTTTCCTGTTTCTCATTTCCTGATGGATGCTTTTAGTTGATTTGGTCAATTCATCAAAGTGAGTTTTAATTAGGTAGTAAGTTTGAGATATTACTGAAACTGTATGTAGTAACTAACAAAAGTTAAACTCATTATAAAATCTTTTACACAGGAAATAACTTAGATACCTGAGTGTCAATTTCACCTCCCAACCGTTGCCCTGCATATGTTCTTGGCAGTTTAATCTGTTCTGTTTTATCTTTTTAATAATATAAGAGGGAGTGGTAGAAATAAAATTAGTGGGATCCCTCCCTGAGGAGAATTTTAAAATTGGAAATAAAAGTGTCAATGTTAAGGGAGAAAATGTAAATAAAGTGAGTGGCGCTCGATAATCGTCACCAGTTGCTACTCTTGATTTCCTATCTGGCAGTTGGCCTTTGATATATGAATTTTTTTAAAGATATTTATAATTTAAAAAAAAAAAAAAAGAAGGACTTCCCTGATTGTCTGTTGGCTAGGATTCCGTACTTCCAATAGAGGGGGCTTGGGTTCCATTCCTGGTTGAGTAACTAGATTCCACTTGCTGCAACTAAGACCTGGCACAGCCAAATAAATAAATATTTTTTAAAATGTCAGGTACTAAAAAAGAAAAAAAACACTTTTTATTTAGATGGACAGCTGTATAGTTAAACCACTGTGTATGAACATATGTGTATGTATATCATCTATTAGATGTAATTTGCAGAAACTCTCCGCATTTCTACGTAGAATTGCAAATATACTGGTACAGCTTGGCAGTTAGGAGCATTGACTCTGGAGCCAGATAAAGGTATAAACCTCACCTCCACTACTGACTTACTGTGTGTGTTTCCTTGTGTAAGTTATTGGACCTATCTGAGTTTCAGTTATGTCGTCTTTTTATAATAGAGATAATAGTGAAACTATAAGATTGTTTTGAGGATTAAATAAATTAATAAATAACTTAGAGCAGTGCATGGCATACACTGGATATTCAATAAGTCATTATCTTGCTATTATTTTGTGACTTGTTTCTAACAAAACTGATTACTTAGCCTCCTATTTTATGAGGTACGGGTGATGGGAACTGACAGTCTGAGAAAAGAGGTAAAACTCAAGGTTGTGAGAGTGTTTCTTAGCCAAGAGGTCAACTGTGTGTTAGTTGCTCAGCCATATCCGACTCTTTGTGACCCCATAGACTGTAGCGTGGCAGGCTACTCTGTTCATGGAATTCTCCAGGCGAGAATACTGGAGTGGGTTGCCATTTCCTTCTCCAAGAGGTCAACTGCCAGAAGCCAAATTCACGTGGTAGTATGGAGTCCCAAACTGACAAAAGCTTATGAATGACTGATTGGAGGGAACTGCACTTAAAACATAAATAATCTGAAGTTATATCATTGGGAGACGGAGCTTAGCAATGCTGCCCTTTTGGAAGATTTAGAAGGTATCCACATCAATTCTGCATTTCAGTGTCTTATAGTCAGAAATTTTTACCAGTATCTGTTTAAACTATTGTTTCCTTATTTTTTAGAAAATTCATACCTTTCCTATAAATAGGTTAGACATTATTTTAAAGAAACTTTTGGTTATTTCCCTTCTTTTCTTCTTGCTTTTCTCCTTATTGTCCCGTCTTTTTCCTAAGAAGAGTTTATTTTACCAGGGATAAATGCAAGAGGTTATTTATTTGATGGAATAAACCTGATGACTCTCAGAATGATGCTGTACTGTAGGATAACCACACTTGCCTGGGATAGTTCCCATTTCGGTTTTTCTCCTAGACTTTGCTTTACTGTACTGTGGTTAGGAAAGTAGAGTCCTGAGTTTTGTTTTCCAAGTTTGCCTAGGCTAATTAAAGCCACCATTGTCCTCTACAACAGTAAGTGAAGGTTGCCCAAGAGGAAAATACAGAGCACCTTCAATTAAAAGCATTAAAATAACAAAGGCTTTAGAAGCTTTTTTCGTGATTCCTGACCCTGGGTAAGAAACTTCCGACCCAGCTTCTACAAGGGATGTGGGGACACCCTGTCCTGTGCCCTACATGAAATCCCTAAACAAAATCGCTTTAATTTAGAAAATATGTAGTCTCTATTACATTTTCAAAGATCAGGGTTGAGGGCTTGAACTTGTACTTTCTTATGTATTTAGAGTTTTGAAACTGTGTTGATTTATTTGCAAACCTGTAATGAACTGTCATAACAAAGGACACCTAACTGTGCCCCATTAAGATTGCTACACAGAAATAGACCTCTTTAAAAAGGACATCTCGGAGGAAAGTTTACTTTTAGTTTCAATTTAGAACCTAAGTTATTTTGAAATGTCTTTACAGGGGTTGAAAAATGACATATTGAAAAATAAAGTTATTTAAAAAATGCTAATGCAGTTAATTATTTTTAGTAACAAAACCACAAATTAAGTTAAAATTATCCTTTAATTATTTTTGTTATGAATTTCTATTCCAAAGATATTTTAAAGTTAAATTTTCATGTTTAGGTCTTTCAGTAGACCATTTTCTCCCTGTAACTCAAATACACCAGTTCTTATGGAGTCAGGTCAGTTTTTGCTTCGTTTGTTAAGTTTTCGGCATCTTTTTACTGAAGTATAGTTGATTTACAGTGTTGTTTTAGTTTCAGGTGTATAGTTAAAGTGAAGTTGCTCAGTCGTGTCCAACTCTTTTGTGACCCCGTGGACTGTAGCCCATCAGGCTCCTCCATCCATGGGAATCTCCAGGCAAGAATACTGGAGTGGGTTGCCATTTCCTTTCCCAGGGGATCTTCCCGACCCAGGGATCGAACCCAGGTCTCCCACATTGCAGGCAGACGTGTGATTTGGTTACATATATGTTGTTGTTCAGTCGCTAAGTTGTGTCCAACTCTTTGCGACTCTATGGCCTGCAGCACACCAGGCTTCCCTGTCCTCCACTGTCTCCCAGAGTTTGCTCAAACTCATGTCCATTGAGTCGGTGATGCCGTCCAACCATCTCATCCTCTTTTGCTCTCTTCTCCTCCTGCCCCCAGTCTCTCCCAGCATCAGGGTCTTTCCCAGTGGTAGTACATATATATGTATTTGTCTATGTTCTTTAAAAAATTTTTTCATTACAGTTTACTGTAATATATATTTACTATAAGATATATGTACTGTAAGTTTACTGTGCTGTACCGTTAACCCTTGTTATCTGTTTCATATATGGTAGTGTGCATCTGTTAATCCTATACTCCCCCTTTGGCATGATTCCCTCCCCCTTCATTTTGGTAAGCAAAAGTTTGTTTTGTTTTTTGCATTTTTCAATGGAAGTCAGGAACTTTACAACAAAGAAGACGACAAATCATTTAAGACTGAGGACAAAGCACTGGATTCTGACTTGCTTATTTAGTTTATTGTGACAAGTTTCCATTTAATCACCATTTTGCCTTGTGTGTATCATGTGTCTCTGGAAGCATACCCACCATATTGCCTCCCTGGACCACATGAAATCTGATAGGGGTAATGCATAGCACAGCATCTCTTGCAAACTCGACTTTCATCTTACTCGGAAAATAATTCATTTATCTGACAAGCAAAATAATTGCAAGTTCAAAAGAATTTACTGTGACTAGTAAATCTTTGCCTAAATCCTGACCACTAATGGTACACTTGTATACTGCTCTCATGAAGATGAATATTGAAAACATAATATTTTTTTAATAATATAATTGGTAGTACAAATTTTAATCTATTGAAGAATTGTGAGATGGAGGAAAAATGAGTTCAAACTCTTCTTTTCCTTAAAGTTAAGTAATGTGAAAAAGTCAAGATCATATTTAAAATTTCTTTTATAGTTTTGAGACTTTTTTGTTGCCCAAAATAATTTTACAAAAGTGAAGGTGAATATGATAGTAAGAAAGTTAAGGTTTAGAAAATAAGCATCTGCCCTTAAGGAGAAAATGGTTTTTTAACAAACGTAGATAATATAAGGAGAAAGAAATGGCACCCCACTTCAGTACTCTTGCCTGGAAATTCCCATAGGTGGAGGAGCCTGGTAGGCTGCAGTCCATGGGGTCGCTAAGAGTCGGACACGACTGAGCGACTTCACTTTCACTTTTCACTTTCATGCATTGGAGAAGGAAATGGCAACCCACTCCAGTGTTCTTGCCTCAAGAATCCCAGGAATGGTGGAGCCTGATGGGCTGCCATCTATGGGGTCTCACAGAGTCGGACACGACTGAAGCAACTTAGCAGCAGCAGCAGCAGATAATATAAAATTTGCTATATCAACAATATGTATTATTTCCTCAAACAGCTGAATAAGCTAATGTGTATTTATTGAATAAATAAATGTGTTAGTGAAAATGAGTGGATAAATGAATGGATATACTTAGTGGTAACACTCTCTTCTTCCTGTTTATTATTTTTAGAAAACAATGCTTATTTTAAGGTGCCATAAAGAATTCATTGAAAGAAAAAGGTGAAATTCCTCATTTTCTCTTGTGGCAACAACCAGTTGTTACAGTATGATGAGAATGTCTTAGGTTATAAGATATTGCTTATGTAGGTTGAATTACCCTACCTGAATTTATAGGGTTTTGGGGAATCAGTAGAGGAGAAAACACAAATAAGCAAAAAGGCAGTTTGTCCTATTCTAAAAATAAATATTTGTCCATTTAATTACATCCTCAATAAGATAAATAGAAATGGATTAAGAAAATTACAGTAGTTTAGAAGAAGTTAATGTGTTCTCTATCCCTGTTTTTATTCGATTTTGATAATAATTGTGTTAAAGGGACACCATGCACTATGTATTTTTAAACATTTAGCCAGCCACAGTAACATCCAAAAGTACAGAGTATTAAAAAAAAAAAGCAGTGGACTTGATACTGTCGTGGCAGGTTTTTAACTCTTGGAAATCAAGATAGGGGAAACAAATGTCACTATGAAGTTAAGGCTTTTTGCAAGTCTTGGGACATTATGGAGAGCGTAATAAATCTAATAAATCTTCCTACAACGTGGGAACAGAAAGAGTAGTTGCAGAAATACACTGAGGTGGGAATGTGAAAAGAAAGGAAGAGCCTCTGCTGATAAAGGAGCAAGCTCACATCAGCCTAAGCACTGGCTACAGTGCCTCTCCTGGGGCTCATTCTCCAGGAATGTATCCCTTGTGCTAAATAGAGTACTTATGTAAACACACTCTGTAGACATTTGAAAATACTGGAATAACAGTTCTTCAGAGGTTACAACGTAATTATTTCTAGCTGTTGCATTTATTTATCTTAGTGCCAATTTATAGAGCTAGTCTTTGACTTATGTTACCTACTGTGTCTTGTTTCATCATTTGAAAAAGTACATAAACAACATTTAAGAAAAATGCAAACACCAGTGACTTTATTCAGTGAATAAAACAGCTGGAAACTTATTTCTTATTATTTTGTAAATGGATAGTTGAATGTAACATTATATCCATGGCATGTTGAAAAATAAAAAAGGAGAAAGAATAGAAACTTGGCCTTCTGAATGAACAGCTTTTTAAAACACTAGCTTTTGATTTTATCTGAGCTCTACTGGAGAAAGTTTTTACTATCTCTGCAAGGCCTAGAGGAAATCAGTGAACTAGAAAAGCTGGATATCATTTCTGACTAATCTCTTAGTCATCCTAATAATAGGAAATTATTTAGTTCCTATTTTTCATAGTAGTCCATCTTGAACAATAAAAATCACATAGCCCACTCAGAGATATTTCAGGAAAATGGATGTGATGCTTTGAAGAAATACTTACTTAAAAAGAGGCACTGCGAATGTTTTGCATTATGCTACTGTTTATCACTTATTTCTCAAAGTGTATCCAGGAAAGTTAGCTGAAAATGACCTTGTTGTTTATAGTTTGGATGATTAGGGTTGAGGCATTGTCATTAGCCAAGTTAAGAAATAATAGGTCTGTTTGCTTTCTTTTCAGGAAGAATACACAGATAACTGATTTGGTTGGGGATGGTTTGAATTTATGAAAAAGTACCTGAAAGTCATTCACATAGAATTGATAGTGCTGTGTTACAGAAGAGTGCTGTGTCATACTCAGAGGATGTACGATACGCAGAAAGGATAGAAAAAAAATTTTTAATGCCTCTCTCTATAATCTGCAGTCAGATGGGAGAAAAAGCAAGAAAGTGACAGAGAAAAAGCAAATTAATAAATTTTGGGGAAAGGAGAATGATACATTATCAAGAAACACAAAAGACTAAAGAAGGAAGTAGTTAATGGCGCCAGATGATACAGAGGACAAGAAATGAGAAAAGGACATTGATTCTGGCAGTTAGAAGGGCACCAGTAACTATTGAGAAGGCAGTTTGACTAGAGTTGGGAGGGAGAGAGGTAGAATCCTCATTGCAGACCAGATTCCAAGAAGATGAGTCACTAGTAAGTTGGAAGATACGTATGAGAACAAGTTTAGACAACTCTATTAAGATAATCAGCAATAAAACAAAGAAAAGTGGGTGTTAGCTGGAGAGTTCAGAGTAGAGAAGATTCTTGTAGAACAGTGGAGGTTCCAATAGAAGCATGTTTCTCCCACTAAAGGAAGATACAGGAGTCCATGGAGAAGGAAAGAATGCTCATTAAAATAAGGGGCTTCCCTGGTGGCTCAGACGGTAAAGCGTCTGCCCGCAATGCGGGAGACCTGGGTTCGATCCCTGGGTTGGGAAGATCCCCTGGAGAAGGAAATGGCAACCCACTCCAGTACTCTTGCCTGGAAAATTCCATGGACAGAGGAACCTTGTAAACTATAGTCCACGGGGTCGCAAAGAGTCCCGCGTGACTGAGCAACTTCACTTCAGTGGAGGGTGCAAGAGATCAAAGAAGTTGAAAGAGAATAAAAAAGTGGATAGGAAGGTTGATCTTAGAAAGGATCCTGAACCAAGCAATTCCAGGTTCTGAAGGTTGTGTTGAAGGAGGAGGTACTCAGCAAAGGAGACCTCCTGTCACCTCGGTACCTTCAGTTCTATCTTGTTTGTTATCTGGATGACTCACAGCCTTGTTCACACTCACAATTATGTATTGCTTTTTAAATCCTTTAGTTTAACTCGGCTTGCCTTGTAGTCTCACTATGACTGTAAATTTTGTGAGGACATGGACATGAATATATTGTTTAATAACCATATATGCATTGCTTAATAACTCCCTTTTCATGTAGTCCATAATGTATTTCAGTAATCCCAAAAGCCAGTGCTACCAGGGGATGTTTTGCAGCCTGGTCTGTCCATCATAATACCAGGTTGAAGGGTAATTAGCGACATAGGTGAACCTTAAAAGCTGTTTCTAAAACCAATCCTCATTTTCAAATGAATGGGACAGGTTATTAATATGGTACTTTTTTCCGTCTTCTGGTTAAGAAAGTTACAGCATAGCAAAACATAACTAAGGTCTCAGAAATGGATATCTCCAAAGCCAGATAAAAATTTTAACCATAATTCATTGTAGAAACTGGAAATATCTAAAGATAATTATGAAAAAACAAAATTATGCAAAGTTATTGGTTGCTAAATGCTATGGTTTACACATTGTTTATATCAACTAAAGATTAGATTGTGTCCTTCACTTTGGTCTGATCCACACTGTAGTCACAAATCCCTTGATTTGAATAGTTGAATTATGTTTTCTGATTGTTTCTTGGAAAAAACAATCTGATGCAAAAATTAAAAAGGAAAAGCTGTCATTTCCCATTTAGATAACATATGGTAAATATGTTTCTATTTGTTTATACTAAGTATATTACTATTTGTTTTATTGCTGCTGTTTTTTACATAAATTAACAATGATTTTTTTTTTAAAGTAGAGCTTTATAGACACAGATTATGAACTAAGTACTATTTTCGTGATTTTACACTAGCTACTGAAAATAAAATACCATATCCATTCAAATTGCTAAATTATATAAAGCTGTAAAGTTTATACTGTAAGCCACTTGATTTTATTCCTCCTGAAAATACTTGGTTTTATTTCTCTTCAGAAAAAGTAGAGAAGGAAGAATTGAGGAGTGAATCAATAAATGAATAAACCATTGCCAGGGACAACTTCCATATACTCATTCTGCCGTGTTTTTATTAATATTACCCCAAATCGTATAAACACGCTGATTGATGATGATTATTATGCAGTTGCAGAAACATCTTATTTTCTCCTGAAAGAGCCGAGAAAAACTTGAGAAGGTCCTTTAATTGCATTTGTATTTTGTTTTTTTTTCTCTTTTCTTTTTAAAATTATGAGCGTATAGTAGTAGTAGTGTTAGTCGCTCAGTTGTGTCCAACTCTTTGCAACACTATGGACTGTAGCCTGCCAGGCTCCTCTGTCCATGGGATTCTCTAGGTGAGAATACTGAAGTGGATTGCCATTTCCACCTCCAGGGGATCTTCCCAACCCAGGTATCGAACCTGGGTCTCCTGCATTGCTGGCAGATTTTTTACTGTCTGAGCTACAGGGATGTCCAAGAAACTTGGAAAATCCTGAACAAGGTTACATATAGTTCCACTATATATTACAGTTATTTTTTCAAGTAGCTTAATTAAGATTTTTAGCTGGAGTTTCAATACCAAACTCTCAAAACTTAACTAGAATGAATATCCAGAAAAGTAGAGGGTTATAGTAGACCTGAAAAGCATGATGAATCAAGTCAATCAATTCAGTTCATAATTAAGATTTATATGATTTTCACTCAATAGTAGGATACAAATTCTATTCAAGTTCCCATAGACTAGGAGACAATAGAACATATCCAGGGATATAGAACAAGGGGCAAAAATTTCATGGTCTTAAGGTATTGGAATCATATAGAATCTGTTCTCTTACTATTGTGGAATTAATCAATATCAAAAGAAATTTGAAAATAATCCACATACTTTCAAGTGCATTGTGACATTTACCAAGAGAAAGCTTGAATTTAGCCATTGAAAACTTCAATAAAGTTAGACTGAAAAAATATAGAGGGTGACTGCAGAGAGGAAAGCATTTAAATGAGAAATTAATGTCAAAGATACTTAAAAACAACAACCACCACCTGTATTTGGAAATTAAACATCCAGTATTAAATGATGGGTGTATCTACGAAGCCATAACAAAGAGAATTAGAAAATACATGTAACAGAATAAAAGTGAAAAGAGAATTTACTGGAATTTTTTACATGTAGCTGAGGCTCCTCAGTGCAACTAAATACATTTGTATTTTAAACTCAAGCAGAGTTTCAGAGTTTTGCCCAGGCCTGTGTCTCTCAGGCCACATCAAACTGCCCTTCTGTCTAGACGCTCCTCTCCAGCCTCCCTGCAGGTTTTTTTTCTTTTTTTCTATCATACATCCAGTTATCTCACATTTGTGCTTTCTCATCATTCTGTTTTCTCATTAAAACCTCCTCACCCTTGTTTTCTTAATTAATGACTCTTGTTCTTCTAGACTCAACTCCGGTGACAGTTCCTCTGGGGAGCCTCCCTTGGTTTTTCCGTTTCCCCAGGCTTGAGTGATGATCCCATAGCATCCGATACTGTGGCTCTTGTAATGTTTACTGATCTGCATCCTCTGGGAGGCAGCAGGGACTCTGGCCCTTAGCTTTGGATCTACAGTGGCCAGCACCACTGTGTAAATGCTCATTTTGTGTTGCCTGAATGCATGTACAAATAGCTGTTTTGTTTTGGACATTAAGCTATGTTTTATCTTTGTTTTGGGGCGAGGGGTGTGTGGGTATAAGCTTTTGGGATTATGCAGTATGTTATAAAATAAATTGGTGTAAGTTTGGTTTGTAGTGAGTAGTTTATGGAAATATAGAACTAACACCTGCAGAAAACTCTGCCCCATTTAAAATTAACACATAGGTTTAAACTTGGTCTGATAAACTTTTTATCTTTAATCTGAGGATGCGTAGAGAGGCTGTGATTATCCACAGCAGCAGCAGCTACAGTAAACAGACCATCCCAATTTCAGTAGCTTATCTAAACCAAGAGCTGTTTTTCTTGCCCTGTAAAGTCAATGGTGCAGTCCTGCGTCCAGCAGCTCAGGAATTATGCTCCATTTTCCTCCCACATGTGGCTTCGGAGGTACCTAAAGTTTTGGCAGAGAGAGTCTGGGAAAGAGCATTGCCTTCTGGTCATCACTTTTCAGAATTTATACCACTGTTTATGTTCAGGCTCTCTGGGCTAGAGTTGGTTACATGGCACAACTTAATTGCAAGAGAGGCTAGAAAATGTAGCCTTTTGGAGCACTTTGAGAAGACGGTGCACAGAAGTTGACGTAGTCAATCTGTTTTGCTTTGTCCTTCATGTTCCTGTTCATGGGAGTGGGCAAGAACGGATGAGTAGGAAGTAGATGCTCGTGGGTTAATTCAAGTGTAAGAGAGTAATTCCAGTTGTTTATTGAGCCCCTTGTTAAATCTCATGTGTATTAACTCCCAAAGAAGAGTGTCTCAGTAGAGCCTCATCTTTTTGGCTTGTGATCTGTTTGAGGATCTGATAAGAGTTGTCAAAGTGCACACTAGCACTTAACTCTGAAATCTGGGGGCTCAGGAAACCTTCACAGCCCACCAGTCATTGTCCTGTCAGTGTTGAGAATGCCCGGACAGCACTCCTGGATGGCTGAAGTATTAGAGATTAGAAATCAGCACAAATGTAATTTTTTCCTGTCTTAGGTGAACACTAGGAACCTTTTAAAATTAAAACTTGATCCCCTCAGATTGAATGGAGGAGGTAAAATAGTTGCAACTTGGATATAGAGTCATTCAAGGAGAGAGATGTGATAATAGACAAAATTGTTTATAAAAGCATATTTGAGAGTCAGGCAGCTGATGGGGACTGCAAATTCCTTTTATTCGTGGTCTCTCTTGCCTGTTCATCCTATATGAGGCTTTAATGAAAAATGGATTAAAATTTTCAGTTTTTTGTGACTGTATTACAGACAAGTCAGTGCTTTGCTATTAAAAGATATACTTGAGTTTAAGGATCATACAGATTAATGAAAACACTGAAAGAGATTGCCATAGCTGAAATCTCTACTCATGGTCCCTTTGTTCTTTAAAGTTATAATGCAAATCTGTTAAATTGGAGTTTTATATTCTCAATTCCTTCACTGTAAGTTTTATGTTTTTTTACCATATGAAAAGTAAATGCCCCCAAATTCTTCATTTATAGAGTGAAGCAGGGCATGTGTGTACTGAGTAAGTTAGTATCAAGTCGATACGTATTTAATCTGAAGTCCACGCAGAAGATTTCAGTCAGTAAACTACCAGACTCAGGGAGGAGACCTGCTGCTCTGAGTGAGTGCTGTCTCTTCAGTCGTGTCCGATTCTTCGTGATCCTGTGGTCTGTAGCCTGCCAGGCTCCTCTGTCCATGGGATTTTCCAGGCAAGAATACTGAGGGTGGTTGCCATTTATTCCTCCACAGGATCTTTCTGACCCAGGGATCGAACCGGCATCTCTTGCGTTTCCTGCATTACAGGCAGATTCTTTGTCGCTGAGCCACTGGGAAGCCTTGTATTTAATTAGGGTTTTAGAATGATTTCTTTTCAAAAAGTGATACCTGTTTATGCCCATTTTTTCAGAGGAAAATACTGAGGTTCAAAATGTTTAAATGGGTCTCTCCAAGTTTGCGTGTATAGAATTTCTTTACCTGCCATTTTAGCAGTCTTCTCAGTAGATTTTATTCCATCAAAAGTCTACTCCCTTTGCTAGACTTAAGACAAACCGAGAGACATAAATTCTGTATCACATATCATTGTTCCTCCAGAGCCTTGCACTTATCTGGGCACTTAGTACATGTTTATGGACTGAAGGAATGAGTAAATGACTAAATGAAAGTATTACAAATAAAAAAGAATGACACCCCATCCCAGTCTGACTGTCTGAGAGGCAAAATAGCATTGTAGAGACTTTCCTTGGTTCAAGTACTAGGTCGACCTGGTACTACATCAGGGAACTTGGCAATAACATTATCTACCTTACAGTGTGGGTGTGAGGATTAAATGAGTTTATATATACAAATGCCAGGGGCAAAGCCTATGTCCAGTTTAATGTTGCTTTATAAATTTAAGCCCCAAGGATTTTGGTCTGCTGCTGCTAAGTCGCGTCAGACAGCAGCCCACCAGGCTCCTCTGTCCCTGGGATTCTCCAGGCAAGAACACTGGAGTGGGTTGCCATTTCCTTCTCCAAGGCATGAAAGTGAAAAGTGAAAGTGAAGTCGTTCAGTTGTGTCCAACTCTTCAAGACACCATGGACTGCAGCCTATCAGGCTCCTCCGTCCCTGGGATTTTCCAGGCAAGAGTACTGGAGGGGGTTGCCATTGCCTTCTCCCAGGATTATGTGAGTAGGACATAAATATTTAAATTTTTGACTAAAATCAGACAGAGACAGTGAATAAAATTTGACATGGACTGAATAAAAGGAGGCAAAATATTTTAAACTTTGACTTATTACTGTGCATTTGATAGTTCTGGAAATTGAGACTAATTTCAGATTTTAGTTTTAGCATAAAATATTTAAGTGTAACTTATTTAAGATGAAGTTTTAAAAACAAGTTTTGTGAGACTATACAATTAAACTTCTCTTGCAGATTTAATTTTCTTTCACTGTTAAGTGAGCATTCAGTTAGAAAGATGCGGTCATTAATTAGTGAACAGAATATGAGGAACTGCTAGGCTAACTAAGTTATTAGATATAGTCCAGAATTTAGACTAATATACTGAATATAAATATTCATCTATTGTTTTATGAGAGAATGTGTATTTCAAAGCCAATTTAAGATGAAAATTATTCACTAAATGTGACTTTATTTCCAAGAGTTATTTAGTCTGCTTCCAGGCAATTTCATTATTCTGATTTGTTGTTTAGTCACTAAGTTCTGTCCAACTCTTTGTGACCCCATGGACTACACCCTCCTCTGTCCTCCACTATCTCCCGGAATTTGCTCAAGTTCATGTCCGTTGTATCATTGATGCTGGCTGACCATCTCATCCTCTGCCGCCCACTTCTCCTTTTGCCTTCAGTTACTCTGATAGATTTACTCAAAAGCACAGAGAGGAGAAGCAGCACCAGATATCGTGTATTTTTGCCATATGTTGGTTTGAGTCATCCCCAAATACGGGGGAGTGACCGTGGAGCTTGTTCGTTTAACATACTATGTGTGCCCCTGTGAATTAATAAACAATAGTAACAAAAGTGGCCACCGTGGCCACGCAGCTACCAAAGCCCAAAAAGAGCCTGCTTTTTTTAAAGAATATATTTAAAATTGCTTCTGGCTCCAATTTCATGACACTTTATGTGTCATAAGAAACAGCAAGAATTCCAAATGGTGTGAAATGGAAAGACTGTTTTCAGTTGAATGATATTCCTTGTTATCTAGTACAGCAGAGCCGCCTGGGTTGGTGATGATCAGGAGGCAGAGCATCATCAGTTTTCATGGGTTTATGAAACCATTTTCTGATTCATGAAAATGGGTGCTAAGAAAGACAACAGTCTCTGTGACTTATGCTTTATTACACTCAGATGCAATTTTAATAGTCTCAAACTAAAATAAACAGATATCCCAGCATACTTTTTATATATAAAGACTGTCCAAAGAATTTATTATTCTGTTCTTTTCTGAGATGGATTAGACTTAATGTCCTTCTCAGTTTTTGTGTGTCATTAGCAGTATTCAACTGTTGGGAGATAAGCCTTTGATCTCTTTAAGATAACTTTTCCAGTATCTGCTCCTTAAAAGAAACAGTGGACTCCTAGAATATGCATAGATGATGTGCTAAGGAAGCTACTAGTAACCCAGGTTTAAAAGGACACTTGTAAAAGGTGGCATGGTTTCAGATATTACGCAGATACTTCTCCCCTTTTCTCTGTGTTTCTTAAGGGTTAGAAGTTGAGCTGTTCATGATCCCTCTTTAGTGGAAGAGGAGCCATCCGACAGGGCATGTGTCTTGAAGTGTATGCCTCCTAGAAAATTGAAATTAATTATGTGGAATAAAATAAGATACTGTTCCCTTCAGAACATTAACTTTGTTGTAGAAATGGTTTTCTTTTTAGTTTATAAAAATTATAAAAATATAATTATTTTTGTTCTCTAGTTCCTAGAGATGTATATACGTGTGCATGTACGTGCTGTATGTGTTTGTGTGCGTGCACATGTCTATGCTCTTACATTTCCCCGAGTATATTTTAATGCAGAGTCATACATTTTTCTTGTGATACTACCATGCTTATAACCTCAAATGTAGTGAGTCCTTTGGCAGGGAGATAGCTGAGGAACGAGAAGACCTGGTTCTGTCTCCAAATTCACCGTGTACTTATTGATGTGGCTTTGAGGCTTCTCTTTACACATTTCCTAAACGAGGCTTGTGCCGTCCTGAACTGTGAAGTATGCCTTGTCTGTCTCTGCAAGCTGCTAGGAGAGTGTGTTCGTAGAAAGCCCAGTACAGTACTTTGCTCATAGAGGCCCTCAGGAATGGTAGATGTGATTAGCAATATTATCTTCTGTCCTTAAAAGTGATGCAAGGGAGGAGGTGGGTCAGTTTTCAAAAGCCCTGATTGTCATCAGGACCACTGCTGCTCACTAATTCTGTGATACTTGGCCAGACATGTCACATCTCAAAGCCGGTTTCCTCACCTCTACAATAAAGTTGTAGCACCTGCCTTGAGGATTTCAAACGACAGTTGTGAGGATTATAGAAAATAATAATTGCTATATAAACATAAACAGTGGTAGCTTTTATATATATCTTTGGTGCTAAGTTCCTGCCTCTGAGAAGGGAGCCTTGTAGGAGCAAGGAAGTCACCAGAGAGTGAATGTGAGAGGGATCCGTAAAGACTACTTTTGTTTCAGTAATGTGATAATTAGGGTTCTCAGGGTATGAGTGGTGTGTTTTCTTGGCTGGGTGGGGGTGGCGGGGGTAGGGGGGAGGGAGGTGGGGTGGTGTGGAACAGGAGAAAGGAAGAATAGGTGGAAAACAGAGTTGGAGAAATTGAATCTCAGATGGTGCCTTTCCTTCCCCATGTTTTTTCTTGCTTCTGTATGAGCAACATTAATCAGGAAAGTCTAAGCTACCATGAGATAATATAGAATGAGGAAAGTGAGATGCAGAGTTAAAAATAAGGTTGGTCCGTGGTCAGTATGTCAAGATATGGGTGATGGCAAAGGAACAAGTAGAATTCATAGTGAAATTATGAAATGAGTGAAATTAGAAATGTGGAGTTCTCCAGGGCCCACAGAGCAGAATACACTTGAGAAGTTAAAATTAAAGATAGAGGGGTGTGTGTGTGTGTTAAGGAATGAGTATTTATGTAGGCTGTATTGAAGAAAAACAGGATTTGTTAACTTTAGAGTGTTAAATTTCATATGCCATACCAATGAGGATTGTTTTTGGCATCCCATGACCAGTCAACATGTGTATAAAGAATTATTAAACTTAAAAAACCAGTTATGATTCAGGGAGCTTTAAAGTCATATACAGGTTTATTCATGATGTATGTATAAATGTATCACTATCTGATATGTTTTATTAAAAACATTTATTCAAATTTAAACAGAGGTATTGATGAAGATAGTAAGTATAGTATTCAATCACAGGCTTCTTAAAAATTCTATAAGCCCATTTTATTTAAAAAAAAAGAAAAAAGACATGATTAAAGAGAAAAGTAGAGTTGAAAGTTACCTTTGGGATTTAAGTGACTTGTCAGAATAAACGATAGAAAAGACAGCAAAAGCTATTTGAAAAAATACATATCTCATTCACTTTTAAATATTCAAGTTCAGTTAGTTTTCTTCTTAAATGGATGTCTTTCCTTTGCTTTCAGGAATAGAGAATTAATTGAGTTATCTAAGTGATGGCATTCTCTCTCTTTTTATTTTCTTTCATTTTTGCTTTTATCCATTGTGATAAAACATACTTTGCTTCTTTTATGTTTATGGATTGCATTAAAAAGCACTGGTTAGCTGTCTTTTCTGTAAAATGAATTGAGTGATCCATATTGGTTAATCTCTGAATTATAAAAGGTATCTCCTGCAGACATAAACTGCAGACCTAATTTATGGAAAGGTATCAGTTGCTTAAGTGTTGTTGAATCACTAAGTCCTGTCAAACACTTTTACAACCCCACGGACTGTAGTCTGCCAGGCTCCTCTGTACATGGGATTTCCCAGGCAAGAATACTGGAGTGGGTGCCAGGGGATCTCACTGACCCAGGGACTGGACCTGGATCTCCTGTACTGGCGGGCGGATTCTTTACCACTGAGCCACCAGGGAAGCGGACATTCAGTTCAGTCAGTTCAGTTCAGTCGCTCAGTCGTGTCCAACTCTTTGCGACCCCATGAATCGCAGCACGCCAGGCCTCCCTCTTCATCACCATCTCCCGGAGTTCACTCAGACTCATGTCCATCGAGTCCGTAATGCCATCCAGCCATCTCATCCTCTGTCGTCCCCTTCTCCTCCTGCCCCCAATCCCTGCCAGCATCAGAGTCTTTTCCAATGAGTCAACTCTTCGCATGAGGTGGCCAAAGTACTGGAGTTTCAGCTTCAGCATCATTCCTTCCAAAGAAATCCCAGGGTTGATCTCCTTCTGAATGGACTGGTTGGATCTCCTTGCAGTCTAAGGGACTCTCAAGAGTCTTCTCCAGCACCACAGTTCAAAAGCATCAATTCCTTGGCGCTCAGCCTTCTTCACAGTCCAACTCTCACATCCATACATGACTACTGGAAAAACCATAGCATTGACTAGACAGACCTTAGTTGGCAAAGTAATGTCTCTGATTTTGAATGTGCTATCTAGGTTGGTCATAACTTTTCTTCCAAGGAGTAAGTGTCTTTTAATTTCATGGCTGCAGTCACCATCTGCAGTGATTTTGGAGCCCCCCAAAATAAAGTCTGACACTGTTTCCACTGTTTCCCCGTCTATTTCCCATGAAGTGATGGGACTGGTTGCCATGATCTTTGTTTTCTGAATGCTGAGCTTTAAGCCAACTTTTTCACTCTCCTCTTTCACTTTCATCAAGAGGCTTTTTAGTTCCTCTTCACTTTCTGCCATAAGGGTGGTGTCATCTGCATATCTGAGGTTATTGATATTTCTCCCGGCAATCTTGATTCCAGCTTGTGTTTCTTCCAGTCCAGAGTTTCTCATGATGTACTCTGCATAGAAGTTAAATAAGCAGGGTGACAATATACAGCCTTGACGTACTCCTTTTCCTATTTGGAACCAGTCTGTTGTTCCATGTCCAGTTCTAACTGTTGCTTTCTGACCTGCATACAGATTTCTCAAGAGGCAGGTCAGGTGGTCTTGTATTCCCATCTCTTTCAGAATTTTCCACAGTTTTCTGTGATCCACACAGTCAAAGGCTTTGGCATAGTCAATAAAGCAGAAATAGATATTTTTCTGGAACTCTCTTGCTTTTTCCATGATCCAGTGGATGTTGGCAATTTGATCTCTGGTTCCTCTGCCTTTTCTAAAACAAGCTTGAACATCAGGAAGTTCACGGTTCACGTATTGCTGAAGCCTGGCTTGGAGAATTTTGAGCATTACTTTACTAGCATGTGAGATGAGTGCAATTGTGCGGTAGTTTGATCCTTCTTTTGTGTTGCCTTTCTTTGGGATTGGAATGAAAACTGACCTTTTCCAGTCCTGTGGCCACTGCTGAGTTTTGCAAATTTGCTGGCATATTGAGTGCAGCACTTTCACAGCATCATCTTTCAGGATTTGAAACATCTCCACTGGAATTCCATCACCTCCACTAGCTTAAGGTCCACTTGACTTCACATTCCAAGATGTCTGGCTCTAGATGAGTGATCACATCATCATGATTATCTGGGTCATGAAGATCTTTTTTGTACAGTTCTTCCGTGTATTCTTGCCACCTCTTCTTAATATCTTCTGCTTCTGTTAGGTCCATACCATTTCTGTCCTTTATCAAGCCCATCTTTGCATGAAATGTTCCCTTGGTATCTCTAATTTTCTTGAAGAGATCTCTAGTATTTCCCATTCTGTTGTTTTCCTCTATTTCTTTGCATTGATCGCTGAGGAAGGCTTTCTTATCTCTTCTTGCTATTCTTTGGAACTCTGCATTCAGATGCTTATATCTTTCCTTTTCTCCTTTGCTTTTTGCCTCTCTCCTTTTCACAGCTATTTGTAAGGCCTCCCCAGACAGCCATTTTGCTTTTTTGCTTTTCCTTTCCATGAGGATGGTCTTGATCCCTGTCTCCTGTACAATGTCACGAACCTTATTCCATAGTTCATCAGGCACTCTATCTATCAGATCTAGGCCCTTAAATCTATTTCTCACTTCCACTGTATAACCATAAGGGATTTGACTGAGGTCATACCTGAATGGTCTAGCGGTTTTCCCTACTTTCTTCAATTTGAGTCTGAATTTGGTAATAAGGAGTTCATGATCTGAGCCACAGTCAGCTCCTGGTCTTGTTTTTGTTGACTGTATAGAGCTTTTCCATCTTTGGCTGCAAAAAATATAATCAATCTGATTTCGGTGTTGACCATCTGGTGATGTCCATGTGTAGAGTCTTCTCTTGTGTTGTTAGAAAAGGGTGTTTGCTATGACCAGTGCATTTTCTTGCCAAAACTCTATTAGTCTTTGCCCTGCTTCATTCTGCATTCCAAGGCCAAATTTGCCTGTTACTCCAGGTGTTTCTTGACTTCCTACTTTTGCATTCCAGTCCCCTATAATGAAAAGGACATCTTTTTTGGGGTGTTAGTTCTAAAAGGTCTTGTAGGTCTTCATAAAACTGTTCAACTTCAGCTTCTTCAGCATTACTGGTTGGGGCATAGACTTGGATAACTGTGATATTGAATGGTTTGCCTTGGAGACGAACAGAGATCATTCTGTCGTTTTTAACAAATGTTATTTGTTAATTTTCCTTGAAGGGAAAACGTGTTGAGTCTCTCAGAAATTACATTTAGTACTTATAAACAAAGACTAATTATTCCCCTGGTGATTAAAACTTTATCTCCCCAGAATAACACAATTTAAATGTATCCACATGTTGTATCATTTGACTTCAGCTACATGCTGGTTCAATTGGTGAAGAATCCGCCTATAATGCAGGAGAGGCAGGAGACCTGGGTTTAATCCCTAGGTTGGTAAGATCTCCTGGAGGAGATCAAGGCAACCCACTCTAGTAATCTTGCCTGGAGAATCCCATGGACAGAGGAGCCTGGCAGTCTACAGTCCATAGGGTTGCTTAGAGTCAGATATGACTGAAGCAACTGAACATACTCTCATATGCATAAACAAGAAATGGTTGTTGCTTCCTTCTTAGTTGACGTTAGTGGGAACCATATATATTTTTACCTTATCACTTGGGGAGGACAGATGACATTAAAAGTTTCAAATCATTTGTTTTATGAGATCAATCCAAGCTGATTTGCTTGCTAGCAGATTGCTGAACCGAATTATTCTCCATGTCTCATGTACTTTTTATTTAAAATAGTGTTCAGTTAATTTTTTAAAATTATTACTTATCATGAGATGCTTAATTGGATTCTGACTGTCTAGATGGGATAGATGAATCCAGTGGTATCCTGAGAAATGTTTAATAACTTGCTTCCTCAAAGGGAAAGAAAAAACAAACCACCTTGATTTGTCACATTTACTGGTTTCTGTGGTTGAAATACTCATGCCGTGACTGATTTCAACTTACCAATGTAAGGTCACTGAATATAGATTTGAGAAGAGATGTACATAATCAGCTAAAGCCTGCCAGTGCAAGCAGGGGCCAGCTTACCCCTGGAAGGTGTAGTTGCACAAAACTAAATTTCCATTCTACAACTTGAGGGAAGTATGAAGTGAAAGATAAAGGGTGGCTCTAGACATCTCTGGGGCCTCCCCGGTGACTCAGTGGTAAAGAATCTGCCTACAGTGCAGGAGACATGGGTTCAATCCCTGGGTCAGGAATATCCCCTGGAGGAGGGCATGGCAACCCTCTCTAGTATTCTTGCCTCGAGAATCCTATGGACAGAGGAGCCTGATGGGCTACAGGCCGTAGGATCACTAAGAGTCGGACATGACTGAAGTGGCTGAGCATGCATGCATCCTTGCTAGACATCTCTATTGGTATTAGTGAATGTGATGCTCCATGTGAGCTTAGCTCTGTGCTCCAGCCTGTTTCTTTTATTCAGATAACAATTTCCTCAGTAATTCACAGTGAATTAAAAAAGCTAGAAGAGAGTTTGGACATTAAGTATATCATGCCTGTACAGTACCTACCTTTGCTTCATTTGTAGTCAGATCTGACTCATGCTCTAAAACTCAGAGCAGAATAAAACTCAGACATGTTCCCAAGAGAGAGGTGGAAAATTATCATCTTATTGCCTCTTGAAAACATTGGCCTTTTCTCTCTTTGTTCAGCTTCTCCCAAGATACCTGCTTGTCAAATTTTCAGTTGATTCTTTTGGCTTTGTCATGGCAACCAAGTACCTTGGCCGGGGCCCTAATGATTTCCAAATGTTTTATTATCTCTAGTTTCTGATATGCTTATTCTGTCACTTTTTTTAGTATCTTTGCCCTAATGCTTCTCGAATAGGTCCTTGGCCTGTACCTATAATCAGATTAGTATTCCATTACTTGTCTTCCCTACCCCAGTATATCTTCCGTATTTGCTGGAAGTCAGTGCAGCTCCAACATTATACCATAGCATGACAAACCACAACAAAAGTCCTGTACACATATCACAAACCCTGGTGATTATAATTAGGGATAGCTGAAAATCATACACCATCCAGTAATTATGTGTGGTAATATTGATACAAACTTTAACTTTTGAAAATTGATGGGATCCAATATAATCCTTCCCTGCTTATTCACTCATCCTGGCCTATCCTTTCCTTGTCCCTCTCTGCCCTTCAAGATTCATCTCAGGAACCACCCTTTCTGTGAAGCCTTCTCTAATCTCCTCTGCTCCCAGATATAACGTGGACATCCTCTCATGTTCATTTCCTTGGGGCTCCCATAGTACTGTTTTGACCCTTCTGTGAGTACTCCTGAATTTATTATAATTGCTGGTATTTTCCTCCCAAAATTTTATTCTGAAAAATTGCAAATGGAGCAGAAATTGCTGTACCAGCGTCCTGCTGCTGCTGCTGCTAAGTCGCTTCAGTCGTGTCCGACTCTGTGCGACCCCATAGACAGCAGCCCACCAGGCTCCCCTGTCCCTGGGATTCTCCAGGCAAGAACACTGAAGTGGGCTGCCATTTCCTTCTGCAGTGCGTGCATGCCTGCTAGGTCTCTTCAGTCATGTCCGACTCTGTTCGACTCTGTGGACAGCAGCCCACCAGGCTCCTCTGTCCACAAGATTCTCTAGGCAAGAATACTGGAGTGGTTTGCCATTTCCTTCTCTAACCAGTGTCATAGATAGCCATATACCATTCAAATAGATTTCCCAAGTCGGTTTATGTATTCATACACATTTTCCCCTGAATCCAGAAGGAAGTAAATTGCACATATCCACTTCTTTTGTTAGTCAACCCTTACTGAAATCCTCCTGTCCTTGGATTAATTTTGCTCAATAATTTTTAGAGATTTATTTCTCGATTTGTTCATTCATCTAGTATTTATGAAATAGCTACTAGGTTGCAGACGCTGAAGGCGAACTTTGAAGATTTCAATGAGGAGATAGTTTGACTACAGAAAATATCTAATTGAGGATGGCTAGGTTATAAGGAGAGCATAAAATATTACCATTATCAGTGGAGAAAGGAACCCATTACCCAGATCTGTGAATTTGCCATCATTCATCAATTCACTGAACCAGCCACTGATATTTATTGTCTGTTCTATACCAGGCACTGCCAAGGGCTCTAAGTATTCACAGAGGAGGCTTCTGACCTTTGAAGAATCCAGTCTCATAGCAGACAGAGAAGTTCATCTGATGTAGTGGATTATGCTCACTGATGGAGGTCCTCAGAATACTTTGGAAACAGAGGAGAAGGGGGCACGTCAGGCTCCCTGAATGGTTCTAGCGATGCTTGAGTAGTCAGTTGAAGGATAAGGATAAGGAATCAATGAGGCAGATAAAAAGCACATTTGTGACTAAAATATCAGTATATTTCGTGTCAAAGAAGCACGAAAAAATATGGGATGTTCCAGGAACTGCCATCAGTTTGGTGTAATTGCTGTGGCAGTTGCCAAAGGGCAGTTATGAGAAAAGGGGAGGCACAGGGCCGGAGGCTAAAACCCAGGTTATGAAAGACTTTGTGAGTTCAACCAAAGAGCTGGATCTTTACTTAAAAGGTTGAGGCAGCTAGTGAATAACTCAGGTGGGATAGTGATGGTTACCAGATTTGTATTTTAGTAAACTTGTCCTGAAAACGATTATGAGGAGGACCGATCTTACTGTTTTTAATTTGGGGATCGTACTATTTTAAATATTGCTGTAATAGGAGGTAACTCAAAGAGCAAAAGTGAATAAATGGCAGGATATATAATTATTGTGTATTTAAGAAATTAACCAAATAATAGATACCTCAACCAGTGTCTCTTTAACCCAAGAGCCAATTTTATTTTCTTTCATACATTTTCTTCTAAGATAATGGGCATCTAAAAAAAATGCTTTTAAAATGTATTGCTTACAGCAAAGAGTTAGTAGTCTCTGCAGTTAATTTTGCTCCGTAACAGAGAGAGGGAGAGAGAGAGAGAAGGAAGGCATCACTATAATTAGACACCTGGGTTTGCGGGGACTGGATGTCATTTAAAGCATTTTATTCCTTGCTGCAAAACTCTTTTGGTTGAGTAAATGAATAGGAATTAATCAATGAAAACATGACGGTAATTCTGGAGATTTTATAATTGATGTAATGTTTTTGTTTATTGGGCTAGTTCCCCCTGATTGACTTGCAGATTGTAGCAGCTCTGACAAGGCACCCATCGCTCACATTTCAGGTCTCTGCACCCTGCACTGCGGGTCTACAGCCAGATCGATGGGCCCCAAGATCATGTCTGAGATTGCATCAATAGGGATCACTCATGCAGCTGTTTCAAATCTCTGACATAGATTCAAGAAGCATAACCTAGCTGTATTCGTTTAAAATAGCACATCGCGTTTGTTTTAAACTCCTGCAGTCAGATAGCAGAGTTCTTTCTTTAAGGATAATGCTACAAAAGAGTTTATCAACTTGAGCTTTGAAGGGCATGTTGTTAAGACTTGAGTTCTGAAGGGAATCTTGTTAAATTGACTTTCAGGCAAACCAGAGTTTCTCTCCTCTGCGCTATCACCAGTGTGGATGTGATGAGTATTTGTAGTGGGGTCTGCCCCATGTATTGTGGGATGCTTAGCAGCAGTCTTGGACTCCACTCTCTAGATGCGAATAGCAGTTTCCCCCCAAAAACCAAACAGTTCTGACAACCAAACTTGTCCTCATATATTGTCAAATGTCTCCTGGTGGGCAAAATTGCCCCTGCTTCAGAACCACAGAGTAGACACTTAAGGATTAAAAAAAAAGAAGTAATTCAGTGAACCTTCTCATGGTCTAATTGCATGTATTCATTTCTCAAATATAGACTACTATACTTATATATAGATATAGATATGTAAATATTATATTTTGGTGTTTTGCTGAGTGCTAATTTAGAGAGCATTTCAGATGAACAAATCTGAAATATCTGTAGAATTGTCTAAATATGTGTGGTTTCCATGTTTTAAAATTAATATAGAGAAAAATCAACCAACCACAGAAGTGTGTATCAAATTTGTAGATGAAGTTTGATAACAGGTTCTATATTTTTACATAATAATAGCAGGATTAGGATTAAATCTGTAAGAATATAACCAGAAAAGATAGTTCTTTTAAATCATGGTTTATAATATTGGAGTTATATGTTTTGGGGTTTCATTTTTATGTACAAATTTAGTAAGTCTTCAATTTGAAATATGTTATTACTAGTATTTGGAAGTAGCATTGAGAGACATAAATTTAAGTTGCTATGGAAATGACACAAACCTAATACACTGAAAGCCTAATCTTCATTTAAATGTTAACAACCCAGTGTTAAGTTTATAGAATGAGCCATAGGATAACAGGGTAAAGGCTGTTGAGGGAAGGATTTGGTAGGGAGGTGCTATTATTAATAAATTGAATAGAGGTATTAGAATTCTTCTAGCTGCATTTATAGAAGACCAATAAGTTTCAAAGAAAAGGAGGATGAAGAAGTAGGTGTAGGAATAAGCCCAATGAAATTAGTTTCTGTCTTAGCCCAGTATTAAAATAATATTTAAGTATTTAAAGAAGTTTTAAAAATAATTTTTTACTGAGTGCTGACTATATATCAGGCTTTGTGGTGCCACGCTAGTTGCCTGCATTTATATGATTCTGTTCATTCTGTAAAACAGTTCACTGAGGCAAGTATTGATGGTCCCATTTTAGAGATGAGAAAACTAAGAATTGCTAAGTATATATCATATAGTTGGTTAATATCAGAACCAAAGATTGAGCCTAAATACTACAACGCCTCTGCTCCCATTTTTTACTGAATGTGTTCAACGAGCAGCTAAAATGTGCCAGATACTTAACACTGAAGAAAACATATGTCGGATCCTGTCCTTTTACAGGTAATAGTCTTCATCAGATTGCTTTCATATTTCATTCTTTTTCATGCTTTTTCTGAATCATAATCAAGAATGAGATTCATCCATCACACAGCTGATGGCCCCAGGGAACATAACCTTTGCAGAGGCAGTAAATACATTCCATCAAAACTTTTTCTATGATGAGAATATCTGTCAGGTAAATATTTTGTTCCCACGATATATTATAAACTAAAGATGCTGTTATTCTTCATGTCCTGGAAGAGTTCCTTCTTTTTCAAATTTGATCACTTAAGTTGTATAATTGATAGAGACTGTAACATTTTTGTGTAGCAGTGCCTACATCTTTTATATTTAAAATTCCTTCTAACAAGAGACATCTGTGTACAAGGTAGCTATCGTGTGACTTACAATAACTTTGTGTTTTTGTTATCTCAGTAAGAGATCACTTGCAAGGAAACAATGTACCTTTTGTGATTTCTAGTAAAACACTGCAGGCTTTTTACATGTCTAGCATATGTACTGGAGAAGGCGATGGCCCCCCACTCCAGTACTCTTGCCTGGAAAATCCCATGGATGGAGGAGCCTGGTAGTCTGCAGTCCATGGGGTCACGAAGAGTCAGACACAACTGAGCGACTTCACTTTCTCTTTTCATTTTCATGCATTGGAGAAGGAAATGACAAGCCACTCCAGTGTTCTTGCCTGGAGAATCCCAGTAGCATATGTACAGCATGGCAGAGGTCAGGAAGGATAAATTCATTACATGCTTGCTGCCACTTGCCACTCCAGAAACTGGCTTCCACTCAGAACCGATGTGGAAGTTGAAATCTATCTGACATCGCAGATGATATATTAACCAGGTATGTCCACTAAATTGTAAAACAGAAGCTTTAACTGCATTATATATTTATGGCCCAAATGACTCATTAGTGAACAGACTTCAATGTAAAAACCTTAACTATCTTTAAAACATTTTATTTGGAACATATTTATAACTATTTTCCAAACCCAGTCCTGGCAATGTGATTTTGTTTCTTACAAAATATTTTAAATTTGTTACTTCTAGTTTTGATAAAAGCTTTCCAACTTGGGGGACCGGGTAGGGGGGAGTCCAACAGGGTGAGAGAGATTGCCAAAGAACAGGAAGTAGATCTGTCATTATAGTGATTAAAAGGTATCCACTTCATTAGTTTGTATCATGTCCTGCCTTTTCCTTGGCATAACCACTTTTGAAGTTGTAAGTAAAGATCCAGGACAGACCGTGTTTGGAACTTGCCTCCAAGTATGCTAGCAGTTCCATGGAAGTGGACTGCTCTGTCTGAATGCTGAACTGTCTTTCATCACTCTTGAATTCAGCCTTTTGTAACCCATGTTTCTTCTGGGAAGCTCCTTAGATGATGTCACTAAATCTGTACCACCAAACGTAGGATGATTGTGGCTTATTTAGAAAACATTTAACTATGCTGCTGCTGCTGCTAAGTCACTTCAGCCGTGTCCCACTCTGTGCTACCTCATAGATGGCAGCCCATCAGCCCCCCCCCCTTCCCTGCAATTCTCCAGGCAAGAACACTGGAGTGGGTTGCCATTTCCTTCTCCAATGCATGAAAGTGGAAAGTGAAAAGTGAAAGTGAAGTCACTCAGTTGTGTCCGACTCTTCTCGACCCCATGGACCACAACTCACCAGGCTCCTCTGTCCATGGGATTTTCCAGGCAAGAGTACTGGAGTGGGGTGCCATTGCCTTTAACTGTGCTAGAGATTTGAAATACATACATGTCATTTCTTTAGTTGTTTAGTCGCTAACCCTTGTCTGACTCTTTTGCAACCCTGTGGACTATAGCCCACCAGGCTCCTGTGTCCATGGGATTTCCCAGGCAAAAATATTGGAGCAAGTTGCTGTTTCCTTCTCTCCAGGGGATTTTTCTGACCTAGGGATCCAACCTGTGTTACCTGCATTGGCAAGGGAATTCTCTACCACTAAACACCTGGGAAGCCCAAGTCTGTGGTAACTACTCTAAAAAGTACTTTCCTACCCCAGTGGGTCTTCCCTACCCAGGGATCAAACCCACATCTCCTGCATTGCAGACAAATTCTTTACCACTTACCACCTGGGTGGGAAGATAACACCTATAAAATGTGTATTGTGATAAAATTTCTGAAGTGATCCAAAAACTGTGCTGTTCAGCGGTTTGTAAATTTTGAAAGTAAAATGGGTATGTAGCCCATACAATTTTCTGATAAATCTTATAGTTTTGTAGTTCTTTTCATGACTTGGTTAACTAGTGAAAAATTACTGGATGACTTAACTTTTCAAGTCTTAGCAAACAAAGATGAAATGGTTGAAGGTTTACTGTTCTCTCATAGCTTCAGGATGAGGCAAAATAATTCATGTATTAATGCTGCCATCTTTCATTCTCCCTTTCATTTTCAATTTTTTTTACTTTAAATTAGATGAATGTAATTGAGCCTTTAAACTCATTTTATCTTCCCCAACTAATGTAAAGATTGCTAAAAGATATTTTGTGTGTGTGTGTTAGTCACTCAGTCATGTCCGACCTGTGACCCACATAGACTGTAGCCCACCAGGCTCCTCTGTCCATGGAATTCTCTAGGTGAGAACACTGGAATGGGTTGCCATTTCCTTCTCCAAAGATATATTATTAGAGATTAAGTTGATGTTGTTAAGCAGTTATTTTTTTAAAAAAAATAGAAATAGAATTTGAAAATAGAGTTGAGAAAACTTCACTTAATTTTACTTTTCCTTAAGAACATTTTGTGAACAACTAATATAGCCTTGAGGTTGATATAACAGATACATCATTATAATGATACAATTTTGTGAAACATTTTTTAAAAGGCTGAAAATTAATGCAGTTTTTTTTTTCCCCTGGAAATTTCAAGATAGTTTCAAGGGACTTCTGAAATATTCTGTTAGCTTAAAAGAGGAAGAGATCTTTATCACTTATATATGATTTTTGTGTATGTGTATATATGGGGGAGTCATTGGAGGAGGTGGGAAGGATGTAAAATTTTGGACTCAAAGATATATAAGAATCTTTCAAAAGCATGAACAAAGCATCCTGTATCAGAGCAAACATTTATTTAAAGAATGCTGAATTTGCTACCACTTAGGAGGAAGGCAAGATCGACATTGTATGAGCAAACCTTTGTTTCTTTATCTACAATATTAGGCAGTTGACAAAGCTATCTCTAAATTCTATTCCAGCTGTGATTCCACAATTATTTATTAACTGCAAGTTTTAAAAAAGGAAGGAGAAAAAGAAAAGTATTCTAGTGTTCACCATGGAGCATAAAAGCTGTTAACTAGGCTTATAATTCTAGCCAGAGGGTTTGTTGCTATTTGAATATTGAGTTAACAACTTTCCAACCTTGAATTTAATTACCATCAGAAGCATCTTATTCTGGTCTTAAAAAACCAATGTATCTCTGATTTCAAGACATAATTTTTAGAGAAAGTACACATCTTTTATCACATGTACTTTATACCAGTTGATTTTTATAGCACTTAATTTTATTCTACTTCAATCCATTTTTCTTATTTTACTGTGTGAGTCATCTTGCTGAGCTCTGCCGAGTATAATGTAATATCCTCAGCACCTAATAAGCTGGCAGATACCTTTCCATTTGAATGTAGATGCTACGGAAAATCTTAACTGAATTTGGCTATAATGCTTCACTTACTTTTAAGTGGCCCATTTGGAGGATTAATGAAGGGCTCTTTCAGTTTATTATTATATTGTAGAAATGTAGCAATCTGATGCTTTGGGAGGATAGAATATGACAGGTGCAAGACTGAAATTTAAATACATAGGCATAATGAAGAAATAAATATTATAGCCAATTAGGAAGGTGAGCAAACCTTCAAATGTCAGTCATCCCTTGTTGTTTTAGCATTCCTTATGAAAATAAGGGACATCAAAATAATTGCCTACTAATGTCAGTTATTTTGGATGATGAATTAAGACATTTTCTTTATATATAATGTCATTTGTCCTTAATGATCAAGTAATAGCTTGCAGAATATTAGACATTAATAGTTCGAGGTAGCAAAGATAGACTTAAGTCATACTAAAGTGCTTTGGTTATTTAGGAAAAGAAGTGATTTAATGTAAAAGTCCATAGTATCTGTTTCTAACTAAGTTCTTTTAAATGAAGATTTTCCAATACAGAAGTGGAGAGCATAATATTCTATAATCTAGTGTCAGCAGTTTTCAATATTTGTTAATCTTGTTGCTTCTGTCCTTCCACTTGGGGGGATGGTGGGGAGTGGTCTTGAATATTTTAAAGCAAATCCTAAATGGCATATCATTTCTTGTGTAAATGCCTTAATATGCATCATTTACATATAAAGACTTTAAGATGAGGATCACTTTAATCTCTTCTTCTATGGAAACATTTAAGTTTAAAGTTGTTAAAGACAACTGTGAATTAGAATAGTCCAGCTATAGAAAGAGCGCTTAGAAAAATCAGCTTTTATTTTAAATTTACTATGCACGGTGATTTATTATTCAAAAATTATCCAATATTTTAGAATCAATGAAAGACAATGTTTAGTTTGAGATCTTTTTTTTTTTTTTTTCTTTTCTGGTGAGAAGAGGGAATAGAATAGAATATCTTTGGGATAGAAACCTACCACTTTCATTTTTTATGGCCAGTGAGCGCATGCAGTGATCTGATAGAAACAAAATACTCTGGAAGACATCTGTACCACTTTCTGTGATCGTGTCAGTCACCTCCGTCTCCCGGCAGCACTGCAAGTGAGTACTTCCCGGCTCTATTATAAATCATTAAGTAGCCACACTACGGTGGCTCTAACCCATAGAGCTGACAGATTTGCCTTGGCATTTCCCTTACGTGGCATGACCGTTCAAACCAGGGTGTCAAATTGGAGTCAAAGTAAGGCGGCTGAAAATAGGCAGGGTGTGACTGCCAGGAAAGTGAAGTTGATGTATTACTGGCGGAATAATCTACATAAAATTCACCAAACAAGAATGAAGTATTCAGTGTTTATCTGAATTGGAAAAATAGAGGAGGGCTTCAGGGATGTTGGAACTGTTCGCGAATCAGGTCACCATCACCCCATCATCTACTGCCCACCTCCCACAGATCCTTTGCGTTGTATTAGGTCAGAGGAGGGCTTGTGAAGTGGGAGTAATTATATTTCCCGTGGATAAAGTAGAATTGGCTTCATCATATTATCTCTTGGAACGTGTCTATTATTCTTATATCTTGTTTATATGACAAAGAAGATATCTTTTAGATATGTACATTATAAAGAGTTGAGGTTATTAGCTCCTTTTGAGAATAGTTGTGTTCTGCAGTGAATACATAATGAGTTTCCCCCAAAGGAATTGTTTTTTTCCCCTCAAGTAAAGCTTCAATGCTGAAAGGCTCCTCTTGGCAATCTGTTTATAGCTCTTCTCACAATGAAGTGTAGAGAATTGAAGATTAATTCCATTGAAATCATAAATGCACTGCAGTCTGCAGATTATCAGTTAGTCAAGATAAACACCACTGATTACCCCTGAATTATGCATATAAATATTTACAACATCCTGGGTAATGAATTCATAAAAATAAATAATAATTATAATAATAGAGACCTAGTACTCAAATTTCCATATATTTCGCAATCCTGAAGGGAATATTTTTCAGTGAATTAATACTATGGTATAATTTAACAGGGATGAGAAATATTTGCGTTGCAGTATTAGCCACATTTATTTCTTTTTAGGTTTGAGAACATTTAAATTTAGATATCAACCATTTGTTTTCTAGAGAAATTTCCACATATTTTTATATCCTTGTTATAGGGCCCTTCAACATATTCAGAGAGTAATAGTTTGAAATATACAAATATTTTCTAAATTTCAGAAACAATTTTAAGTTAATGACTAAAATATTTACAGTTAAAGATATATGTCCCCCCCACCCCCCAATTAGGGTTTTATCCTGTTAAACTGTTCAGATAAATAGAAATATTTGACTCAGATGCCTAAGAAAATATTCTCACATATTGTCTTGAAGGAATATAAATTGGACTGCACTTTATCTCTTCTGTTGCCATCTTTCATTTAATACAGTTCTAACTTTTCAGCTGGAATTTCTTAGAGATTCTATGAAAATGCCATTGTTATTTGTGGTTCGCACCTGAAATATGAAGCTGTTTTCGAAGGAGAATGAGATGTTTATGGTAGATAAGACTTGCTGACTAATAGTTGTTGGAAACTTTCCATTTGTCAAATTGTTATGTAGATGATCATATATTAGATCTAGCTGAGAGGAGAGCCAAAACCCGAGGAATCTAAAATAACACTTCGTTGGCAAATGGTGTGTTTTAGGAATAAGAGCTGGTGGTGAAGAGTACGGAAACATCATATGATTTGTTCCAGTTACGTCGATTAGCAGTTGATCCAAGGGGTGCAGCCCTGTATGTCTTCATGGAGAATTCTGATTCTGCCACTTCACCTTGGGGTCTCAGTGGTCAATGCCAGTCCATCTTCTCCTGGACATATTTCCCTTTCCTTCATGTCCTTTTCCCCTTATCCTCCCATTCCCTGTCTTTCCCCATACTCAAAATGTGATTTAGGGTAGGGGTTGTGGTGGGTGATTTACGTGCCAATTCCTGCTGCTTTAACCAAAACCCGAAAGCCGTGGCAGTGAGAAAAATACAGCAATAACGGTGAGGTTCCAAGATTTGCATTGTGAGTAAGAAGCTATTAATAATAGTTATATTTGTTCCTTTCATCAAAGGTGTCTTCCTTTTTGATGACATTTTGCTATTTTTAACAGGATTAAGCTTAGATATGATGCTTTTGAACATCAGATTGGCCAGTGTTTGTTCTTATATGGGCCTTTGAATCTTGATCGATTTAAAAGTACCTGCTTCTCTCCTGTTCGATAATAGCAAAAGACTCTCTGCAGAGACTTGACCTTGGAGCTGGTGTAGGAGACACACTAGTTGGTACAGTGGTTAGAAAGCCTAAGTTAAGAAGTTCAGACCCTGGCACCTCCATTTCTCAGCCACATGACTAATTACTTAACCTGTTTGTATTTCAGTTTCTTCATCTTTTATTTGGAGATGTTTAATGGTGCTTCTGAATAGGATTGTAAGGGCTTAAAAGAGCAAATACATGAGAAATACTTAGAATAGTGCTTAGCATTACATTATAGGATAACAAATGTTAGTTGTCATTATGTGTCCAAAGTCAAATTATTGATGGAAATAAAATGTATACTCTGATTATACATCAATATATTTGGAAGTCACATTCATGATTCAGAATTTTGGCAGTTACTTTAGAATTATTTAACATTGAGTAAATTATGTATCTTCTATAGTACCTTAGATTTCAAATCTGAAAATAACATTAGTTAATATTGTTTGATAAAATGTACAGCTATCAAATCCTGGGAACCAGGACAGAGTATTTTAAGAATATTTCTTCTGCTCTTGCTATTTAAATGGTGCGTAGAAATGCAAGAGTTCCTATATTTATCAGTTTTGATTGTTCCGTTTTACGATAGCTAAACTCACATGTTACTACTAGGAAGTAGGTATAATATAATACTTGTTTTTAATGCTGTTACCGCTCCAAATGTATATAAATATTTAATAGTATATTCCTTCCTGAGTGAAAGTCGCTCAGTCGTGTCCGACTCTTTGCGACCCCATGGACTATACAGTCCATGGAATTCTCCAGGCCAGAATACTGGAGTGGGTAGCGTTTCCCTTCTCCAGGGGATCTTCCCAACCCAGGGATCGAACCCAGGTCTTCCGCATTGCAGGCGGATTCTTTACCAGCTGAGCAATCAGGGAAGCCCAATTCCTTCCTGATATTTACATAATTAGGTAACTTTTGGCAAAACCATTTAAAATGTGCCTGTATCATTGTTGTTCCTGTGAAAGATTTCTTCTTTGAAAAATTTGGAAGCTTCTTATAATTCTAATAATATCAAAAGATCATACCCAATATTCTGTTATATCATTGTTTAACTAGTTTTAAAACTGTGTGTTGGTAGGCTGAATATCAAGTATATTTCAATTTATAATATCTTGCATGTTTAACACATACTGAAAAACTTAAAATTAGTCTGGAAACAATGGTAATTAAATATAAAGACTTGTACAGGAGGGTGGCCACTGGCATTTCTAATTAACCTTGAGTTTTTCATTGAAGATGGTATCAAATTGATATAACACTGATGCAGGAAACCCTGTACATGTAGCTCTCTCCTAACTATGAATATGGTTATTTCTGAAAAATTTTATCAAAATATCTCATTTTTCACCATTAATCATTAATATTGAATAATTACAGCATGTTCCCTTGCATTGAAATCAGCTGAAGATGCAGAGTGGCTTTTCTTGGATGCTTAAATATTAAAAATCATTTCAGCTTTCCTTTCAAACTATTGTTTTGATGGTACTTTATATTTTTGGCAACATGTTGTTTCCTTTCCTGGGATCATTCCAGATTGCTCAGAATTGTCTTCATTAAATTTATTGGAACACAGATTTTTTTAAATGACATTTTAATAATTGCTGCAAATAAGCAGAGAAGAACCAGGAGGTTGTAGTAGGGTTTTTGTTTTTATGATTGTTTGTTTTGAGGTTTTAAAATTTTGTTTTGTTTTGGCTTTTTGTTTCTATTTTTTGGTCCAAGATTCAGATGAGAATGGTTTAACATATCCTGCCTTTTCTCCACCTAAATTGGTGAAGGACCCCCATTTCTTTGAGATACATCGAGACTAATGATATAGGATGCTTAGACTAGAAGATGTATACTTTCTAAAAGTAAAATAACTTGAAACCACAGATGGCTGTTCCCAGCTGGGATAAGTTTGTATTCTAGACCACAGAGGTCTCTTATTAAAGATTTCTGAGAATGAAGATTTTTATATTGTTCAGCCATATATTTCAGATTGTATAACCTTGAGATCCAGAAATTTTCCTTTACCATTCATCACTTACTGTGTTTTCTGTATTTGAGAAGTCTCCTTTTGTTACAAATCTGAAGTTTAAAAGATGCGTCAGAAAGTATAAAAATAGGAAGTGCCCACAAAATTCACATTAACAGTTGTAGAACATATTGGTCCTTGAATGCCTAAAATACAGTGCCTGAAATGGTGAGAGGAAGAAAGAAAGTGGGATAATTTAAGAATCTGACACTCTTCTTACCTTCTACAAAGCTCAAATCAGACACTTTTCTTGGATCTAAATCCTTTAGGTCTTAGTCTCTAACTGACACTGAGCCAGATAGAGAAGAAAGAGAAGATAAGGGGAATGGACAGGAAAGCAAGAACATGGATGAAAGAACATTCAGATTATTCCTTGTGATTACTAGGTATAAGCATCTAAGGAGGTTTTGCAAAAGGTTGTATAGCTTTTGCCTTATCATCCTTGCCCTGAAAGGCTTGGCTAAGTATATCCTGAGTATTGTAAGCCTGGATAAGTAATATTTCTGATGCCTTACTACATTATATTAAGCCCTTCAGATGGAACCTAATTCCCTGATGGCTCAAGTGGTAAAGAATCTACGTGCAGTGCAGGCAACCCAGGTTCGATCCCTGGGTTGGGAATATCCCCTAGAGAAGGGAAGGGCCTGGAGAATTCCATGGACAGAGGAGGCTGATGGGCCCCAGTCCATGGGGTTGCAAAGAGTCGGATACGACGGAACAGCTAATACATGGTACTTAATTACATTTTCACATGCTATATTTTATTTTTAAATTTTTATTTATTTATATTTAATCAGTGGAAAATTGCTTTACAATTTTCTGTTGGTTTCTGCTGTACAACAACATGAATCAGTCATAATTATATATTCATCCCCTCCCTCCGGAGCCTCCCTCCCCTTCTCCCATCCCACCCTTCTTAGGTTATCACAGAGCACCAGGCTGGGCTCCTTGTGTTATTTAGCAGCTTCCCACTAACTCTCTGTTTTACACATGTTAGTGTGTCTATGTCAATGCCACTTGCTTAATTTGTCTCACCCTCCGTTCCCTGCTGTGTCCACAATCTGTTCTCCATGTGTATACATTAATGTATGATATTTATTTTTTTCTTTTTGACTTATTTCACTCTTTATAAGAGGCTCTGGGTTCATTCACCTCACTGCAACTGACTCAGATTCATTCCTTTTTATGGCTGCATAACATTTCACTATATAAATGTACCACAACTTCTTTATCCATTAGTCTGTGTCCATGGACATCTGGGTTGCATCTGTGTCCTGGCTATTGTAAATATTGCTGCAGTGAACATTGGGGTTTACGTGTCTTTTAGAATTGTGATTTTCTCAGGGTATATGCCCAGTAGTGGGATTGTTGGGTCATATGGTACACTTATTCCTAGTTTTTGAAGGACTCTCCATACTGTTTTCCATAATGGCCGTGTCAGTTTACATTACCACCAACAGTGTAGGAGAGTTCCCTTTTGGCCACATCCTCTTCAGCCTTTATTGTCTGTAGAGTTTTTAATGATGGCCATGCTGACTGGTGTGAGGTGGTTTTGACTGAAGTTTTGATTTGCATTTCTCTAGTGATGAGCGATGCTGAGCATCTTTTCATGTGTTTATTGACCATCTGAATGTCTTCTTCATTGGAGAAGTTTCTGCCCATTTCTTTGGCTGGGTTGTTTGTCTTTCTGCTGCTGAGCTATATGAGCTGCTTATAGATTTTGAAGGTTAGCCCTTTGTCAGTTGCTTCATTTACAATTATTTTCTCTCCTTCTGAGAGTTGTCTTTTCATCTCGTTTATAGTTTCCTTTGCTGTGCAAAAGCTTTTAAGTTTTATGAGGTCCAGTTTGTTTATTTTTGTTTTCATTTCCATTAGAAGGTGGGTCAGAGAGAATCTGGCTGCGATTTATGTCAAAGCAGGAGTGTACTGCCTGTCATATGCCATATTTTAATATGGTTTTTACACATTTTCTTGGAATGGGTTTAATTTTTAAATGATTTATGAGCATTTATGCACTTTAAATGTGTGTACAACACTTTAAATATATTCCACTTCATATTTCTCTAAGCATTGAATCACTGTTTTTTTCCTTCTGAATATTGATGTTTTTGTTAGGCGCTACTTAGGAAGATTCTGAATAATGAAGATATTCCTAAAACAATTCCAAGTTAAGATTTTAAAAACATAGCAACTTCTTACTCCATACCATTTGAGAGGTATATAGTAAATAAAACAAGGGGGTGGAGAGTGGCAAGGTACTATAAACTGGTTCATGTCAGAAAATAATTCCTTGTTTTTAGACAGATCCAGATGGCAAAAATCTTACTTCTTTTCCCAAACCAAGATTTTATACCAAATGTTTTTGTTATAACAAGTTTTATTCTTATATTACATTTAATTAAAAGGCATAAACTCTGCCCATATTCAAAATTGTCTGTGACAAAGCTGGCCTTGAAAGATGAACACATCTGGATTTGGGGAAATGTATGCAAATATGGCTATAGGTGGCAGAATTTTATAGGTTTCCTCCCTAGGATTAGATAGATAGATAGATAGATAGATAGATAGATAGATATACACCTTAAACTTTAGGCCGGACATAGAAAAATCCCATGGCATATTGAATTCGTATGTGACCTAACTTGTTATGAAATAAAAATAAAAGCACACTGTTTTCTTAAGAAAAATTCCTGTTTATAGTTTGAATATTTAAAATTTTAATAGAACATAAAAAGATGAAGACATTTGATTTGTTCCTTACTTAAGTATTATAGCAGAATGTTCAGTGTTGTTTACTAGAAAATCACTTACCAGAGAATTCACTTTGGAGACAATGTAGTTTATTATAGCAAAATTTAATTTAATTTAATTTTGCTGTTTCTCTTCAGTCACTAGTCGTGTCCTAGGCTCCACTGCCCTTTACTGTCTCCTGGAGTTTGCTCAGACTCATGTCCATTGAGTCACTGATGCTATCTGTGCTCTAGTGCTTCAGTCGTGTTTGACTCTTTGCAACGCCATGGCTGTAGCCATGCTCCTCTGTCCGTGGGATTTTCCTGGCAAGAGTTCTGGTGTGGTGTGCCATGCCCTCTTACAGGGCATCCTCCTGACACAGGGATCGAACCCATGTCTCTTGTGTCTCTTGAATTACAAGCAGATTTTTTGCCACTGAGCCACCGGGGAATCCCTCTGCTGTCTAACCATCTCATATCCGTATTCCTATGAAAATTGGCCTTCATTTAATATGCAAATAATTATTCTTTCCACTCATATATGTTCATTCTCACATGTAGTTCTGTGAAAGGTGTATTTTATATTCTCTGATTAAGTACTTAGTAAAGTGAGAAAAGACTAAAATTCGGCTTCCTCTAAAATGTTTAGGTTTGTTTCAAAATAATCAGCCCAGTCAAAGAGTTTGAAGGGGTTTGATGTCAAATAATTGTTTGGTTGACTTATTACCTTGTTTTTCAACTGCTCTTTTGACACCCTAATCTTCTTCAGTACAGAGATCATATTTTCTGAGGCCAGGAACATATTTGGTGTTAAGTGTATTTGTGAATTGATTTAGGAACAACCTTAGTGTAACTCAAGCAGTCATAACACACTCCTTAGTTACCCCAAGGAAGGTATATTTAGACTTGTTTAGTAAGCAGAGGTGGTAATGTTTAATCAAGTAGGCAAATATAAGTATGAAATAGTTTGCCTTTAAACCCACTTGGCAGTAGAAAGAGTCCAATGGAAAACTAGCTGACTACTCTCACCCTGTTTGTCTTACGTACTAGTTAGGCGGAATGCCTCTCAGACAATGATTGATTAAAGGAAAAGAAACATTTTTCTTTCCTAAAGTCGTAATGGAGACTCTGAAGTATAAGAGTACATTATGAATCAGTGATAGAATCCTTGTCCCTTGCTGTGATATTTTAGGCCTCATAGCATTTTTAAGAAGGCACAAAACGTGGAGAAATCATACATTGTGTCAGTAAGAGGAAATAGATCATGGAAGTAAAACTTACCCTGCCCTTTCCCTAAAGCTTCAAGTCATTTGAAGATTTGAAGCGTGAGACAGAAAATGAAACTTTGAAAATCCAAAGTAAATGGATTTTATTTTCTAGATGTTTTTGTAGAGGCTCTTTTTCATTTTTCTAGTATTTCTCCTGTCCATGAACTTTACTGGGTATGTCCTAGGCAAGTTGGCAGAGTGCATTATAGCTCCATATTTTACAATTTAAAGATACTTGGGAATTCCCTGGTAATCCGGTGGTTAGGATTCTGCTCTTTCACTTCTGTGGCTTTGGGTTCCAACCCTGGTCAGGGAACTAAGATCCTGCGAACTGTGTGGTGCAGCCAAAAATTTTTTTCTTAATTTTATTAAAAAGAGAAAAATACTTGTCCTTAATGACAAAATGTTAAGTAGGAGTTGGATAGGTGTCCTGTTCTGTTCTCTCTTACTGCATCATGCTAAGTTGCTTTAGTCGTGTCGGACTCTTTGTGACCCCTTGGACCCCTGCCAGGCTCCTCTGTCCATAAAATTCTCCAGGCAAGAATACTGGAGTGGGTTGCCAAGGCAAGCGAGTCTCTTACTTTTCTTATCTTTTAAATTTAGTTTTTGTTATCCTAATACTTTCTGCAACTTTTCTTTTTCTTTTTTGGTCATAGCATTTTTAGTCCTGTAATGTTGCTTTACTTTGTATGTCAGTCCATACTTAATATGGGTATTTCCATGTATTGTTAGTCTCACTGTAACATCTCTTTCAAGGAGTGATTCTCTCTTGAGAGAGTGGGACCATCCTTCCAGTCTCAAAGCTAGGAGAAGAGAGGATCTATCTTTCTGATTCCATCTCTGAACTCAAGGAGCCCAGAAGACAAGGGCTGTCCTGTAAGGCAGTATCAGCGTTTTTTTTTTTAAATAGAATTTTCTACCCAAATTTCTCTTAACATCTCCTCTTATTACCCATTTAAAGCCTCACAGTTAGACTGCTTGCAGAGAATGATTTTGTGCAAATGGACTTGCTTTTGGATCCTTAGATGAGACCTGTTTTTTGTCATCTGTAACAGCTACTGCAACAGTGGAGCTTGGAATTCTACCTTAAACCGAAAAGTCTTAGAGAGTTCACAGAACTCCTGAAGGAGTTCACAGTTTCAATGGGGGTATTCAAAGGCCCTAACAGTTTATGTTAATTCTACATGTGCAGTTTCCTGGAGAGTGAGTCCATAGCATACAGGGGTGTTTCTGACCCTCCACAGCTGAAGAGTTGTTTATACGCCCTGTACAGAGCCAGAAAATATTCTGAAAATAGCAAAAAGATCTGAAAACTTTGGCTATAGAGAAATACTGTTTCATGAATAGAGAATGCATTGAATTAGATGAGAAGAGCTGGTGTAAAGGAGCCATTGTAACAAGATCAACAAAAGTTCGTTATCCCTGTGGAATAGCTGCCTTGGAGCTAATTCCCAAGCGAGCACCCTCGGGTGGTTTTTGGAGGAATCCTCTGGGCTGTTTTGCATTGTATTGATACTGAGGCCGAGAGATGAACACTTCTCTGAACGTAGATGTGTTATGGTATGTTTCCAGGTCCGTTTGCCTTGAAAACTACGTTGCTGTCATGTTGGAGAAATAACACCTAACAGAAATGATGAATTTGGAGAATGTACCTTTAACCTGTGACTAAGACAATTAGTCATGTCATCTTCACTCATCTCCGATTCCTTTTGTGTATATTGAGCATTCAGCAGATCTCTAGCCTCTAAGTAAAATCCAGAGACTTAAGGGAGTTTGAGATTTACTGTTTATTAGATTTATTATATATTTAGATTAACCTGTTTTTTAAATGATTTCAGTAACAAAGTTACTAACATTTCAGTTACTTTGGTAACAAAGTGATGAATGTTTTCATGTTACTTTTTAAAATGTAAAATTTAAATAATTTGTATTCGAATGATTACAGGCGTCATATGCTTAGTGTACAACAAGTTTATAATGTTTAATTCTAAGAAAAGTGACTTTTGGAAGCGGATGGTGAAGGCTGTAGGCTATAGCAAAGTCTGCCTGGAAGAAGTATTTCTTGAAGGAGACTGTACCAATCATTACACTTTTTATCCATTTTTAGGGCGTTTTAAAAGCTTGTAAAACAGTCTTTTTCATGTATAAAATAACTCTTTATTCCCAAGGATGCTGTATTTTTGTCTTGCTACAGAATTATAGAAAAATAGAAAAAATGAAAGGTACAGTCTGAAAAGAATCCAAACTAAATTCAAATTGATTTTTAAAGTTACATTAAAAAGAATAACACTTCATTGTCAGAAGAACCTTAACATTTCATGTCATTACTCTCTAAACAACATATTTTAGAAATAGAAACCAAACAATAGATTACAGTCATAGTAATATAGCATCCTCTCAGGCAAGCCTGATACAGTGCTAGTTGCTAAACCAAATCAGAAAGGCACTGAAGCAGGCTATTTGCAATATTCACTGGCAGGTGAGTTTGTTATGATACTTGCTTTCCAAATCTGCAAAGGACATTCTTGCTTGATCAAACATTCTTTTGCGTTGCTTTGGAAATGTCTAATTGTATAAACCAATGCTGTCAGGAGTTTGTAATTCCAAACTTTGAACCATTAGATAGGCTGTTGTCCTCAGTTGACTAGCTGTTTATCTTACAGATTTGACTCTTTACTGGGCATGTCCTCTTTGGACTTATTTAGATAATTATTATTTACTCTTTAGGCCTGAAAAGAAGATCAAATAACAATGGTGTAATAGTCAGGATTATTTATACTTCATGTAAAGCAAGGGAGGTTGCACATCTCTGGTACAAATCTCAGAAAAAATACTCTATTTGGTAACAGTATAGAGTTTTGAGATGTGATTTGCATCTGTGTTGTAATTTAGAAGACCAACAGCTTAAGGTTTTTTAAAAATGACTGTAGGATATTTATATATACATGCTTTTTTTTCAAGAATGTATCTCCTTCTTGTATTTAGACCTATCTTAGATTAAGTTCTTAAAGAGACATTGTTGCCTTAAATAAGTTAAGACATCCTCTATTTCCCTTTGAGGGCAGAGAGAATGCCCATAGGGGAGGAAGAAAGGAATTGAGAGGGCTAGTACTCTTCATGTATTTTTCTCTTTTTCAAATTTTCTTGGCTAAACCTCATGGCATGTGGGATCTAGCTCTCTGACCAGGATTCGAAACACCAAGTCTTAAACATTGGACCTTCAGGGAAGTCCTTCTCATGCACTTTTTAATGTTTTAGTTCAGGTCTTTCATAATTAAAGTACCCTCCTCTTTCTTAACAACTACTTTCTTTCATCTTAAGTATACTCAATTAAAATCTTCATCAACTTCCATGGTATTAAATCATACTAATTCTGGATAATCAATGGTAAACAGTATTAATGCATTAATTAAATAGTCTATTCAGTGTCTTTTCCACTAATGAAGGAACATATATTATACTTAAGAATTTTCATCAGTCATAGGATGATTTCATTTTATATATAATGAATCAAGTCACATCATGATAGACTGATCCTTTGGAAAAAAGACAAATTTTAAATGTCACTTGCTTTTTAGAGTGATACTGAAATGCATACATCTGGGAACTGCATGATAGAATTTCTACAAAACATTAATATTTATCTTGTGGGTCACCACCTGAAGACTAATAGCACTATGTCCTGAATTCTTGTCATGGACTATGTTAGTAAAACAGTAATAAAAGTGATAGAGTAGTTCACTATTTTATATCCTGTGGCTGGTTATGGTCATCTGGCTAGAGTCTAACCCATATTAATCCCCTGAGTAAACAGTCAGGAACATTCAATGATGTACTTAAAATACTTTTTAACATGTGGTATTTAGAGTGTTTAGAATGTCAAAGGATCCTTTGTAATGATCTTCCCCTTGAGTAGTTCAAAAGATATTTTTAAAGTTATGTTTCAAAGAGCACAGTGTTTAAAGACTTTCAGAAAATATAAATCTAGTAGAGTACTTGTCGGGGGAGTGGGGGGAAGCTCCATTCTCGAAAAAAAAAAAATCATCCTGCACACTAAAATGATATATTAGTCAAATAACCTGTGAAAAACTCAAGAAAACAGAGTATGTGTTCATTTTTGCTTAAGAAAAAGAACTTTTATTTTTTCACGAACAAGAGAATGCATTTGGTGCTCCCTTAGGGAGCTACATTCTTCTCTATAATTGTGTTTTTCACATTTTATGTTCAAATGGAAATGACTGAAGAGAAAGCATAACGTTCATTTTTTTTTCATAGAACATATTAAATCCTGTTTCTATGGCAACAACTTTTAATTGGCAAATCCCATTCTGTCAGTACTCTCAAGCTTATTTTTCTTGGGTACATTAAATTGTTAAAAGTGCTTCACAAAGTAAAAGTTAGATTTGGCATTGTTCTTTGCCATGAAAGATGCTCATGGTCAAGATTTATTTTATTAAATGACTTAGCTGTAATATACGTGAGCTTCCCTGGTGGCTCAGTGGTAAAGAATCTGTCTGCCATGCAGGAAACACGGGACGGGTTCAAGCCCTGGGTCGGGAAGATTCCCTGGAGAAGGAAATAACAACCTACTCCAGTATTCTTGCCTGGAACATCCCGTGGATAGAGGAGTCTGGCAGGCTACAGTCCGTAGGGTCGCAAAGAGCTGGACATGACTTAGTGACTAAACAGCAGCAACAATACTTGCACAGTAGGTTGCTGTAGAGATAATAAAATTTATCTCAACACTGTTGCATGTCAAAAAAGCTGCCAAGGATTGGTACAGACACACAGGCTTACAAACTAAGACTAGCAACTTGTGTTATTTCACATGGTTGAAGTAGTCAGCTATCTTACCTGATTGAACAAAGTTTGAAAAAAAATATTTAAATCCTTTTGGGCTAGTTTCAAACTTTTAAAACTGTGTATCTGTGGTTCCTAATGGCCTTGACTTTAATAGTATGGAGTAGATTGATTTATTAGAAACAAACATAGTTTGCAGCTTGCTTCTCATAAATTTTATCTCTTGAATCAATGTGGTACAGAATTTTGAAGCAGGTATTTGCTAAGTTGGATTCAACTGCTGCAGTGTTATAAAAATAGATTAAGTAAACAGACACAGCAGGCCAATGCAGCTTGGATTTTGAACTCTTCTGAGACCCAGTATAACTTGAATAGTTTATACGTCTAGAGAGAAAGAAATATGAATCCCTAAGGTAATTTTAATATTGTATAATAAAGGAAGAACTATTTTATAGCAAAGAATCAGATGCTGTATCTATTATAATTATTTCAGGGAGATTTATCCAAAAGCTTCAATTTTTAAAGCTATTCTAGTCTGCTGTGTATTTTTTTTTTTGGCTTTGCTATTTTTATATCACTGCAGTAGCATAACCCTGCACCAAGCACAAGACACCAGTGCAGTTGGTGTTGACTGTGAAAAGTGTTATTAAACGAAAGCTAGCAAAAGCAAATCCTTGGAAAGAAAGAAGTTGTCTACATTGAAGACTCACAATATTAAATTTGTCTTCTAAATATTAAAATTTGTAAAGAGTAAATGATACTGTGTAACTCCTCTTTCAAAGCTGTGACTTCATATAGTTAAGAACTGAAATATGTTTAGTCATTCTTTTTAATTATTCTCCACTATTGCAGATTTTCTGTAAAAGTGTTCCTTTCTCATACACCATCTTTGTCTCTTAAATTTGTTCTTATTGCATTCTTGGTTAACAAATGACTTTGTTCTTTTCTTCAGAAGTCTCAGAAAGCATTTATGTCTGAATGGTTCAACCTTATCTTGTTAAAGTGCCAGTCTGCCCTTCTAATCTCTGTATGTTCCCTGAGCATTGTGATTCTCGAAATATAATATAAATTACATTTATATAGGAAACAAATTAGGACAGTTTGCTGTCTTTATGTATAGTCAGTTCAGTTCAGTCACTCAGTTGTGTCCAAACCGCAGCACACCAGGCCTCCCTGTCCATCACCAACTCCCAGAGTCCAGCCAAACTCAAGTCCATTGAATTGGTGATGCCGTCCAACCATCTCATCCTCTGTCGTCCCCTTCTCCTCCTGCCCTCAATCTTTCCCAGCATCAGGGTCTTTTCAAATGAGTCAGCTCTTCACATCAGGTGGCCAAAGTATTGGGGTTTCAGCTTCACCATCAGTCCTTCCAATGAACACCCAGGACTGATCTCCTTTAGGATGGACTGGTTGGGTCTCCTTGCAGTCCAAGGGACTCTCAAGAGTCTTCTCCAACACCACAGTTCAAAAGCATCAATTCTTTGGCGCTCAGCTTTCTTTATAGTCCAACTCTCACATTCATATATGACCACTAGAAAGAACATAGCCTTTACTAGATGGACCTTTGTTGAAAAAGTAACGTCTCTGCTTTTTAATATGCTGTCTAGGTTGATCACAACGTTCCTTCCAAGGAGTAAGTGTCTTTTAATTTCATGGCTGCAATCACCACCTGCAGTGATTTTGGAGCCCCCAAAAATAAAGTCAGCCACCGTTTCCACTGTTTCCCCGTCTATTTCCCATGAAGTGATGGGACCAGATGCCATGATCTTAGTTTTCCGAATGTTGAGCTTTAAGCCAACTTTTTCACTCTCCTCTTTCACTTTCATCAAGAGGCTCATTAGTTCTTCTTCCCTTTCTGCCATAAGGGTGGTGTCATCTGCATATCTGAGGTTATTGATATTTCTCCTGGCAGTCTTGATTCCAGCTTGTGCTTCTTCCAGCCCAGCGTTTCTCATGATGTACTCTGCATATAAATTAAATAAGCAGGGTGACAATATGTGTGTAAATATACACATACATGCTTTGTGGATAGATCTGACTGTATCACATTTGTCTCTAGTAACCTAAGAAAAATGAAAAGGTATTATTAATTTATATAAAGAGTGATAAATCAGCTACCAAGGCAATTCCATAAATGGAAAAATAGATATTAGGTGGCTCCTTGTATGATGCCAAGTTCTTTGAACCACAAGCCTTGAACACTGTTTTATGAGCCAACTGGATTTCAGTAGACCCTATATATTCTTACAGTGTTTGAGTATTTGGGAACAGTCCCAAAGATTGATGACATGTAATTGTTGGTGTTCATGCTTGGGAGGAACTGTAAGTCACTGTGCCCTAAGTGGGCTTGGTGCCTCAGCTGGAGAGGATACCCAATCGGCTACCTGCCTCAGTATGTCCCTGTTGACTTCACATACAGAGTGGCTCTGATGAAGTGGGGCATCTCTGTTAGGGGATTTACAGTGGTCTAGAGGACGCAGTTGTGCTTTGGAGTATCAAAGGTCTTTTCTTATCAGGGATGTAGAAATAGAATTTTTAAAGTGGAAAAAAATCTAAGAAAGATTAGTTATCATTTTCAGATCTTCAGCTCTTTTCATTTCGGAAGTCTCAGTCTCATAATTGAGTGAAGGAATATTCTTCTTCTATCGCATTTCAATTGCTATACTAAGAGCGTCTGTCTTGGTCATGAGTGCTTCTGATTTGCAGTTCAATTCTTATATCTGCCTACTTGCAGCCAGTCCAGGGTTTATGACTTTGAAGATATATAACTAGATACGCTATGCGAAATGGTAGGACAGAGGAGACACAGAATTTTGTGGGAAAACACCAATGATTCTGGTTCTAGGGCCTACCAGTTGAAAGTTAGAGCTGGAATTCCTGGATCGGGAAGATCCCCTGGAAAAGGGAATGGCTACCTACTCTAATGCTTTTGCCTGGAGAATTCTATGGACAGAGGAGGCTGGCGGGCTACAGTCCCTGCAGTTCCAAAGAGCTGGACACGACTAAACGACTAACACTTTTGTTGTTGTTTAGGGACTAATTTACTTTCATTCAGTCCTTCCAAGTTCACTATTTTATAGATCTTGAAGGGATTTTATAGATCTTGAAAGGGATTTTAATCTCCATATATGCGGTTTTGTATATGTGGATATGGATCTCCTTGTATATACACATACCCATATATATATATGTGAGTGTGTGTGTGTATATATATATATCTTCACTTCTCTTATATATGTCTCTCTTTCTAGACACACTCAAACACACAAATGTTAATCAGTTTGAGATCATGTTTTTGGAAATAAAATGCCATACCTTCTTTCTTGTAGTGGAGAAGCACCCCCAAGTAGCAGGAACATGAATACTGGGATACTTGATTTGGGAAGGGGATGTCCATAGGACACAGACAAGAATGCTCTTGTCCTGTAGTTTGGAGAGGCAGAGCACTTTGTAGAATGGCTCTCCTTACCAAAACAATGAACGGAGGCCCACTCCCACTTTTAAACACTGTCTGTCTCCTTTATCATTTTTAAAGGAACTTCACCATATAATATTATACATAAAGGTGATCTTTCTTAGAGAAATTTAAGTCTTTCCTAGAATGGATAATGACAGCCCCAAGTTTGAAGTGTGAAGTCTTCACAGCTAGGAGCGGATGTGTTATGTAACTGCTTCAGCTACCCTTCACAGATTTCTGACATTGCCCTTCACATTCCTGACCGTCCCACATTTCCATTTTTTCTTCCAGTTTCTCATACCTGTACACTTTCCTTCTTCTGACCTTGTCATTAGGATTTGCAAACTTGGTTCACACAACTTGCCTGAAAATCACATGGGGAAGCCAGATGCCTCTTAGAGCTCCAGAAGACTTTTGGAGGAGGAAGGCTGACCGTATTGGGAGGCTTAATTTTGTATATTTCCTTATCTTTGGTGCATCTGCCCTCTGCCAGCAGTGGTTTTGTTTGCACAGCATTTTGCTAAACATATGCCAGGCATTACTGCAGTACTGCTTCCTATACCAAACACCTTGGCATAATTCAAGATGAAAAACAGAATGTATGTGAGAGATGAAAAAATCAGATTTGATTACTGAAGTGCTGACATCCAAATTGGTAGCAGTGAGAAGTAACACATTTGCCTCAGGCTTGCCTATCTGTGTGTCTCTCCCCCTCCCACTCCAAGTCACAGGGAAGCCCATTTAAACATTCTTAGGAATGCTTTCCAATTTTACTTTGGTGGGAAAGGCTGAGTTTTCAAGGAATTCGTAATAAAGTATTGGCATTCTCTTAAGCTTCTGTTGTTTGAATGAATCGCAAACTATTTTTGAGTTTCTTCTACTGAACATGGGTTATAAGTACAGGAAACATCATTGAGTCTTGTCATTTTGGAAAAGGAAATTTATATTATGGAGAGGCAGTTGAGATTTATAACTAGCAAGTACTGGCATAAAGACTTCTTTTTTCTTCATATGATGCAACATAAACAGAGATATCAACAAGAGGCTCCTAAAGATAGGCCTTAAATTTTTAAAATGCTTGAATGATACTGTATTCATATGAATATGTAATTCACTTCTTATTGCTCCGTAATGCTTCTGTTAAAAATTTCAGAGCATCTTTCTGAGAGCTAAAATTGATATGAGACCCAATGCAGTGGTGTTAATGGGGAGAGAGTTCAACAAATTGAGCCTTTTGTACATATTTACATTTCGTGTGCTATTTCAAAACTCCAAAAATGAATGGAATGCTTTTGAAAATTGGCATACTTCTACTTCTGCCTCTTTGAGTAAACAACTGCCCCAGAATTTCTGTTTTTGTTAAGTAGCAACAAGAAATAAAAAAAAAAAAATTTGAAGTGTTAATCTTTAATTTTTGAATAATATATCTTTTTTTAGCATTTCTTCTTAACTGATTCCCTTCTATTTGGGGCACAGTTATATAATAGCCTTAATTGGGTGAGCTGTCATCTCAGGGTGGGAAAAATACACATGAAGAAAGAACATACATTATAAAAGTAGCCTTTCAGAATACCTCCGTGCTCTGCCAATACCGTCACGTACTTATGAAAGGGATACTCTCACTTTTTTTGCAGTAAAGTAAGAGAAACTTCTTAAAGATGCAAAAATATTCCTGAAATTCATCTGAGTAGAAAATCCCAAAGCCCCCTCTTTTTTTCTGTTTTTAACAGGAAACATGCCTTCACAGATGGTCTGTTGAATTTTCTAGCATATTAATGTGGTATATAATTTATTGTCTTAGGTCCTAAGTTCTAGACTGGTCCTATCTTATCTCTTTAATGATACCTCCCTCCTAAAAGGAATTTGCATCACTTGCTTAGATGCTGCAAGAAGATAATGTAACTCCTCTGTATAAACATTCCTGTCCTTCCCACCTAACACTTACTCAGCCATCTCCCCGTCTTAGGTCATTGCTCCCTCAAATCCCTTCTCCACTTGTGCCTGCATACCTCTGAGGTCCGAGAAGGGAGCAACATGCATTCCTACTAGAATTCACATGGAAGGTGCTTACGGCCCTTGTGTGGCTTTTAAATCTGTAATGCAGCTTAGAATCACAAATTATCTTGTGGCTACAATCTTATCTATCCTAGAGGAGTTTTTGATATCTAAAACTGATTCCAGGTTCCAGAGTGCTTCTCTGTTTCCGGTTTCCTTTTTTTTTTTAAAAATTATAGTTGATATACACTGCTTCCGGTATATAGCAGAGTGATTCAGTTTTTTTTATACATATATCTTTTCTTATATATATATCTTTTTCAGATTGTTTACCATTATAGATTATTGCAAGATATTGAATATAGTTCCCTGTGTTGTAGCAAGGAAGATCTTGTTGTTTATTTCATTTATAGTAGTGTGTATCTGTTAATCCCTAGTTTCTAATTTAGTCCTTCACTCCTCCTCCTTTGGTAACCATGTTTGTTTTCTACATCTGTGAGTCTGTTTCGTAAAGAAGTTCATTTGTATCAATTTTTTTAGACTCCACGTAGAAGTGATATCATATGATATTTTCCTTTGTCTGACTTCACATAGTATGACAGTCTCTAGGTCCATCCTTGTTGCTGCACACTGCAGTCTTTCATTCTTTTTTATGGCCAAGTAATATTCCCTTGTTTATGCATTATACGTGTATTCACACATCTTCTTCATCCATTCATCTCTTGTTGGACATTTAGGTTGTATGCCAGTGTTCACAGCAGTGCTGTTTACAATGACCAAAACATGGAGGCAATTCACTGTACTTTTAATGGGCACAGTAGTTGTAGCCCTTTCATTTTCTGAGATTTGAACTGCCACAGAATGGTGGCAGTGAGCTAGAAGTCTCTGGAATCCTAGTGAACTAGTACGTAAGAAAGCCACTGATGACTTACCTTTTCAAGAGAATGAATGGGGAGGTAGAGCATGAATCCTGTCAGGGTTGAGAGAATCTCCTTCAACCATTTTAGCCCAACTTTATTTATATCTCTTCTTAAGGATGCTTCCCATGAAATTAGCTTCCATTCATTTCTCCTCCATCCAATTCTTTTTACTAATTAGAATTACGTTTTGTCTTTCTTCTACTCTGTGTCATCCAGTATGATGTTAATAGACACCCAATGTATATTTATTAATACTATAAAAATAGTATATTAGCAAAATTGTGGATACAGTTTCCAATGTATGTGTAGTTGTTGGCATGGTGAATTTGAATATTAAATATAGCTCTTTTCTTAAAAGGGTCATTTTTTAGTCCTTATGGGTATTATCCCTTATAATAGGAGGTATGAAATTATTTTAAATCATTTTTCTAAGAATTTCAATGGAAAATGGTGTCTAATTTATAGAGCTTTTCTAACAGTTATTGAGAGTAACCAATTTAGTGTGAATCTGTTTTTAACACTGACATTCAGTTCATCCTACATGTGTTTAGAAGATGAACCTACAGTTTTTAAAAACCAAGACTGTCAGCTAGATTTTCTTCATAATTTTCTCCAAAGTGAGAACCACTGAGACCTTTGTAGTGGTAACACAAATACTTTGGAGCAAAATTGAGGTTTTCCTGAAGGTCAACAGAGACAGCTTTGTTTATGATTTGCAAAGTGTCATATTAATTTGTGTGAAATTCATAGTGTAACTAAATACATACTGTGGTGACAGTTAGAAGAAATCTGTTTGACTGGACTTATATCCAGTGAAAAGAGTCCTCTAAAGATTGTTTTTTTCACTGCTTCATTTTAAATACCACTGACTATTTAAATTTGAACTTGATATTGTCTTAGTTCTAAACATAGCTGGCCAAATATGTTTATACAGTACATATGAATCAGGCAGATGAGTCTCTGTTGCTTTAATTGTTCCGTGACTTTGTACAAATTATTTAATATCACAGGATCTCTGAATCCTCATCAGCATGAAATAGGTGGTGGAGGTGGAGATTCCAGTACTCCCATCATAGAATTATGGGGAGGACTATGGGAGATCTAGTCTTTCCTTTATTCAACACTCTGTGACTCACTCCAAGCTCAGGGAAGCAAGGCCCTGCCCTCATGGATCTTATATCCCTAGTGTTGTTTGTCAGTGAATAAGGAAACACATAAATAAGCAACATGATTGCAGGTATGACTAGTGATGTGAAGAGAATAAACAGATGGAGCCTGGCTCTGGGAGAGCTTTAGTTGAGTTGGTTATGCCCCCTGCCTTGTTTGTAAGAGCATAGACAATAAATGGCAAACTTTCTTCTCTTCATCATTTATTTAATTTCCTTACCTTGTATTTAACTCTTATGTTCATAATTTGTAAAGAAAAAAAAATGTGGATAAGTAATAGTTTTTATTTTGTGAGAAATGTTTTATTTTCATAAATCTAAGGTTGCAAAGCAGACTTCTTATTTCTTCAGGGTTAATAGAGTGACTTGGTACAGTTTTTGAACTCAATTATCAAGTAATAGTCTTGATGATCTTTTAAGTCTAGTTTCTATTCTTCGCCACTTTGGTGTGTACCGTCCTTCACATTTGTGTCCTAACTTGATGTTTTAGCCCACTTGAACAGTTTAGTGCAAATGTTTTGTCTTGTATTGTTAGAAACCACGTACCCATCAGTCACTACACTTGGACTTAATGAGTGCAGTCTTTCTATATCCTTATGACGTAGGCCATTTTCACTATGCAGGGTCTTCCTGAAATTCAGGCAGGTCTCAGCAAAGGCACTTGGTGGATGGGTTATCTTGGCTTTTTTGTAGATTTCTTAACCAGGCTTCCACTTTGTTAAGTTACTTCCGCTTAACTTTGTTATTTCTACTTAACTTTGCCTTAACTCTCTCACCTTACCTCTTCTGAACAAAGCCTTCATACCAGCCAGGTTAGTTTATCCACTGTCTTTGCAACGGCCTGAAGTTCCCACTTGTGTGGCATTGCTTGCTGCTGTTTTACTTAGCAGAACCTCGTGGCTTTTTGGATTCCTGAGAAGCCAGGTCTGCCATAAAGGACATAATCCTTAGACTTGGTAGCGGACCTGGATTTACATTTTATTTGCTCTTTCTATGATCTTGGGCAAGGCATGAAACTTCGGTGGACTTTAATTTCCACATCAGACTAATGGAGTTAATGCCCACTACTCCTGTGGTCATGGTGAGTTGATTGAACTGCTCCCCAAAAGTGCTTCACTCCTGATCTTTTTTTCCCTCTGCACTTGGTCCCACTTGGTATAACAGGACACTTCATAGTATTCGTTATTTATTTTCTGACGTATACTCTGTGTTATGCTGTGGTCAGTCGCACTCCACCTTTTCTTTTCTTTTTTGATAGGCAAGGAGATGAAAGGAAGATGGAGGTTAAAATTCTCAGAAAGAAAGTTTGGGGATTACCTGCTTATTTTAATGAACTATGAACTATCTGTACATTTGTGTGAGCAGTTTTTTATTTGTGAAAACTGGGGTATAAGAAATAGCTTATGGTGAATTAAGAAATGCATTTACATAGTGGACCCATAATAATTAAATGTTCAAGGAAAACACAGAAGGTATAACATGGTTTTGACTATTACTGGAAATAACAAAAGGAGAAATAACAGAACGTAAAGCTACAATAAGTCGTGGTTGGCAAGACTGTTCAAAATGAATGATGTCATCTGAAAGTTTCTTCACTTCAGAAAATCTTGGAGATAAGAACCTTGACATTCTGAGCAGTGCTCAAGACTCATGATTGATAACGTGTTTTAGGAATAAACAGTAAGGCTACTGATAATTTGTAAACTTTTGCTTGAATCTATTTAAAGTATTTCTTGGTCCTTACATAGTTCTAGGTTTAATCTTCCTTAAAATAAACTCGTTGACTAATACATTGTAAATCTTCTCCTGCTGTGTGTTCCACCTGCTCTGGTAACCTCATTGACTCACTTCTGTGGAGTCTGGGGCACCTGTCCCCCACCCCACATAAGCTAATATGCTTTAGCAAAACTCTGGCAGCTTATAACATAGAGTACTGATTTTAGAAGGAGTTACTTTTTCTTTGTATAATCAGTCCATTTGATTATCAGCTGCTTTTTTTTTTTTGCTATTCTAACAACTGTTAAAACAGTTGTGGGAAAAACCCACATTTTTTGTTTCATTTTATTAGTAATCCCATGAGCAATGAATGCCTCAAAATGTTTGACAAGCTACCCTGTCGGGCCTCCCAGGTGTTGCAGTGGTAAAGAATCCACCTGCCAATGCAGGAGACATGGGTTTCATCCCTGGAGAAAGAAATGGCATCCCACTCAGTATTATTGCCTGGAGAATTCCATGGACAGAGGAGCCTGGTGGGCTACAGTCCATGGGGTTGCAAAGAGTAGAACACAACGGAGTGACTGAGCATACCTAACTTCTTGACACTTCTAAGTAACATTTTCTAATCTGGGTAATTCTGATTTCGATTATTACTTACTCTTTTCTGATGTGACTGTAGTATGGAGTCTAGTTTTTATCTGGGAATGAAGGAAGCCATGAAATAAAGTAATGGCCTAATGATTGAATCTGAAATTTGCTACTAAGTAGCAAAAAATTGGAAAATAATCATGCTTAATGTGGCAGTTATTCAATAAATACTTTTTCAAAACATGAATAGATTTTGAAAAAGCACTGTTCTAGCTGTGTTTTAAAAGTTAGACATACAGTTAACATATATGTATGTATATTACATGTCCAGTATATGTGTGTGTGTGTGTGTATATATATATATATATCATACATATATTGGGCTTCCCAGGCAGTTCAGTGGTAAGAATCCATCTGCCAATGTAGGAGACGTGGGTTTATTCCCTAGGTCAGGAAAATCCCCTGGAGAAGGAAATGGCAACCTGTTCCAGCATTCTTGCCTGGAAAATCCCATGAACAGAGAAGGCTGGTGGGCTACAGTCCATGGGGTCTCAAGAAAGTTAAACATGATGGAGCAACTAAGCACACATGTATATTATTTAATATATATTCTACTTTATAAGACTCATGTATTTCTTTACTCATTCAGTGAGTTGATACCTATTATGAGCCCGTCACTATCCTAGATGTTCTTATTTGGGGAGTACAGCTGAAAAATAGACACTCATGGTTTCTACCCTCATTCCTGGTCTAGTGAAAGACAAGGGCAACTGCCAGGCGATTATGATAAAGTGTAATGAATGCTCTGGAGCTAACTAAAAGAGCATTAAACAAAGATTTGAAGTTTATAGAACTTCCTGGAGGTGGTGACATTTAACAGGAGTCTAACTGACTGGAAATTAGCCAGGCCAAACAGAAGAGATGAAGGGAGGGTGAAGTATTTGAATAACTGGATCTATGTGGGCAAAGTAACATCTTGCCCAAGGGACTGGATGTAGTTTAGTTTAATATGGCTGGGAGAGAGAGGAGGAGGGAGAGAGAGGAGGAGGGAGAGAGAATCAGTGTGCATTAGGATGGTGTGGGTGGGGGACTGTGGAAAAGATGGGATGATGATCTAGAGAATGGGTAGGTCTGTGTTAGCTCTTGTCTGGACTATTAAAGTAATTACTTAATTTGGTCTTCTTTCCCTAGGCTCTCAGCCATATCAGTCCCCCTTAGCTCCTGTCTGATGAATTCATGAAACACAGTTTTGCCAATGTCATCCTTGGTCCCCTTCAGAAACTGTCTCTAGCCTGTAGGAGGAAGTAGACAATCTTTAACTCAGTTTTTAAAAGGGTCCCCAAGCTGGACTCATTTGCAGACTTTATTCCCCGTGACTCTTATTACAGATTTATTACTTGTTACTGATGCTTCAAATTGTGCTATTCCCTCTACCTGAATATCTTTTCTAACTTGTCATGTATAAAATTCTCTCTCTTGTTCAAAGCTATTATCTGACTTTTCTAAATGGAATCTTTCTCGTTTTTCCTTGAAATTGTAAGAACTCTTCATCTGAATGCCTGTTACGATGCTTTTTGTCGTCTTTCTGTATATTCGCACTTTTTATGTGCCTGCTTTATTTCCCTGAGTAGACTGTGTGTCTCATTCATTTTCTGTCTCCTGTGTCCTGCAGCACTCAGTACACGAGTGGTTTCACCAAGTAGATAAATGGTGGATCAATAAATAAATTAGTTTTTCTAGAAGATACTAAGGCTTGGTATGAAGCATATTTTAGTCAAGGCTGCTTATTTTATTTTTTTGCCTCATCCATTCATTGCCTATCTTCTAGCTTATTTTTCAGGTTGTATAGGAGACAATGAATCAGTTGCTCCATTGTGCTTTCTCTGTTGCCTGCGTGTGCGCCCAAGATGATATGCCCAAGGGAACACAAGGCAGTAGCTCTTTTTGTGTCCGCCCTTGCCCTGAACACCCTTTCTCCCACTGTCTAGGAAAGGAGCTGTGAGGAGACAGTGTAGAAACACAAGTATCAGTTAACAGGCAGATAACATTCGCTGTTATCTTGAAGTCATTGGCAAACACTGGTTTTAAAAGACCTGTGGAAAGGGTTGTGATGGATGTGTAAATGAGAATGTATTAGTAGACAGAGGTTCACCAATGGTCCTCAGAGTAGCAGCCATTACAACTGTCTGAGAGCTTTCCTGGGACCCAGCCAAAATCACTTAAATCAGAATTTCTGGGGATGGAGGCTGGGCATAGGAATTTTTAATTTGTCATATACTGCCATGATTAAGGGCTTTCCAGGTGTTGCTAGTGGTAAAGAACCTGCCTGCCAATTCAGGAGACATAAGAGATGAAGGTTAGATCTCTAGGTGGAGAAGATCCCCTGGAGGAGGGCATGGCAACCCACTCCAGTATTCTTGCCTGGAGAGCCTCACGGTCAGAGGAGCCTGGCGGACTGTGGTCCACAGTGTCACAAAGAGTCGAACACTACTGAAGCAACTTAGCACGCACGCACACCATGATTAAGGACCATTGGCTTGAAACTTAAAACAGTGGTGTCTCAGTGGTGTGGTGACTTGGACACCGAAATGTCCTTCTTGTCTCCTAAATTGCTTATTCATTCTGCAAACGTACTGAAAATGCTTAGATTTCAGCCTGTCTTTAACAACTTCTTAATCTCGAGGGATAGACAGACTTGTAAAAATTACCTGTGATACAATTTGACAGGTGCTGAATTCACCACTGTGAGTTTATCCTACCTGGCAAGAAAGTGGCGAGGAGGAAGGAAGGGAAAAGGAAAGAGAAAATGTCCACAGAAAGGGACATTTGGAAAGGGTCGTCTCTCATCATCAGATTTAACCTAAGAAAGTGATTCCATGTTTTTATCAATCCCTGTTAAAATAGTTTCCTGATGGTCAGAGAAATGAGCGTTGGTTGATTTGTCCTTGGGCATGGGCGAAGCTTTCCCACAGCCACTCGGGAGTTAAGTTCCTTCGATGCAGTTTCACAAATGAAGGCACTGTGCGGGCTTGGAGGTGAGCACCTACCTGAGGCCAGCATTGGTGGCTGACAGAGCTGCACTGAAGCCAGGGCTCCCTGGCTCCTAAAGAAGTGGTTTTGTCCCCCCTGGACTGAACATTTGCCATCCTTAGCCACTGGAGGCTTGTGGGAGTTAGTTCATTCAAAAAGATTCTAACTTGACTGTGAGCTGAAGGTCTTTGTCAAAACAGGGGTTGAAGGAAAAGGAGAAGGCATGCTTTCAAGCATGTGTGAGAGGAATTGGGGGTTGCACAATTCCAGGGATGTGCTGGGTGTGGGAAAGGGACTCGGGGCTGTCCGGTCACCGAGTACCAGCGCCTAAGCAGAGGCTGTTATACTGTGCTCTTATCTATCAGTCACATCATCCCTAGGATGGTATTCTTCTGGTTTTATAAAAGAGGAAGTTTAAGTAGAGTGAGGTTGAGTAATTTACTCAGTCTTACTGCTAATAAATACCAAAGTTGGCTTTAGAACCAACAGCCTTGTAATTCCAGTTCACATGATCGTATCCATTGAGCCTGGGGCTCTACTACTCTTTTATATCACATCCTGGGATGGTCCCTGGGATGGTTTCTGTGTGCAGATCACCAAGGCCTGCAGAGGAGGAGCTTTTACACTAAAAGCACAGAGAAGTCCGACAAAGGGCCATATTGTTTCTTCGGGTTGGAGCAAAGTACAGACTTGTGTTTGGATGATGGTATTGTATTAATAGTAAGTTACTAGAAAATGGAGCAAATGAGACTAGGGGGAAAGGAGAATATAATTGAATTGAGAGGAAACAGGGCTATAGGGTGTGAGTTGATTGGGTGAAGATGTAGAAGTTTGGGTGAAGATAAAGAAGGAATGTTTTTGACAACTACTTTATTGGAAGAAGATTATATATATATATATATATATATATATATATATATTTTTTTTTTTTTTAAGCTGAAGTATGGGCTTCCCTGATGGCTCAGATGGTAAAGAATCTGCCTTATATACAGGAGACCCAGGTTTGATCTTGGGTTGGGAAGATACCCTGGGGAAGGGAATGGCTACCCTCTCCAGTATTCTTGCCTGGGAAATCCCATGGACAGAGGAGCCTGGCAGGCTGTATGGTCCATAGGGTCGCAAAGAGTCAGACACAACTGAGTGACTAACATTTTCACTTTTTTCTTCATGGATTGATTTAGAGTGTTAAATTGTATTTTTTTCCTTCCTTTTTTTGTGTCTGAAGGATTTTTTAATGTAAACTTATTTATAGTTGATTAGCAATATTGTGTTAGTTTCAGGTGTACAGCAAAGGGATTCAGTTCTACACACCTGTATCTGTTGTTTTTCAAATTCTTTTCCCATTTAGGTTGTTAAATAATATTGAACAGAGTTGTGCTATATATAGTTGGTCCTTGTTGGTTATCCATTTAAAATATAGCAATGAGTACATATTTATCCCAGTCTCCCTAACTATCCCTTCCCCATCCTTCCCCTCTGGTAATTAGAAGTTCCTTCTCTAAGTCTGTTAGTCTGTTTTGTAAATAAGTTCATTTGTATCTTTTTAATTTTTATAGCTTCCACTGTGTAAGTGATATCATACTATATATCTCTACTCTGGACAGAATATATTCTGAAATAAAGTTGGCAAATGTTTCTTGGGCGTGTTGACCTGGACTGGGCTGGGGGCACAAGCCTGAGGCACAGCCCCCTCCTGGAGGCAGTCAGCATGGGAGGAAGCCATGTAATTAGTTCACAGTAAAGCCCTATGACCCTCTTGGGAGGAAGACAGACGTGCAAAGTGCCAAGGAACGTGAAATGACTATATCTACTAACAACCACCTGCTGTAGCCAGAGGTAGACAGTGTCAGATTCACAGATAACGTTGCTTTACTCGCTTAATTCACCCAAGCCCGGTGTTTAGAAGATCTGGGCTTTCAGCCTAAATGTTGATGATGTGATAGCAGGAGAAAAACATCATGTGACAGCCGCCTGTGCTTTTCCCTCTTACGTTCACATTCTGGCTTATTATAAAACCGTGTTGCCATGACTGGCATTCTCGTGAGGCTCAACATCTCCATACTTTTCATCTTAAATAAGCACTTCAGAATATCTCCGCAGCTTCTGATTGCTGTTTAGAACAAGCACCTCGTAATGATTAAGCTTTCCAAATGCCGAAGTTTAAGTCACGACTTCAGTACCCTTCTGCCTTAGAAACTCATTTTCCAGATGTCTTGAAAGAGTTCCATAGTTCATAGGCATCTCTTTTATTTATGTATTTATTGTTACAATGGATCATTTTCCAGAGAGCTGTTCGAGGATAGTAGAAATATAATGAATGATTTCTCTAAATTCAGAGACTTTCCTGTTTTATTCCCAGCAATAATTTTTAAGTAACTTTTGTTGATGGTTACTCTTTTAGATGTTTGGAAACCTGCCAGAGAAAGCCAGTGAAAGTCTCTAGGGGTGGGGGTCGGGGCAGAGGAGGCGAGAGGCTCAGATAACCTGTGTTGTAATACTGCTTTTTTACCTCAAGAGCTTTTTTTTCCTCCTGCTGCCTGTGCTACTGCAGTCAGCATCCAATAGAGACGTATTCTGGGCCCAGGAGCCAATTGTCTTGCTCCTCGAAGCAGCCTGAAGTCTGAGGGAGAGCTGATGGCTGTGCACAATTTTAGCAAATCGTCATGGGGATGCTGGGCGGGGAGAAGTGGGGGTGGGTGGTGTGCTTTCCCCACAGGGACTGAGGCAGTGGCATTGAGCACATTTTGTTCAAGTACAAAGTTGATCTGTCTGAAGGAGACAGTGGTCAGCAATAATGAGGACCTTTGTCACCTTACTTTTGCTTCACGCTCTGTCATTGTTTACGTGAAGCAGTAGCGTTTAATGGCTGGACTTGAGGCTGAATCTATGAGGTCAGGAAGCTAGTGACGTTTGTTTTCAGTTAGGGAATCCCAGAGTTTTTTATAATTTAAGGTTTATCGTAACTAAAAACAAATGTTATCATTTTAGAGATGTAAAAACAGGGTTTACTTTCCTATATTTGTGGGCATATAGGATCTAGAATAAAACAAATCTTTCATATAAATACAAAGTAATGGTGTGTTCTCCAACTGACTTCACCAAAATGTTTTACCTCTTTGATTTCCTTTAGTTTCTTTAAATTGCTGGACGAAAATCTTACCCCTTAAAACCTCTTTGTATTATTACCTAACTTTATTTTTCACTTTTAATATATGCATATATATATATATATATATATATATAAAATGGATCCTCTTTTCCTATATAAAATCACCTTTTCTTTACATGTGATCTGTCTAAATCACAGAGGCCAGGTTAGTGGAATCCATAGAAAGTCTAAGAACCTCTTGCCTCACTGGGACTCTTGTTGAAATGGATGATGTGAAGGAAGAGTTTAATTTTTTGGTGCTTGGTTGTTTTCTTTTTAGTTTTCAGAGAAAGTGAAATTTATAAGAGAATCTTAATTTTTTTCCATGACACATTGGAAATATGGGTATACCTATGGCTGATTCACGTTGATGTTTGGCAGAAACCAACACAATATTGTAGAGCAATTATTCTTCAATTAAAAATAAATTTAACTGTAAAGATAAAATTAGTTTCTTGTATTGCAAAACATCTTTTCCTTTTGCAGAATTCAAGGGGGTTGAAGCTTTCATTGGTTCTGACCTATTCTGGATAAAGTCATATATGTTTTTAGTGTGAGCATTGTTTAGAAAAGCAGGCACATGGAACAGTGATCAAGTGGTCATTGGTACAAATACACACCTCTAACGTAATGGTCAAGAGCACTGACTTTGTAGTTAGACTGTCTGTGTTTAGTTATGTGTCCTTGAGCGAGAACCTCTCTCCTTCCCATTTGAAAAGGTATTTAAAGATGGAGTTTGCTTTATCAGTGCACTAGGAACTCTCAAATAGGTCTATAAAGAACTGCTTAAACAAGTCTTCCAAGGGATTGTTAAGGAAAAAATTACGTGTGTTTGACTCAAGAAGTTTACCTTTTTTACCCTCAGGAAAGCCCTAGAAATATAAGAGAGACAACCATGCTGTAATCCACCTAATCATGGTAGGATGATGAATCGGGTACCAGTTGTAAAACATTTTGTATTTCTCAATTGAAAGGCATGCGCTACAAATAGAGCTCTAAATTTTATTATGTAAATGTTCGTGCTTTTAATTATTAGCCAAGATTGAAGAGTGTCTGATTTGGATGCCATAAAACTTCAGAATTGTTTCTGTTACAAACAGTTTAGAAGTCTGGCAGTTGCTGTACCACAAAAATAATGAAGCGATTGAAAAAATAATAGAAACATAGTGATCTGGCATTTCCAACTTTATGATGCCATAAAAAAGCAGCCAACAAATGTTGGACTGTTTAATGATACTGGCACCTAGCAAATGTCACTGGGCTTTCACAAGGTCATGGAGACTCTGGTTTGGCTCAGGGATGCTGGCCAGACCCATCTTTGGAGCCCAGGAAGACTGTGGAATAGTGACAGACAATAGGTGCCAGCTAAACCCTTTATAGCACTTCATAGATGGCTGCACACTGTTGTGGGACTCTGTGGCTCAGAGGAGGCCAGGAGTAGGAGGAAAAAGTGAGACTGTTTCTTCTTACAGCATCCTATCAGAAGCAACTCTAAATAGAAGATCCTTGTGGGCCCTCTGTGAGGAGGCTAAGATTTCTTCAAATGACTATCAGCTGAAATTGTGTGCTAATACAACTGTTTTCACAGTTGTATGTATGTCTGATCTCTCACAACAAAAGCTGCTGGAGAAAGGAGTGGTGTTTTGGTTAGGAGAATGTGTGGTTTGTTGCCTTTTTCCCTTTCTGCTCCTCCTCAGAGGCAGCTAACTCGACTCTCATGGATTACATAATACTTATCTAGACGTGTAGAGTTTCAGTTATGCCATTTCAAGATGATTAATGGGAGTTGTGCAATTAAAGCTCCTGAGTTCTCTGGGAAAAAAGTCATAGTATCCTGATGTTTGAGTTAAAGTGTGTTGCTGTTGCGTCAGCATTGAGGATATTTTGGGGTCTTGTAAATGTTACTATTGGTTTTCATGTCCAAGAGTCGTCGTCATCAAACTTAAGAATGTTCTACAAAATAGTGCCTAGAACATTTGAATGTTGGAGAGGCCTCTTGAAATAGCTAGAAAGACTAACCTAGAATTGCTTCTCTAAAGTCAGATTAGACTTGGGTGAGAAAAAATGTAATGCCCAAGAAACAGAGTCTGTTACATCCTTTTATGTCCTTTCAAACCATGGTAAAATTACAGATTTAAACTCAGTAGATTGTATATATGTACATGTATGTATGTTTATATTTTTTTTGGTTTTACTGACAGTCTTAGTAGTTTTTAAGTCACAGTGTATATATGAACATGAACATTTTATGGGATCAGGAAAAGGAAGAAAAAATTTGCATTATTTTTTGTTTGAAAACACTTTTGATCTGTAGTAATAAATAAATTAGGAATATTTCAGTGAAAATACATTTATAGATTTTTGCTTCTTTTTTCTCTTACTGGTAGGAAAAAATTCTCCCAGCTCTTATTTGACCTAAGCTCCAAGCACTTGTCCTTATGTTGGCTGGAAGAAGAAATAGCAATTTACACCTAAAAAGTTAAGCTTTAAGTTTTGATGTAGTGTTGCTATATTTTACTTCATGTTAAGTTTAGGAGACTAGAGATTAGTTTCCCAGAAAAATAAAAGGAGAAATGATTCCTTTCTTTATGTTCTGTGGGGGTGCTAAGCATTTGTTCCTGGTGTTACCTGAAAGTCTAGTGAGGAAATTAAAATAGATATTGTGTTTGTTTTAAAGAATATTTTCTTGCCTTTTTAGATGGCAAAACTGAAATAAGTACAAAGGTGCACCTATAATATGGCTTAGAGGGTCATAATACTTGAGAATAAAAAATGAATAGAAAAATTCCTGTTAATATGTCAGTATTATCTATTTATCATGTAGTATATCATAGTATTTAAATATAGCAAATTGATGGTTCTGACTTACTAACAATGTATATACTGTAGTTGACTCTTGAACAACATAGGTTTGAATTGTGTAGGTGCAGTTATACATGGATTTTTTTCAATAAATACTGCTACAGTACCACCATATCTGAAGCTGCTTGAATTTACAGATGCCAAACCACCCATAAAGAGGGCTGAATGTAAAATTATATTCAGATTTTCAACTATGTTGAGGGAGGGGTTGGTGTCCCTAACAACCACCCCTTTACCAGACTCCCTGTGTTGTTCAGGTGTCAACTCATTGAGATGTAGTATAGAATCCTATTTGTAAAACAAAAGAAAACAAATAAATGATAGCATAAAATCAGTGAAATCCCCCTGGAGACTAACAAAAAAAATGAAGATATCTGCTTTGACTACTTTAGGAATTTCTTCAAAATGATAGTTCTGTGCCCCTTTAAGTTTTATTCCATAACTTCCTAAAAGTTCTCATGTGTTTTTTCAAATAAAGCATGAAATAAAAATTTTAGTCATATATCTTAAGCTTCTTAAAATTGCCGCAAAAGCAAAGTTTGACTTTGTAATACATATACTGCTCTTGGAAATAGGTATACAGTTGGGGTGAACATATATGTGTGTATATACATAAGTACATTTGTACACATGTATTCATTTTCATCGGAGAATCAATGGCAACCACGCCAGTACTCTTGCCTGGAAAATCCCATGGACAGAAGAACTTGGTAGGCTGCAATCCATGGGGCCGCTAATAGTTGGACATGACTGAGTGACTTAACTTTCACTTTTTACTTTCATGCATTGGAGAAGGAAATGGCAACACACTCCAGTATTCTTGCCTGGAAAATCCCAGGGCCTGGGAACCCCTCGTGAGCTGCCGTCTATGGGGTCGCACAGAGTCGGATACGACTGAAGCAACTTAGCAGCAGCAGTAGCAGCATTCATTTTCATATGATTAAAAACAACATTATGCAATGGGTCCTCCAGAATTCCAGGTGGCAGTCAGAAATACTTTTCTGGGTTCTTTGGCTACTTAATTTATCTTTCTCAATAGCTTCTTTTTCAAAGGAGAGAGTATGTGTCTGGCTTTCAGTTTTTCTGAAAAGACTTTGTAGGGAAATAAAATCAAGAAAATGTGGCTTGTCCTTAAAAAAAAATCAGCATTTTCAGTATTCCAGTTAATAAGTGAATGGATTGATATGACTTATGTGATTTCAGAATGTATTTAGTTTTTGATATACTATAGTCTTTGTTTTTATTTTAAATAAAATAATTTCATTTAAAACCCAACAAATGAATAGTAAAACTCACATATTCATACTTTGAAAATTTTTAGAAGCTGCAGCTACTAGAATTTGGCAAAATTAAAAGGAATATCACCCCTTTAGAGTCATCTGTTGGGATGGTATTCCTTTTAATTTTCCCAAATTCTAGTCATGTTTTATAGTACAAATCTGTTATCTTATGTTTGAGGAAATTTCTGGAATAAAGAATTCTACCATTTAAATTTAAGAATGAAAACATTTAAAGCTGCTGCTGCTGCTAAGTCGATTCAGTCATGTCCGACTCGGTGTGACCCCATAGATGGCAGCCCACCAGGCTCCTCCATCCCTGGGATTCTCCAGGCAAGAACACTGGAGTGGGTTGCCATTTCCTTCTCCAATGCATGAAAGTGAAAAGTGAAAGGGAAGTCGCTCAGTCCGACTCTTCGCGACCTCATGGACTGCAGCCTACCAGGCTCCTCCGTCCATGGGATTTTCCAGGCAATAGTACTGGAGTGGGGTGCCATTGCCTTCTCCGTATTTAAAGCTACTAACATATAAATTTAAATTAGCTATTTTAAAATTATCCTTGCCCCTTTTACTAACTGAATGCTCATCTCTCTCTAAAATCATATGTTGAAGTCCTGTCTCCGGTATGGCTATATTTAGAGATGAGACCAGGCCTCTAAGCAAATAGTTAAGGTTAAGGTCCTAAATGTGGGGCCCTGCTCTGAAAGGATTAATGTCTTAATAAGAGACACCAGTGAGAGTGTTCTCTATGCATACATGCACCAAGGAAAGGCTACGTGAGGAAATAATAAGGTGACTGCAAGCCAGGAATAGAACTCTCACTGAAAACTAAATTGTCCAGAACCTTGGTCTTGGACTTGTAGCTTCCAGAACTGTGACAAAATATGTTTGTGTTCTTTAAACCACCCAGTCTACGGTATTTTGTTATAGTAGCCTGAGCAGATGAATATAGTTTTCATTAAATTCCATTAGGTATAAAGCACTGCTTAACTCTCAGCTGAAGATGGTTTTACCTTCCCCTGGCTCCCAGGGGTGTTTGGGCAATATTGAGACAATTTTCGGCAATTACCAAGAGAGAGTTCTGATGGTCATAACTGAGGGCAGGAGTGCTAGAGGCATCTAGTAGGCCAGGCCTGCTACTAACAGCCCCCATATCAAAGGCTCATCTGGTTTCCAGTGTCAGTAGTGCTGAGGTAGAGAAACCTTGAACTACTTTTTAGGATGCATGTATTTTTTCAGCTGACACAGGTCCTTTATGGAAACAAGTGAATCATAAAGAGGTATACATAAGACCTATAATATCCTGTATTTTATATGCAATGAACTTATTTCCAATATTTGCAAAAACCAACAAACTAATTCCTAGAGCTAAACTTACATTTTCATTCACTTAAATGAAAAAAAAAAAGCATTTAGCATATATATGTAAAATAAATTTAAAAATAAATATTATGTAAGTAAATTTATTCACCCTTGTCTTAGAACTGATCATTGAAAAGCATGACAGAGCCATAAAAATCATCATTTTGGAGAAGTGTGAAACAGTATTTCTTGACTGCCACTTACTCTCCCACCTTGGCAGAATTTTTCTGAATATTTGTATTATCTTAGCTGGAAAAAAAAAAGGTCAATCAAAAACCAGTAACAGTTTTTAGTAGGAAGCTACCAAATTCTTTTGCCAGTGTTTCTGGCCAATATCTGAGCAATGAATATCTTTAGAAAGTGCTTCAAAACATTTGCATATCTCAGCTGTTGCAAAGAAAATATTACTTTTAACAATTGAAATATCAGAAAACCAGTATTTCCAGTGAAAGTTGGAAAAGATTTTTGAGTGTTAGCTGGTATCCTTATAGTTTTTTCATTGATCCTTTCTTTTCAGAGTCTGCCCAAATATGACTCAGTAATTTCAATTCTGAAACATAGTCACCATTTGGTAACTTAATGAGATGTCTTTTTGTATTCTGACCTCATAAGTCACTGTATTTCTTTTATTTTACGTGGAAGAAGTGAAATTAAAAACAGGAAATTTGTTTTTCTAGTTTTCAAATATAGTTTTGTTTTTTTGTTGTTGTTGTTGTATTAAGTTTGGCCAAGTTCCAAGTAAGATGTTTTATTTTTGATTGTTAGCAGGTTCTTAAATATTGAAAATAGCTAACAAATAGTTTTCTTATGTCTCTAAATCGCCACCTCTGTTTTATTCAGTTTTCTCTTTATTCTACAATTTATACTTCATTGTATTTATCATATATCATTTTTAGATATGTATTATATATGCTCATACTATGTATGTAATTATTTTAAAGTATACTTTATTAGTGGAGAAGGGAATGGCAAGCCACTCCAGTATTCTTGCCTGGAGAGAGGAGCCTGTAGGGCCACAGGCTGTGGGGTTGCAAAGAGTTGGACACGACTGAGCAACTAACATACATACATACACTTTATTAGACTATAATGTTTAAAAATTAACTAGACATTTATTTTGAGGCTCAAACAATAGTGTATATCTTCTTTTAGAATCACACTGTTTGTACTGATTTCAAAAGCTAATAAGAAAACTCTTCAATTCACAATTTAATAATTTGTGACTTCAGAAATTGAGGATTTGATGATTTGATCTCTCTGTTGGCCTCAAATGATCTGTGATGACCATTATTGCTGTATATAGGCTTTTAAGACTTAAAGGGGAAATTTTTTACTTTTTTTGAACAGGTTGCTTTTATTTAAAGATGTAGAAAAATTATTAGAGGAAAATGGACTCATTCTGGATCAATATTTTATTGAACTTCCTTCATTTCCTTAAAATATACAGCATATGCATTACAAGGATATCTTTGGAATCTGTGTTGTTAACTTATAAAAAGTCTCCTTGAATGGAGTCTAAGGTATTTACGATATAAGCTGAATAGCATTAGCTGGCCAGCTCACTGAGAGTAAGATTTCAGTGCAGTCAACAAAAGTAAACCACAGAAACGTAACGTTGTGAGAAATGTATTAGAATGGCATTTTTTCTTAGTGGATATGCCAATACAGAATGATGATAAAGGGCAAATTTATATTATCGTTTGGATGTATGTTATGCACTGTCATGGAATTTTGCTCCTCATATTATTTTTAGTACTTTTAACCGATAGGGTGCTGGATTAGGCAACTGCTTGTTACTGGGCTTCCATTGTGAGTCAGCTAGTAAAGAATTTGCCTGCAGTGCGGGAGACGTGGGTTCTATCCCTGGATTGGAAAGATCCCCCGGAGAGAGGAAAGGCTACCTGCTCCAGTATTCTGGCCTGGAGAGTCCCATGGACAGAGGAGCCTGGCAGGCTATGGTCTATACAGTCACAAAGAATCTGACGCAGCTGAAGCATCTTAGTTCCATTCTATCTGTAGCAGTCAAAACTACAAAAACTTATGCATGTTTTTGCAGTAATGCTGCAACCCAATTTATTGTATCTTGGAGTAAAATCTCTAATGATTTAGAGTTGTAGCTCCTATACAAAAATTTGTGTATGTGAACGGAAGATACTGATTGAATTTCTGTTTTTAGATGGTTTAGAATATATTCTCAGCACTGTATAGAGTTTAGGATGCCAAGTGCATCGAATCTCTACACAGATCTTCTTTCCTCAGTGAAACTTGGAGGCCTCCTATTACCTTTTCTTCTTTTATTATGGCAAGCTTTATTTATTGTGTGTTCAAATTGTTGGCCTCTGAATAAAAGCATCATTAGGTTAGTACAACTCAGAGTCAAACTCATTGGAAAAGACCCTGATGCTGGGAGGGATTGGGGGCAGGAGAAGGGGACGACAGAGGATGAGATGGCTGGATGGCATCACCGACTCAATGCACATGAGTTTGGGTGAACTCCAGGAGTTGGTGATGGACAAGGAGGCCTGACGTGCTGCAATTCATGGGGTCGCAAAGAGTCAGACATGACTGAGCGACTGAACTAGTTTTTATTCTATTATCTTCATTGTCTCCATAATGGAGGTGCAGTAGAATTCATCTTTAAGCATTTAGTTAGAAATGTTCTTCATTCATTCTGCAAATGCTTATTGAGGTACAGGGCTGGGAACTTGGAGATGGATGAACCTAGAGAAGCACCAATGTCTTATTTACCTTAACTCTCCATAGAAGGGTTGCCACTCATGGTTCTCCTCAGGGCTTAGGCAATTCTCTAGAAGAGGATGTTTATTCTAACTTACTTTTGACCTTTTTATTTGTCAAACCACAATTATTCAGCAGCACAGTCAGCATTAAACAAGTTTTGACCTTCTTAAGGAGCTAAGTTTATCTAATATCCATTGCAGAGGCTACTCTGTTATTTTTTCCACAGATGTCAATGAAAAATTCACATGGCTTTGCAGAATTGTAGTTTATAATGTTTCCTGCTATATGAGAATAACCTGGAACACTGTTAAAATGTAGATCCCTGGACCCCCAGGTCTGTTGCCACAAACTCTTTGTGAAAGAGGCAAGGTAGTCTGCATACCTTTTCCACAAAATGTCCTCAGTTGATTCTTTGGGACATACATAGCTTTTTGAAAGTAAGGCTCCAGTGCCCTCAAATCAAGCTGAGCATGGAAAGGGAGCCTATGTAAGAGACGTAGTAGAATGACATTTTTCCTGAGTACATGTAGTAAAGACAACAGGAAAACCAAAGGGCCTGAGTTTTTATTAAAAGTTTTGAGTTGCAGTGATACAGAATATATGGTGATTTGTACGTGATTTCTTCTTCCCTTTATTGTTTCAATATAGGCTGTGTTTGTAGGATGGAGGGCCCTAGAGGTTTGTGTTCCAGGGAGGCCTTAGGATGAAGAGAGAGGAAGACCAGTGTTCATGTTCACAAGGCTGCTTTCAGCACCCAGGGCTGTCTCTGTGTTATTTATGGAATTTGCGGAACTATAGAAAGTGATCTGAGTGAACTGACATTAACTGAATCCTCAGAGTGGATATAACCCACCTTATCTGCGCTTAAATAGTCCAATCTTAGTAAGAAATATGATGTGGAGATATTGATAACCAGAATTTTTCTTAGAACCAAGTTATTCTTTGTACTGAAAAAGTAGATTTCCTCTAAAATACCCAAACTCGGATATTTCTGATATTAGACCATGTGTCATCCATGGTTAGCCAGTCATTCACCATGGTTTGTCTTGTGACTTGAAGTGTTGTTTTTGTGAAGGTTATTTTGCATCCAGATGCTTTTAAGCTAATAACATGCTCATGATCTCAACAGATATCAGGCATGGTGATTTCCTATGGAATAAATCAGAGATATGTACGTGTTACTTTACTTGTGAATGTATGGATAGCTGTGATTAATGGTATAAAAGTTACTTTCATGCCAATATTTTGTTTTTCTGCTAATGTGTATACAATTTAAAATGTGCTGGGGATGGTGGTAACGGACCTTCCCCTTGTTCCTCTAAGAGTGCTGGACAGGGCCGAGGATGTGACATATACATTATTTTTTTTAATCTTCAAAATAAACTTACAGTGTAGGTTATATAGAGTTTCCCTATATAGCATAGGTTACGTAGGGTTTCCCTGTATAGCGTAGGTTATATAGGGTTTCCCTGTATAG